>NC_058406.1:54752569-54773065 GCF_002201575.2 Neomonachus schauinslandi
GCGCTTCCACCATGAGACACGATCACACAGAGCACTTCTACCATGAGACACGATCACACAGAGCGCTTCCACCATGAGATATAATCAACAGAAAACACTCAAGAACACAGATAATAGTACAATATAGTAACACGATTAGGAATTATAGTGATGAATTTTGAGTATTCCGGCTTTGAGTACTTATGTTGAATATAATTAGACAATAATTGTGGTTCTACATACTCTAATTTTTAACAAGGGCTGTGTTGAGCAACAAAAAATTTCTCAGTATTTAACAATACCTCAGAATTAACTATTCTGCATTTGAAGACTTCAGATGCTCCAAAACTAGTGGCTCTAGCCCTCCAGGGTGAGGCCCAGACGTTTGTGGTTTTACCGAGTCCCCGACATATCATCAAGCACAGAAAGTCATTTGTACATTATTTCCTTCACCCAAGTACTCAGCCTACATTTATGAAGGGTCTGTGTTGTGTCAGGCACTGTTGCAAGGTGCCTGGAAGATAATAGCGAATAAAACAAAACAAACCCTCTGCTTTCGAGGAGTTGCTGTCCAAGCGGAGGCCATAGTAAACGGAAGAAAAGGTTCTATGCTAGACTTGTAGACAGCAATAACTCTGTGTGGAAAATAAAACATGGTAAGGAACAGAAAGTGACGCAGTCAAAGGTCTGAGGCAAGAGCAAGCTGGGTGCGCTGCTGCTGGGTGGAGCATCAGAGAGAGAGAGAGAGAGAGAAAGGGGACGGGATCCAGAGGAAGGCAGGGCTGCGCAGGGAGGGCGGCGAGGTTGTGCGGTGGGGCCACGAGGTTCTGCTCCCATGCCCTGCCCTTGCACAGGCCCTTACTGCAGGCCTGGGGTTTAGTGGGCTGTCTTCTGAGTGTTTGGCTAATTGCCCACATTCTGACCAGACTGCATGCTCCCTTTAGAGCAGGGACAGAGTCTGTTTTCCAGAGCCTGGCACAGAGTCTCATACATCATACAAGCTTCATAAATATTTGTGTTAGAGCAAACATAATAGCAACAAACCAGGCCTTATCTGGCTCAGCTCAGACCAGCCCAGATCCCTGGGACTGGAAAGCGTAAGCACCAAGAATGCAGGCTTTGGCATCAGGTGGGTTTGGGTTTGAGTCCGACTCTTGGACACATAAGTGAGTTAACTACTGTCCAGTTTCCTCTTCTGTAGGAGTACTAGTATGCACTTCAAAGGATAGAATCACACGCAATCATGTTTTCAGTCCTGTGCTTAACAAAGTGTCCTGTCCGTGTTATCCAAAAAGCTCCCCTGTCACACGTGGTCCCCTCATCCTGGGTTATTTCTCTTCATAGCACTTATCACTGCCTGAGGTTATATTACATAATATCTATGTATTTGTTAATTGTCCCCTTCCCCCACCCTCCACCCCACTAGAATGTATGTTCCATGTGGGCAAGAGCTCAATCTGTTGCATTCGTTTCTATATCCTCAGCACCTAAACAAGTTCTTAGATCTAGTAGGCCCCCACTAAATATTTGACAGATGGATAGATGGATGGATGGATGGGGATGGATGGATAGATGAAGAGGGATGGAGAGCCCAATACATATATTGGTTATTAATAACTTCATGGTGTTTTTTTCAAATACCTCCCTTTGGATTAGGGCCCCATTGGGTGGCTCACTTTACTCCAGGATCTAGAACCTTCTTGCCATGACCTCCTCAAATTCCTGACCTGTCTTCACGTAGCAATTCCAAGTCCCTTTGATGACACCATCTTTCTCCACTTTGTTCTGGGGAGGTAAGAAGTTTACTTGGGAACTTTCCTTTCTCATTCTCCTGGGAAATTGGTCTGTTACTAGGATCTGATACCCCAGGAAATTTTCTGCTTCAGTTCTGATGAAGCCAACCACAAAATGACAGGTTTCTGGCAACAATGGAACAACTGCCTTTCCAAGCATATATTTAGTTTTTATTTTTGATCTGCACAGAAAAGTCAGTTTCTTATTCTGACTTAAGAATAAAATCCCACCTTCAGATATGTTTGACTTGTGCTCTTCCTTGGGAAAGTGAACTTGGCAAGTAGAACATGGAGCTCTGCTCTTGGTTATGGTGGTTAGGAGATCAGGACTTTTGGAATTGGGCAAATCTGGGCTTGAATCTTAGTTCTGCCCCTTACTAGCTCTGTGCCTTGGGAAGATGCTTAACCTTTCCGAGCCTCAATGTTCTCTGTAAAATGTGACTTCCTTCATTAGCATGTATTTATTCAGCACCCATTAAGTTCCAGGCATTGTGCTAGACTTTAGGATACATCAGTGAGCAAAAACCACACATGACTTCATGCTCATCATCTTATACTCTAACTGCTTGGAAAACCATTAAAAAATAATAATGCAAAGGGAAATGACAGGGTGTGGTGGGAACTTACAATGGAGATATAACCCAGTCTGGACAATCGGGGAAGGTTTACCTGAGGCAGTAGGGTTAAACTGAGTTAGGCAAAGAAGAGATGTGAGTGAGTGGGTTTCAAGGAAGAGGAAAAGTTTCAGGCCTGTGATTGAGCTATGGTTTCGGGCTAGAGGCGAAAACTGTTTTCATAAGAGTTTTGGTGAGACTCTTGGAATAGCCATGCCACTTTGGGGATCAGGTGACGAAAGTGCATAGAGTTTGAGACAAGGCAATTATCCCCACTTCTTCATGAAGCCCTGACATTCTCCAGCGTTGGGAACAGCATCATGTGAACTTGGCTTTGGACCTTGCTATTGGGGGGTTGAGCAGCTCTGGAAGAACTTGGCAGACGCCAAGTGGGACTGACCAGTTTGTGCATGGTTATAACCCAAGGAGGCTCTCAGAAATTCTTGGTGGGAGTATGGGTGGTGAGTGTGGTATTACCAAATGAGGACAAGAGAAGGATCTTCTATATAAAGTGTTCATGAGTTTCAGAGAATCAAAGGAGTAACACATATCTCCAGGACAGTCATAAACAGGAGCAAAAAGTCTAGCACTCAAGTATTTGATAATGAAGTGGTCATGTAGAATATGTTAATACTTTTATATCATTGAAATGAAAGCATTTTAAAATATTAACTCATGCAATATGTATAACAACAATATAAGTGAGTCTAATCATTTTCTACTGCTGTGTAGCAAATGATCACAAACATAGCAGCTTAAAATAATACATATCTATTATTTCACAGTTTCTGTGGGTCAGAAGTCCAGGCACAGCATAACTGGGTCCTCTACTCAGAGTCTTAACCAGGCTGCAATCAGTTGTCAGCTGGTTGCGTTCTCATTTGGAGAGTCATCTGGGGAAGAATCTGTTTCTAAGGTCATTCAGGTTGTTGGCAGAATTCATCTCGTATCTGTATCACTGTGGGCCCCAGGTTTTTGCTGGCTGTTGGCTGGAGACTGTCCTCAGGTCCTAAAGGTCCTATATGACACCCACACTTCTGGAGGCTACTCCCAGCTCCTAGCCTTGTGGGCTTCTCCAACATGGCTCCTTACTTCACTGAGCTCACTCAAAAGCTCCAGCCCCAGTCTGTCAAGATACAGTCTTATGAAGTGTAACGTGATTACAACAATGACATCCCATTACCTTTGTCATATTCTATTGGTTAGGAGCAAGTCACAGACCCCTTTCTCTGACCCCACTCAAGAAGAGGGGATTCTACAAAACTGTAAACACGATGAGGTGGGAATCATTGGGGCTCACTTGAGGCATATGCATATCAACACCGAGGGAAGAGCTATAATTATCCTCATTTTGCTAATGAGGAAACAAAGACACTTGGCCAAATTCACATGATTAGTAGGCAGGAGAGCCTGAGTTCAAATTCAGAAGGTCTGACCCCAGAGTCCATGCTCTTGACCACGAGGCTCTGCCACCACACTTAGTTGAGGGTCCAGTATGGATTCCTCCTTTCATAAACTTCAGCAATTTTTTTTTTACCCCTGGATTGTTACCATCTTCCATCTTTAAACAATAATCCTAATTATCCCCTATCTGTGTTACATTTACAGTTTCAAACACACTTCACATAGCCCAGTGATGTGAAGGGGCTACTCGTATTGTCATTTTCCAGGTAAAGAAACTGGGGTTAGAAAGGATAAATCGCAACACTTCTACAAAATAGAAGTGGGTTCAATCAAGAGCTTCTGTACTTTTTTATTCCCCTAGATGATAATGAAGACATCACAATATTTCTGAATAGTAAGGAACTTTCCATATTCTCTAGCCTGAGGTCTCTGGTGGCTGGCAGTCCTGACATAATTAGACCCAAATAAAATTTTTTATGAACAATTTCTAACTGGTTGCCAATATTTAAGAATTGTTAGATTCCCAATAAAAATCAGCAAAATTTTATAACACTGGGTCCACCTTTCCCAATAGAACTGAGTAGCGGCAGTTTCCTCTAGATTGGGCATAATCTTCCTCTATGCCACCACTTAGACTCCCTACCTGCTGGCTGTGGACCTTGGGTCTGAGATCCTCTCATTTTACGGATGAGAAAAACTTACAGTCCACGGATGTTTTCAGAGCCTGCCGGCTAGCTAAGAATAACAGAGCTGATGTCGAAGTTAGCACCATAAAGACCAGCAGGACGGGAGGCATTTTCACTCAGGTGGGCATTTGCAAGCAACAATTCCAAACATGTGACCAGCTGCCTTGTCCTCAAATAGCCCAGGCCCATTGCACTACTTAATTCCCATTTCAATTCCACAGGGAACAAACACATTTCACAATGTTCAGCTCCAGGTCGCAGAGAGAAGAAAACACACCAATAGAGGACCATAGAGAGAGGACTGCAATTATCAGTAATTTCTCTCTGAATCTCTTTTTCTCTCTCACTCTGTACTAATGACTACCTTTACAAAGAGGTTACAGGCACTTTCAGAGCAAAAGGAGTAAACAGGACATGCATTAATGTGGCAGGCTAGTTACCTCCCACACCTGAGGATGGAGCTTTCAGAAATGGAATTTTTTAGATGTGGTTCTCCTACAAATATCAGGCAAACATAATCTCCAAGAGTCCAGCGGTGGTAGGTGTTGGGTAGAGAGACATTTGCATTAACCATGGAGGAAAGGTCTAGGAGAGGTAGAGAAGGTAGCATCAGTCCACTTCAACGAAGCGACTGAGGACTTAATGTGTGCCAGGCTGTGTGCACTGGGCTTTCACAGGTGTTCCTTGATTTCATTCACACAACTCACAAGGTTGGGAGCAGCAAAAAAGCAAAGAAGGAAAGACACAGGGTTAAACCCATATTTGTTGATTCTGGGTCCATCTTAGGGTGACATATTGGGTGGATCTGGGAGAGAATCCCAGCTCCAGTGACCTCAGCATGTGACTTTAGGTTACTTATTTAACCTCTCCGAGCTTCCTCTATTCCTTGTCTGTTAAATGCCATACGTTGGAAGTACAATACATTTGTAGTTATTTTCTCTCAATTAGACCAGGGGGTTCCTCACTGGGATTATTTAATGTTGAATAAAATTGAAACAGCACTGGGGTTGGTGTCAGAAAATTTGGATTCTAGCCCCGACTCTGTTCTTTCCTGCTGGGACTCATGAGGAAATTAACTTGTTTTTTTTTTTCCCCAATAATTAGAAAAGTAATATAAATACATGGTAATCTAATTCATAATGCATTAAAGGTTATAAAGTGAAAAGTGGCCATTCTGGTCCTCAAAGCCAATGCCAATTATCAATTACTTCAATATCCTTCTAGAAGAATTTTTCTATTATGTATATATAACCACACAAGACACATACATACACCAACCCTCAAATGAGAGCAAATTTAAAATAAATCTTGGAGACAATATGTATTGGCCCATATAAACCTCATTATTTTAATATAGCTGAACCCATATTGAAAGTCATTGAGGTAATTTCCAATCTTTTGTTAATACTAGCAAAAGCTAATATTTATCAATTGCTTATAATGTGCCAGGCCCTATTCTAAGTGCTTTATGTGTATTAACTCATTTAATACAATCATCCTAGGTAGTATTATCAGCCCCATTTTACATTTGAGGAGAACAATGCCTTGAGAACATCAGTACTTCCTCTACAAACAGTAAGTGGCAGAAATGAAATTCACACCTGGGTAGACTGCGCAAGGCTGTAACATACGTCTTTGTCCACATAGTTTTGTGCACATTTGTCAGACAATCTGGCAAATGACGGCCCTGGAAAAAAGCAGCAATGCAATCAAACTGCATTTTTCAAAGGTCAATCTGATAGCAGGGTGGAGAATGCACCCATCTTACCACACCAGTCACAGACTGCTGTGCATTTTTCTCTTCTTCCCGGTCTCCTGTGTTGGATTAGGAGCTTCTTGAAGGCAGGGACTCTGTACCCAGGGGTGCAGCACAGAGCCGGCATATTGCCAACTCTTAATAACATTTGTGAATGGTCACTGAAAAATAGGGAAGACTTCAGGGGGAGTGGCCTTTGGTATTTGGGCTGGATTTTGAAGGATGAATAAAATTTTGGTAGGCAGAAAATGGAAGAAAAAGTACCTTGTGTGAAGAAAGAGCAAAGGAACAACTACCTAGGATGTTTGGTGGGCAGCAAATCATCCAGGCTGGTTGGGAACGGGCACGTGGCTGTGATGTGCTCACAGAGGATACTGGGAAGGATATTTGGAGGCAGAAAAAGAATTCTAATGCTATTCAGAGTCTGTGAGATCCTTTCCAGGCCACATTTATTCACCTGGAGGACAAAATGGATGATGTCTATGGATACACCACCATAGACCCATAATACTAGTGTTAAATAGTTAAATGTATTGGATCTCAGTTTACAAAATTGTGTTATCCCACATCAGGTTTCTTTCTTCCACTTTCCACTTCTCAGTGTCAAATGGATAGCAGGGTTGTCAGTATCCTGGCATCCCAGTAACCTGGGAAAACATCATCAAGGCAGTGGGCATATTTTCAGTTTTCATTTATTTTAATCCTCACCAACTCACTGAAATCACAGTCTGATCTATTTTTCCAAGCTCTGGGCCCCTGGGCCCGGGGTTTATAAATGTAGCTGATAGATGTACTATTCAAATTAATTTATATGCAAATACATCTCAGTGGATTTTGTTACATTTCTGTTAATCTTGAATTTCATGAAGTTACTTAGACATCTGACAACACATATTATTTTATATATATGCTAACATTTTTCGACACTTGATTGTTGATCCTGGCTATGTATGTAATCAAATTCAAATTAGAAATTAATTCTAATGATGTACTATATGTTGGCTAATTGAATTCAAATTGAAAAAAAAAATTAGTTCTGATAGCCACTCTGAACATACATCAGCATTGCCTAGTCAGAACATAATGTAGGACATAAAGATGAGCTAGAAATATAATTTTAAATATTCTGGTAGCCACATTGTTTTTAAAGATTTTTTTGTTTTAGAGTGAGAGAGCACGAGCTGGGGGGGGGGGCGGGGAGTGCAGAGGGAGAGGGAGTCTTAAGCAGACTCGGCGCTGAGCGTGGAGCCTGATCTCACAACCCTGAGATCTCTACCTGAGTCAAAACCAAGATCAGACACTTAACTGACTCTGCCACCCAGACACCCCTCTGGTAGCCACATTTAAGGAAGTAGAAAGAGGGGTGCCTGGATGGCTCAGTCAGTAAAACACGCGACCCTTGGTCTCAGGATTGTGAGTTCAAGCCCCATTTTGGGTGTGGTGATTACCTAAAAATAAAATTTAAAAAGTAGAAAAAAACACCAAATTAATTTAAATAATACATTTCATTTAACCCACACTATCTAAAATATTATCATTTCAACATGTAATAAATATTAAAAAAATATGAGCTAGTCTACATTCACTCTTTCTGTAGTTAAGTCCAGAGTGTATTTTATACTTGCAATACATCTCACTTTGGACTAGCCACATTTCAAGTGCAGACATTACATAAGGCCAGAGGCTATGATGTTGGATAATGCAAAAATAGAAGCTATAGATTCTAGCTCCTTTGAATAACACTATTAGCTCAAAGAATGGTTAGAATGATTTATATCCTCCCTGCTCCTATCCAAGTAGTAATACATAAAGTTTCTCACGTAGGATTTTTTGGGAGAGACCTAAGAGATCATTGTGTCCCTGACTTTTGATTATGGGCAAGGGAGCAGAGACTCTTGAAGGTGGGGGTGTGCTGGGGGAGGACTAGACCGTTGACTTGCTCTGTTCCACACCACCTCATTCAGCGTCCCTGCTGACAGGTGGAGATGGAGGCTCAGCTCCCTGCCCAGCACCTGCCAACAGAACCCTGCACAAGGACTGAGAGCATGAACTCCCTGCTTGGCCCCATGGACATCACTCTGTCAGTGGGGAAAGGGTTGAGGGATCTGCTGCCCTAGGGTAGAAGATTAGCTCCCTGCACTGTCCTTGTGTCCAGCACCAGGAGGGGACATCAGGACACTACCATCTGCCTCTACAGGGCAGGGCATAGTGAGCTGGAAGACCAGCTCTCCCTGGGGGGAGGAAGAAGAGCAGGGGTTTGGCTGATGGCGTTTAATGTTTGGGTACATATTACCAAAAAGGTTTTCTATTATTAAACCATTCTTTTCCTGGTGCTTTGGCTAGGGACAATGTGCCCCTTTTTGGTGCTTTTGGTCTGTGCCTATTGGCAGCTCTAACCTGGAGGCGTGCTGCAATGTCTTGTCCTGGATGGATGGGAGACAATAAGAAAACTCAAATCACCATCATGCTGTTCCTCACATCCCCAGGTTCCTAGGCAGTTCACTTCTTTTCACCTTTAAGTATTTTCCTTTGTTCATTGTGTTATGTCCAGAATTATTTTAGTTGTAAGTAGTAGTACCTGGGAGGAAAAAGGGGGTTACTCTAGCTTTGCTGGAATCAGAAATCTCCTAACTGCTAAATGTGAGCAACACTTTCTAATCCTCATCTTATTCTATTTTTAAGAAATGTTTGCTATGATAGAGTACATTACATGCTTTTCCTTGAAACTCATTTCTCCTTCAGCATGTACTACTGCACATTGTGAATTTCCTCATTTGGTCACTTCTAAGTGTCCTTTGTAGTTTCCTGTAGGTCAGTAGCTTTCTAACTTGCTTGTGTTCCTCAAGATTCTGCCCTAAACCAATTTTTTTAAAGATTTTTTTTATTCATTTATTTTACAGAGAGAGAGAGACAGCAAGAGCAGGAACACAAGCAGGGGGAGTGGGAGAGGGAGAAGCAGACTCCCCGCTGAGGAGGGAGCCCGATGCGGGACTCGATCCTAGGACCCTGGGATCATGACCTGAGCCGAAGGCAGACGCTTAACGACTGAGCCACCCAGGTGCCCCCAAAATTTTTTTCAAAAACACAAAGTTATTCAATATTTGTTCAATAATAAATATTTCATGGCAAAAAAGTCACCAAATTAAGAACCTCCTTCCCCCAATTAAAAAAAAACCTCAAAAAGATATGTATAGGTATGTATTCCCTTACTCAAAAAATTATGTTCAAATATAAAATTAATCTTTTAAAAAACTCCCTTAAGGAGGAATTTCTCAGATTTCACACTCCACCATTTCTCCCCCTACTTTCCATCCCCCTCCCCACTCCCCAGATCTAGCATTTCTTTTTCTTTTTCTTTTTTTTTTAAGATTTTATTTATTTATTTGGCAGAGAGAGATACAGCGAGAGAGGGAACACAAGCAGGGGGAGTGGCAGAGGGAGAAGCAGGCTTCCCGCAGAGCTGGGAGCCCGATACGGGTCTTGTCCTGGGATCATGACCTGAGCCAAGGCAGACGCTTAACGACTGAGCCACCAAGGCGCCCAAGATCTAGCATTTCTTGAGAGAAGACTTTGAGGCAGCCAAAGGCTGAGGCTTGCTTTCCACCACCATCTCCAAGACAGCAGCACAAGGAGTATCCTCTTCAGAGATGCCTGGAGTTCTTTCGGATGTCAGCCCACGAATGGTTATGGATAGAGACCAGCGTGCATCTCAGGGACCCCTAAACTGCACCCCTGCCCCCACTGGCTAGTTTCAGGAGGGAATGAGTGTCCCTGTGTGAAGTTCTTATTAGAAACCTTACCCAGATGGGGCTGAAATTTTAATGCAATGCGTATTTTTGTTGTTGTCCAGTGAAAAAGAAATTATAAAGCTGATTGCATGCAGGAAAAGCTTTATTGAGTCACAAAAACTACACGGAATACCCGAACATTTTTAAATGACTTCAGAAACAATCAGCACATATTTAGTAAGCAAGTTCCACTTTCCCTATTTTCTCTGCCCCCAGCCTCAATGCTCAGCTATAGATTATCTATTTATTTACCTTGCTTAACATATCTATCTAAAAATCATCTGCCAGGTTTTGTTGCAAAAACACTTTTTTTTTTAACAATTAAATACACAATGGCGACTTTATAGGACTTGGAGTGTTTTAAAATGACACACGATAATTAGAGTTACAAGAAGAGCAGTGGCCTCTTTCAATTCATTTCAGCATTTCATTCTTTTTCAAGTATTAATCTCTAAAGTCTATACAAGTAGTCTCTAAATGCACAGCGCTCCTTTTTTCCCTGTCCTCCTCCTCCAGTGTTAGAGCTTTAGCAATCTGAATTCTCTTGGATGGGAAAAAGGAAAGCTATCAACTTACAAGGGTCATTTGCTGGCGTCTAGTTATTACCTAAACCGCGGCACAGAAGTCGTTCACGCACAGGTAACACATTACACTGGGACCGCTCCCTGTTTTCTGCACACTGAGGGGGAAGGAGGTCAGGATCCTAAGACCCCGGGGCTCACATGATGATGCACTTGCTAAGCAGCTTCTCCGCGGTCTTGGGTATCTGGGATTTCTTCTGGGGATGGCGGAGGCAGGTGGCAGGCTTCTTCTCGTGGTTCGGCGCGGTGCGAAATAGCTCCTGCACACTGCTATCCATCTTAGCGGAGGTCTCCAAGAAGGCGCAATGCCACTCCAACGCGCAGGCGCATGTAGCGCGGTCACTTACCGGCGACTCCCAGTGGCTTTCTTGGCATTCGTTGCCCACCAGCACGATAGGGTACTTCTGCAAGGTGTTGCCTTTGACTTTGCGGATCAGCTCATAGAAAGGCTTCAGCTCCTCCAGGGTTTGCTTCTTGGCGCCTGAGTAAACCAGGATGAAAGCAGGGCCCCTGGCAATGGCGAGGCGCTGCAGACCCGGGTAGCGGTGGCTGCCGGTGCTGTCGGTGCTGCGCAGCGCCCCGACACGGTGCTTGGAGCTCAGCACCTGGCAGTCGGTATCTTCGATGGTTGGCAGGTACGCATCGCGGAAGTGGCCACGCACCCACTTCTGCACCCGCGCGCTCTTGCCCACGCCAGCGTCGCCAAGCACCACGACGCGGTAGTCTTTGCTCTTGCTCTGGGGCATGAGGGCAGGGACGATAAGCAGGGTGGGCAGAGGACGCAGCCGCTGAATCAGCCATTTCTTAAAGCCAAAGCAGTTATTGCCCATTGCAGGGAATTGGCGGGGAGACGGGCAGGCAGGTTATTGGCACGGACCCGGGAGCAAAAGATTCTTAGGGAGAAAGAACGGGAGAGTGAGATGGGAGTTCGAACTTGGAAGGTTGTCCCTGTGTCTCTTTGTCTAGCTGTTCCCTGGGGACACTCGGGAGGGTCTAGGCTCACTCCCCAAACCCACCTCCCTCCCTCCTCCGAAACAGAGCCAGGCTCAATGCCCACCCCAGGCGCCCATCAAAGGCGGTGTGAGCAGGGAGGAGCGGAGGCTCGCTCAGTCTTCCTGCGATGCCTTACGTTTACTTCCCCAGTAGCCACACATCCATTTTCTTTCACACCACACTACTCCAATCTAAATACAGAATGAGAAGCTGAAACAATGGACAGCCCGCCAACCTGAGACAGAGTAGAGACTGGGGTCGGGTCCCCTCAATCCTGAGGGAGAAGCCCAGCATTCCTTGATAGCTGAAACCCTATGCCCCTTGGGTGGAGAGAAGTCTAGCAGGAACGCGGAGGCAGGACGCTTACCCAAGAGAGGGCTGCGCTACCAAGACTGGGGAAGATCAAACCAGTCTGCGCCAAGGTGGACCCCATCGCTGTCTCTTCATTGACTTTTTTCCTTATTATGATACTAAAAATCATGCCCGGGGTGGAGATTTAACATGTTAATTAGACGCGTGAGGCACGAAGAGGCAGAACCTTTAAGTGCACAGGTGCTAATAAATTCCTGCCTCTATGTGCTTGGAGTCACCCTTTTCCACCTAAGTTTCTTTAAAAAATTCTCCCTGACCTCTCCCCAGGGAGTCAGCCTGAGGATTCTCTTCTTTGTGCTGTCTCCCTTGTGCTGGAGCATAAGCCCCAGTAAAGCCTGGCCTCGAACTCCGCTGGCCTCTTGTCAATTGCTATTGCTTGGAGACCCCCAAGGACCCGGTTCAGTAATAATGGGGGTAAGGACAGAGTGTCCAGGGAGCCCACGGGGGCCAGGATGCTCTGTTCTGGTGCCCGTAGAGACCTATTACCTACAGCGACTGTCCCCGGGACATCGAGGGACGAGGGACGGATAGCCACTTCCCCAACACATAGGCCTCCCAATCTCACCCACAGCAGCCCAAACTGGTTTACCCACCACGTCTCACTTTGGAGTGCCCCCCAATAAAGGCGGAAGACAGCTTTTACCTCTCTCCAAGGCAGGAACAAGTGCGCTAGCGGGCAAATTCAGTGCTCCCAGAGTCAGCATTAGCGATGGTCGCAACCGAGCGTGCAGGCGGGCAAATTCACTGCTTCTGGAGTCAGCATTGGTGGGGATGGGGGCAGTGGCAACAGTAGAGACCAATCACAGCCTCGGGAGCGCGGTCGGATGCAACCTGTGAGCCGCGAGGCTCGGGGGGAAGGCTGGAACTGCGGGGCTGGGCCTGAAGCGCCAGAGGGCGCAGGCTGGGCGGCTCTACTTGCACCTTCTGCGGAGGAAGGACCAGTGGGGGGTGTGCCCAGTGTCCCCCATGTGAGAGGAGCTGTACCCCCCGCCAGGGGGCGATGAGGGGGAGGTCCTGGGTTCACGGGCCCTGGCCATTCGGGTGGGGGTGGGTAGGCTTCCAGAATTAGCACTTGTAGTTCCGTGCAGGCCTCCTTCACCACTTCTATGCCCTTTCGCGGCTGTGGGGTTAGCCCTTTCCAAGCCTCGCTGCCTTCGCTTCACTGCAGAATGGCCAGTTAGAATCCTCCCCACCACCGGTGCCAAGCACTTCATGGCATCTGATCCACTTTGCTCAGGAAACATTTGTCCAGCACAAAACCCGGTTTTTGTCCCTCCAGAAAGTCTCAACTAACACATCTGTCATAAGAGACTTCAGAATCTCCTCCTGGGAGGATTACCTGTGGTTTAGACAGGTTCTATGGAAGAAGGTTGAGGGATGGCCTCTAAACCTAGCAACCTTAAGCAGTGATCACATTCCTCACCACTGTTTGTACAGTCGGTTTCATTTGATCATCATCACAAAAACCTTGTAAGCAAATCAGAATAAGAATGTGGGCAGCCTCTAGAAGCAGAGAGCCAGCAAGAAAACATGGACCTCAGGCCTACAACTGCTAGCAGCTGGATTTTACCAACAACCTCAATGAACTTGAAAGCAGATTCTTCTCTAGAAACTGCACAGAAGACCACAGACCGGTCAACAACTTGATTTCATCGATTAAGCAGAGACCATCCAGACTTCTGACCTATAAGATCGTGGGTTCTGTAGTTAAGCATTATTTTAAGCCAGGAAGTTTTTAGTCATTTGGTATGCAAAGAAATATGTAATTTGCTTACAAAGTTGTTTCTTGTTTGCCAAAGAAGGACTAATGTAGCAGGTGACATTACTTGTTCAAGGTTACAGGGCTCATAGATGATGGACATAGGCCCAAACTGGCTTTTCCTAACTTCAAGTCTTTTTCTTTTTCTGGTCCTGTCATTGTAGGTCATTAATCTGATATGCTATTTCTTGTTCATTAGTAAAAAAATTTCCATAGCTTTTTTATTTTTACCCAAAAGCACATTCATGTTGGAGAGATCAAGGGCACATGCTTTACAGGCAGAAAATTTGGCTTAAAATGTTTGGTTTTTTTCTCTTCTTTTGAATATACCTTATTATGCCTTTGAGCTATGAGATCTTGGAGAAATTACTTTTCTGTAAAATGGGAACTAATACCTATGAAAAAGAACTGTGGGGAGCATTCCAGGAGATACTACCGAAGACTGTCCACAAATCCACAGTCTTTGAGCATTTTAACAATGGCTTTTGGAAGTGTCATGATCTTTTTATTTAATCTTATCTAATCCTGGGATAGAGTCCCACACTGGGCTCCCTGCTTAGCGAGGAGCCTGCTTCTCCCACTCCCTCTGCTGCTCCCCCTGCTTGTGCTCTCTCAAATAAATAAATAAAATCTTTTAAAAAGAATAAAAAAGGGCTAAAGGAAGATATGATAATGGAGAATAATTTGAAATTTTAGAAAGGAAAGTAGAATCTTAGAATAGGTAAAAACTGGGGTAAATAGAATATCCTTGCCATGAGTTTTTACAATCATATTTGATGACTGAAACATCTGATATTCGAGGTAATAGTATTAAAAATTGGGGAAGGCAAAGAGACCTAAACAGAAGTAAGGTTTCCATACTTCACTTGAACTGGTAAAATGTTGATACCAGCAGATTGTGGTAAGTCACATATGTTTATTTTAATACCTAGAACAACAATTTTTATACAAAGGGATAAACTCAAATACCCAAAAAGTAAATTAAGATGGCATTCTGAAAAATGTAACCCACAGGAAGGTGAGGAAGGAGAAACAGGAAAACCAAAAAACAAACGCTAAAATGGTATACGTAAGCTCAAATGTATCAAGAATTACCTTCAATGAAATTGGTGTAAATACACCAATTAAAAAAGCAGATTGGCAGAGTGGATTAAAACAAGCAAACAAAAACAAACACAAGCCAATTACATGGTGATTGAAGTGAGAAGAAACTCACTTCACATTTAACGACACAGGGAGGTTGAAAGTAAAAGGATGGGGGCGCCTGGGTGGCTCAGTCAGTTAAGCCCCTGCCTTCAGCTCAGATCATGATCCCACAATGGCCTCCCTGCTCAGTGGGGAGCCTGCTTCTCCCTCTCCCTCTGCTGCTCCCCCTGCTTGTGCTCTTTCTCAAATAAATAAATAAAATCTTAAAAAAAAAAAGAAAGTTAAAGGATGTTTTTGTATGGTAACACAGGTTATATGGAAACCAAAATTAAAAAGACAATATTATTTACAAATGCTACAAAGAAAATGGAGTACTGTGTATACATTTAACAAAACACATGAAAGATCTGAATGCTGAAAATTACAAAATGCTAATAAAAGAAATAAAATTAAATAGAGACATAATATGTTCATGTATTAGAAGGTTCAACTTAGTAAAGATGTCAATTCCCTCCAAATTGACCTATAGGTTTAATGCAATTCTTGCCAAAATCCCAGTAAGGTTTTTGTAGACATAGACAAACTTATTCTGAAATTTATATGGAAAAGCATAGTACCTAGAATAGTTAACACACTCTTGAAAAAGAGACATAAAGTAAGAAGAATCACTCTTTGATAGTAAGGGTTAAGATATAGCTGCAGTAATTAAGACAGGGTAATATTGGCAGGGAGATAGACATATAGATCAATGGAACAGAATAGAGAGCCCAGGAATAGGGACCTGCAGATATGCTCAGCTGATTTTTGACAAAGGCACAAAAGCAAGTCAATGCAGAAGGATAATCTTTTCAACAAATGGTGCTAGATCAATTGGACATCCATAGACAAAAACACATAAGCAAACAAAAAAACTTGAACCTAAATCTCTCACCTTACAAAATTAATTTAAAATGGATAATGGAACTTACATATAACATGTAAAATTATAAAATTGTTAGGAAAAAAGACAGAAAATCTTTGGGATATATCTTGATTGTGGTTACATATATACACATCTACATATATGATAAAATTTCATATAATTAAATACATACACAGATGAGTACAAGTAAAACAGGAAATCTGAGTAAGAGCAGTGGATTGTATTGATGTTAATATCCTGGTTGTTATATTGACTACGGTTTTGCAAGGTATTACCATTGAGGGAAATTGAGTAAAGTTACTCAGGATCTCTATTATTTCTTATAATTGCATGTGAATCTTCAATTAGCTCAAAGTAAAAACAAAACAAAACAAAAAACAACATTAATTTTGAGAAGTACTCGCAAAAAAACCAAAAATAACGCAACTCCCATAGCTCCCAATTAAAGCCCAAATTCTTTCTTTTCATATTCCCAGCTCCCTATAAACAGACCCCAAATTCCCATTCAGATCTTACCTTCCGTGAGCCTTCTGTACACACTGGCTTAAAAATGCAATATTCTTGGAAGTTCCCTAGGTCTCTTAGCTCAAGCCCCAACCCAGTCCCCTCATCCACACACCCCAGTTCTACTCTTCTTCAAGGTTCACCTCCAAATGGTACTTCCAGCTGGAAGGAATCCCTCCCCCTGAGTTCCCAGGCACGTTTTCACCTTGTATTAAAACTTTGTCAGTACTTGTTTTCTCTTTTCCACAAAGCAAGGAGATTTTCTCTGACAGAGTGGAGATTCATTTAGCCTGATTCCTTCACAGGTGCTAGTCAGCGCCAGCAGGTAGTGCTCAGAGGCAAGCAGGATGGAACAGGTTAACGTAGATTCCGTTCAGAGGGGACGGAGCAGCCTAACTGCTCGCCAGTCCTGCTTTCACGACCTCTTTACAGTTTAGCCTTTAACCTCAGGATCCTCAGTTGATAATAGGGGAAGTACATGGCAAGTGCTGCATGTTAACAAGTACCTATGTCAGTACCTGGCACAGAGTACATACTCAGAGAATGTAGCTGGAGTTTGGAGACCTGGTCTCCAGTTCCTGTTTGCTCACATATTCGTTGTAGGGACTTAGACAAACAATTTGTTTGCCTTTTACATCGTTTCTTCACCTGTAAAATGGGGCCTAAAGTAGCTTTGTTTGAAGTAAGATTAGTTGGCTCTCTTGTGTAAAAGTTAAGTGGGGTGTTGCTTCTAGAATGTGACTGAGCTAACGTTCATTTGAGTGTTCGCCATGAGATAAGGCATTACCCTAATAATTTCACATGTGTGAACTCATTTAGTTCTATGAGTCTATGAAGTGGAGACTATTTTATCTCCATCTTCCAAATGAGGAGATCAGGCATGGAGAGATGAACTAAGTGGTAGAGGCTGGGAAATCTGGCTCGCTTCAGGGCTTCTGCATTTTCCACCATGCTGCCTCTTTAGCAGAGACAGGTGGTGATGTTCGGGACCTTCACAATTGTAATTTTAGAAGTCTGCTTTCTTTCACTTTCTTTCTAGGCTCCTCCCCCGTTTAAGCTCTGTAGAAAACTAACGGCAGTTGTGTTTCCTATCCTTCACAAAGACATGGTATCTTTACAATTTTGATTTCCAGGCAAGGCTGCTTCCGAATCCCTTCTCTTATCCCATGCAAGCGTTTTCTCCCATTCCTACCACTTCTGTTCCCGGCCTGACTGCTTTCTCCTACCACCCTGTGGCTACAAATAGCCCCTTGTTCACAGAGATATCATCTCTTACCTCATAAAGAAATGAGGCCACCAGATAAAACTCCACCAGCCCCTGGTCCACACATATCCTGCGTGATATTCTCTTTTCTCCACCCAGGGTGAATGCTTTCATCTGAGCCCTGGAGTGATCCTCAACCTGTGGTCCTAGGATCAAGTGGATTAGAATCACCTGGGGCTCTTGTTAAGAATAACCAACCCAGGGGCACCTGGGTGGCTCAGTTGGTTAAGCGACTGCCTTCAGCTCGGGTCATGATCCTGGAGTCTCTGGATCGAGTCCCGCATCGGGCTCCCTGTTCGCATCGGGCTCCTTGTTCGGCGGGAAGTCTGCTTCTCCCTCTGACCCTCCCCCCTCTCATGTGCTCTCTCTCATTCTCTCTCTCTCAAATAAATAAATAAAATCTTTTAAAAAAAAATAACCAACCCACATCTACAGAATCAGAATCTATAGGTGAGACCTGGGATGGGGGGTAGTTTGCATTTTGACAGGCCCCCCCTCAGGTAATTCTGATACAGACAAATCTTAAAACTACTCCTTTAGAAGCTTACTTGATCACTGTATTCCTTTATTAACATTTCAATGTTCATTGTATCAGTAGTCACGATCCTTATTTCATTTCTGATATCAATAATTTGTCTTCTCTCTTTTTTGTCTTGGTTAGCTAGGTGAGTGATTTATTAATTTTATCAATCTTTTCAAAGAACCAACTTTTTGTTTCATTGATTTTTTGTATGTTTTCCAGTTAATTTTGTTGTTTTCTGCTCTAATTTTTTAAATTTCCTTTATTCTGCTTGATTTAGTTGTAAATTGCTCTTCTTTCTCTAGTTTTCTGAAGTGAAAGCTTAAATTATTGCTTTTAGATTTTTCTTCTTCTTTAATGTGGGCATTTCAGTCTATAAATTTCCCCTGTGAGCGTTGCTTTCTCTACATCCAGTAAAAAGTGTGTTGTTAAATCTCCAAATATTTGGGAGGGTTTTTTTAAATCTATTATTCTGTTATTGATTTCTAGTTTAATTCCACTGTGGTCTGAGAACATACTTTGTATGAGTGCTAGTCTTTTACATCTGTTCAAGTCTGTTTTATGGCCCCAAATGTGATTGTGTTGGTAAATGTTCCACATGAGTTTGAAAAAAAGAAATGTGTATGCTGCTGTTGTTGGATGAAGTATTTCATAAATGTCAATTAGATCTAGTTGATTAATGGTGCTATTTAGTTCAACTGTATTCCTACTCATTTTCTGCCTGCTGGATCTATCCATTACTGAAGGGGTATTTAAGTTTCCAACTATAACAATGGGTTTGTCTATTTCTACTTGCAATTCGTTTAGTTTTTGTCTCACATCTTTTGATATTCTGCTATTAGATACTTACATGTTGAAGATTGCTATATTTTCTTGGAGAATTGACTTCTTTATCATTATGTAATTTCCCTCTTTACCCCTGATAATTTCACTGTTCTAAAGTCTAATTTGTCTGAAATTAATATAGCTATCCCAGCTTTCTCTTGATTCATGCTATTATAGTATATCTTGTTCCACCCCCTTACTTTTAACCTGTTCCTTTATATTTAAAATTTAAAATTAAAATTTCTTGTAAAAATATATATAGTTTGGTCTTTTTCTGATCTACTCTGACAGTCTTTGTCTTTTAGTTAATGTATTTAGATCATTCATATTTAACGTGATTATTGATTTTTTTGGTTTAATATCTACTGTTTGTAACTGTTTTCTATTCATTGTATTTATTCTGTGTTTATTTTTCCCCCTTTTCTGCCTTTTCTAATTTTAGCTGAGCATTTTATATAATTCCATTTTCTCTCCTCTCTAAGCATATGAATTTACAATATATACGTTTTTAAGAAATTTAAGTCCACTTTCAAATAACATTGTACCATTTCACATGCAATGCAGGTACCTTATAACACAGTATCCCCAATTCATAACTTCCATCCCCTATACCATTAATGTCATTCATTTCACTCACCCATATGCTATAATCACCTAATAAATTGTTACTATTTACTATTATTACTTTGAACAATTATCTATTGGATCAATTAATGAGAAAAATAAAAGATTTTATCTTATCTTCATTTATTCCATCTTTAACACTCTTTCATTCTTTATTTAAATCTGAATTCTAGGAAAAGCTTTATAGAGAACATGCTGTTGGAGAGAATCTTGAAGGGAGAAGAGGACATTGGGGAAAAGACATTTCAGAAAGAAGAATGATGTCAAAAGGGCACAGAGCCAGGAAAGTATCTATGGATGAAACAGTAGTTGAACTGGAATTTATCCTAGAAATCATCTGTGGTTTAATTACCTCATTTCCTAGATGAGTAATTTGCCCAAGTTTACACAGCTAAAAGGTTGCAGCACTAAGATTCAAACACAGGAAGAATAACTTCAGCACCTCTTCTAACCACAGAAGGAGGTTAAGACCTGTTCAAGATGGCCCAGACCATCAGACACAGCCAGGACAAGGCCTGTCCCTATCTCTCAGACCCTTCACCTTCATTCTCCCACTGGTACACATTCTGAAACATAATTAATGTTCAGAAATCCTATGGAGATTTTAGAGATGGAGTTAATATAGTCTTCTGAGGTCAAAGAAGAAAAAGTTCCATAGGAATCAGAAATGATATATTCTCAGGAGGCAGAGAGGGTTTATAGAGTAGCACTAATTATAGCTTTGAATAAGCTGCCCACAGTCTTCTTAATGAAATGAGCTGGAATCCTTCCTTGGAAACTTTCCTAGACAATCAGGTCTGTGTAAGTGAATACTTATACTCTAGACCCAAGGGAAGGCATCAACCAACTGAAGCCTTCTTGAGGAGGGGGTGGTTGGGAGGAGAGTGTCAGACACCACAGTGGGACTGGCAAAAGAGGGTCTTTCTTTCTTTCTTTCTTTCTTTCTTTCTTTCTTTCTTTCTTTCT
>NC_058406.1:54773075-54855731 GCF_002201575.2 Neomonachus schauinslandi
TCTTTCTTTCTTTCTTTCTTTCTTTCTTTCTTTCTTTCTTTCTTTCTTTCTTTCTTTCTTTCTTTCTTTCTTTCTTTCTTTCTTCTCTCTTTCTCTCTCTTTCTTTCTCTTCCTTCCTTTCTTTTCCTTTCCGTTCTTTTCTTTCTTCTCAAGATGCTCAACTTAGAATATTATGTAGCAATTATAAATATGTCATATATTCACATAACAATAAGAATAGTTGTTAAAAACATAGTGCTCACTGAAAAAAGAAAATGGGATGAGATATATGGCACCTCACCATTTATATAAATTAAAGATACATGCCTACAAAACAATATTATACATTTTTGCAGGAACACACATACAAGATACATACTAAGTATATTAGAAAAGTTGTCTATGGGAAGCAAGGAAAGTGTGATCTATGCAGGATATATATGTTTACATATTCACAATTACTAGACACACATGTTCTATAAGGATGTAACTTGCGTATCCTTATTACAAATTGTAATATGTGATTTATATGTTCACATATAAAGCATGTGTGTGCGTGTTACAACCCTGAACAATGATAAGATGCTTGAGGGTAGCATCTGTAAATGATTCATTTTAGAAGCCTCGCACTTCCTGTTATATAGTAGGCAAACAATAAATATCTCTGAATGAATGAATGGTTTCATTTACAACTTGCCTGATGTTCCGAACATGACCTGCCAGACAGAGCAAAGACCTACTTCCCAACACACCTCTTACCCCACTCCCAGTTCTTTATTTTCACCATGGTGGTCTATTAAAGTGGCAAAAAAAGAGCTAACTAGAAAGAGAGGAATAATTATGAAAAAATGAAAATAATTTACTCCATCAAAACCAAGAAGCACATTTTATGTCCCTTTTAAGTAACAGAATTCTGCTTTCCAGTGTATTCCCTTTTGATTGTTTCCATATGCACAGTGTTTCTACTGTAAAACACTCATTGGCTAAACAAAAGTATTTTTTTTGTGTGAGTCCATAAAGAGAAATCCATTTTCATTCCTTTGTGTCACTACAGCAAGGCTCTGGATGCTATTGTGGAACATAAGGGCATATGTTCCTCATTTCACTGTTTGAAAGCAAAATCCTATTTCTGCCAGTAAAATTGAATTCTGCAAGTCTGATATTTTAAATTAAAAAAAAATTGTAACAGTTCTAGATTTACAGAATTATTGTGAAGATAGTAAAGAGATATGCCCCATATACCCCACAGGCAGTTTCCCCTATTATTAACATCTTACATTAGTATGGTGCATTTGTCACAACTAATGAACCAACATTAATACATAATTATGAACGCCAAGTTCATACTTTATTCAGATTTCTGCTGAGAGGACCTGTTTTTCTCTTAAGGCCTTCAACTGATTAGATAAGGCTCATCCATATTATGGAGGGTAATCTGCTTTCCTCAAAAGTCTACTGATTTCACAGTAATCACTTCTAAAAAATATCTTCATAGAATCATCTAGATTTGTGTTTGACCAAACAACTGAGTACCATGGCACAGCCAAATTGACACATAAAATTAACCAGCACAGATAGTATAGAGAGTTCCTATATATCTCATAGAGAGTTTCTCCTCTTATAAATATCTTACATTGTCATGGTACATTTGTTACAGTAAATGAACCAATATTGGTATGTTATTTTTAACTAAATTCCATTCTTTATTCAAATTTCCTCATTTTCTTTTCTAATGTCCTTTGGCTCAGGAACCCATGCAGGTTACTTACTGCATTATATTCATTCATCATGTCTCCTTACTTTCCTCTTGGTCATGACAGTTGCTCAGACTTTCCCTGTTTTCAATGACCTTCACAGTTTTGAAGATTACTAGTCAGATACTTGGTAGAATGTCTCTCTGTTGGGGTGTGTCTGATGTTTTTCTCCTAATGAGACTGGGGTCATGTTTGGAGAGGAAGAGTACAGACAGATTTCCACAGCAGCCCTGTGAGGTAAGTACTCTCCATCTTGCAGATGAAAACAACAGGTGCAGAGAGTGACTTCAAAGAGGACAAGTAACTTGTCTAAAGTCACACATCTCATAAGTGACGGAACCAAGACCGAAATGTGTGCATTCTGGCTCTAGCGTCTGTCTTGCAGCCACTGTGTTCTACCAGCTCTGAAACTAATGAGCATCTACTGGACCTGGTATTTCCAGGTGGCTCCCTGAAGCCTTCTTCCTCACACATATTGTCTTCCCATTGCCTGTGGGACAGAGCTCCAGCTCAGGATGCACTGATCTGACATGGACAAAACTCCATGGTCAGGCCCAGCCTCCTCTCACCCAGCTTCTCTCCCTACTGGATGCCACAGCCGACCTAAACCCCGACACCCCTGCCCTTCCCTACATCTGTGAGCAGCTCTGTGCAGTGTGGGGAGCACGTCCTGAAGAGTCAGACAGAGCTGGGTTTGAACTTGGGCTCTGCAATTTATTGTTTCTAGAATAACCTTGAGCAAGTATATAATAACATCGACCTACTAGGATTTTCATGAGGATTCAAGAAAATAATGTATATGAGTTTAACATAGTGCACACCCTATATAATACACACTTCCATAGTAGAAAAAACGATTGATATGGGAAATTCCAGTATTTTCACCTTCAAACATCTCATAAAATAGCTACTCATACCCAAAACTGGTTGACAGATCCTCTGCAGACCACGCATTCTTTTTTTTTTTTTTAAGATTTTATTTATTTATTTGACAGAGAGAGACACAGCGAGAAAGGGAACACAAGCAGGGGGAGTGGGAGAGGGAGAAGCAGGCTTCCCGCTGAGCAGGGAGCCCGATGTGGGGCTCGATCCCAGGACACTGGGATCATGACCTGAGCCAAAGGCAGACGCTCAACGACTGACCCACCCAGGCGCCCCCAGATCACGCTTTCTGATTTAGGGTGTGGAAAATAGGGCCGATACGTAGCCAGTGGAGTGTACAGGGAAGAGCATGCACAGGGACCTCAACTAGTCAGCAAAACCTTTCAGAGGAAGCTGCATTAAATTCAGCCCTGAAGGCAGAATTGATTCATCCAGGTAGAAATAAATGGGCAAGTTACAGACAAATGCTCAAACACAAAAAGCACACAGTATTTTGTGGTGGTGATTTTTGTCTGGTTAATGGGCACCACCCAGGGGATCAATGGGAGATAGGTTAGAAAAGTTAGCTTAAGGAAAGACTATAAGGGTCTTAAAATCCAGGCAAGGAAATATGAGATTGCTCCCTGCCTCCTTGCCTTTCTCTTATATAACAACAAAAACAGCAACAGAAAAGACAAAACACCTCAGAGGAAAACAGCCCAGTTACTAAGCTGCACTCTCAGATTAAAAATTAAAACCCAAATCTCAGTATCCCACATGTAGATGAGGGAGCCTGTGGCCACACAGAAGGGTTCTGGCAAGTGTGCTCCTCTTAAAGCTCTCTGAGGGCTGCATTCCCTAGGGATAAGTCACGGCAACTTGCAGCTTTGTGTTGTTGGAGACGGTTCCATTCTGCTGTTAGCCAGTGTTCAAGGTGTTCTGCCCTCATGTAGTCCTAGATTAAGACAAAAGTGTCACCAGGACCAGAGGAGGTATAGGTTGGGTATGAACCAGGAGGAACCTCACAGAGTGAGCAGGGGCTGGTGGGTGCAGAGGGAGAGGGAGAGAGAGAATCTTAAGCAGGCTCCACGCCCAGCACAGAGCCTAGCCAGGGGCTCAATCCCAAGACCCTGAGATCATGACCTGAGCCCAAATCAAGAGTTGGTTGCTTAACCAACTGAGCCACCCAGGTGCCCCAAGAAGCCTTTTTCTAAGGTGTTTGGTCTTTGTTGAATTACCCTCTTCAAAAGTTTCAGGTTATATTCTGTGTGTAGCTTTTTTCCCATGAGTTCAACTTAAATCTTTAAAAAAAAAAAAAAGATTTATTTAGAGGTGCCTGGGTGGCTCAGTCGTTAAGCATCTGCCTTCGGCTCAGGTCATGATCCCAGTGTCCTGGGATCGAGCCCTGCATCGGGCTCCCTGCTCTGCAGGAAACCTGCTTCTCCCTCTCCCACTCCCCCTGCTTGTATTCCCTCTCTCACTGTGTCTCTGTCAAATAAATAAGTAAAATCTTAAAAAAAAAAAAAAAGATTTATTTATTTATTTTGACAGAGAGAGAGAGAGAGAGCACAAGCAGGGGGAGTGGCAGAGGGAGGAGAAGCAGACTCCCTGCCGAGCAGGGAGCCCGATGCGGGGCTCGATCCCAGGACCCTGGGATCTTGACCTGAGCCAAAGGCAGACACTTAACTGACTGAGCCACCCAGGCACCCCTCAACTTAATTCTTTTATTAGTATTTATTAATCTTAGATAATTTCCCCCTTTTATTTCATCAATGTTGCTCACAAATTGTCACATCAACTATCACATTATTATAACTGGTAGTGTAAACAAACAATTCTCTTAGATTGATCTGATTAAGGCAGTGCTGATTATTGAATTAAATTATTGAAATGTATGTCACATAAAAAAGAGCATACAAATCATAAGCATACATCTCAATATAATCCAACACCATAATCAGTAGGACATTCCCAGCACCCCAAAGAAGATGTGGTATATATATACAATGAAATATTACTCAGCCAATGAAAAAATTAAATCTTGCCATTTGCAATGATGTGGATGGAGCTAGAGTGTAATATGCTAAGGGAAATAAGTCAGTCGGAGAAAGACAAATACCATAGGATCTCACTCATATGTGGACTTTAAGATCAAAACAGATGAACTTAGGGGAAGGGGAAAAAAAAGAGGGGGGGAACAAACCATAAGACACTCTTAATGAGGGTTGATGGAGGGAGGGAGGTAGGAGATAGGCTAGATGGGTGATGGGCATTAAGGAGGGCACTTGTTAGGATGAGCACCAGGTGTTGTATGTAAGTGATGAATCACTGAATTCTACTCCTGAAACCAATATTACACTCTATGTTAACTAACTAGAATTTAAATAAAAATTAAAAAAAAAACCCAGAGACAGAATCATAAATACAGAGAACAAACTGGTGGTTGTCAGAGGGGAGGGGGCTGGGGGGGTGGGTGAAATAGGTGAAGGGGATTAAGAGGTACAAATTTGCAGTTGTAAAATCAATAAGTCATGGGGATGAAAAGTTCAGCATAGGGATTATGGTTAATAATACTGTAATAACATTGTATGGTGACAGTGGTAACTATACTCATCATAGTGAGCATAGAGTAATGTAGAGAATTGTTGAATCACTATGTTGTACTCCTGAAACTGACACTGTATGTCAACTATACTTCCATAAAAAAAAAAAAGCATATGTATTTCAACCTGGTCATGTGTGTTCAGGCATGACTACAGGAGAGACATAATGAAGTTGGCAGATGCTTGCTTCTACTTACAATAAGTAAATTTGGATGTAAGACAATACTCAAATAATACTTATTGCTGACACTTTTTCTTTATATTGCACATTTTGAGATAAAAGCTAAATGAGCATGTTTGTGTGCATATACAAGTAGAATCATTATGAATGTGACAGCCACGAATGCAGACTGATACAGGTGGATTGTATTGTTGACTCAAATACCAGAAGCAGTGTCACTGATGATGGAATATTTCTAAGTGGTGATCAATTCTTGGTCAAGTTCTGAAACTAAGTACAATCTTCCCTTGATTTACATGGGAGTTGCATTCCTGGAAAATTCAGTATATATTAGAACCATGTACCACATCCTTTTAAAAATATGTAAAATGGAGTTAGGTGCTAGGTTCTGGTAACTGTAGAGATTTTTTTTAACTATATGAAGTTCCAGTGGAGCATTTAAAATTTGTGTGGGGCTGTCTCCCTCATTGTAGGACATCAGATTTGTCCCTTGTCCTACTGGACAATCCCAATAGCAGCCCGTAAATATTGTGACAACCAGTCTCCCCACACCCAACAAATTTTCCAAACACTCCCCCAGGGAGCACTGCCATCTTTGTTGAGAACCTGTACCTAGTTCCTGTTAAGACAGCGCTGTCTCCTTCACTCCCACTCTTCTAAATCCTGAGCAAGCACAGCGCAGGCTCTGGAGGATCCAACAAGCCACTTAGGAAGATTCTACATTGTATCATTGAATCACCTTTGTTTTTATTATTTTTTAAAATTTTTTTATCATCTTCCAAAAAGGTTGTTTTGGTAAATTACAAACAGACATGTCCAGAGGGGGAATATACAGTGGGATGAAGAGTCAGAGAGACATCGGCAGGCAGGTGAAGCTGGAGGTGAACCCGGTACCTCAAACACACATTCCCAGGGCTTGTACTTTTGCTAAGGGTGAGAAGTAACCTGGTTGTCATGAGGGACATTTGATCAGCTACAGAATTCCATTGTCTCTGAAATAAAAACAAGGTAAGACCATGGAGTCTGGAGCTGGACTGCGTAGATTCAACTTGGCTTCACCCTTACTAGCTTTGGGACCTTGAGTAAATCGCCATGTGCTTCAATCCCCCTGCCTATAAACAGGGTAATAATAACACCTATGATACCTACCACAGAGGTCTACTGAGAGGATTAGTTATGTTGATGTAATAAGGTGCTTAAAACAGTACACAGTAGCCAGTGTGTCTGTTACCTAAGCATTTGCCAAACAAGCAAATCTCGTTGCTCAGAGAAAACACAGCCTTTCCTAGCAGTTTCTCTCACGGATTGATGTAGGACTGGATTACCTAGTTTGGATGCAAAGGGGAAACTTGACGTCATTCATCCATTCCAACCTGCTCGTGCTACAGTGCAGGAAAACCATAGCCAGAGTCTGGAAGGCTAGTGGCCAAGCTCGTGTACCTAAGTTAGTGGAGGATCCAGGTCTCTAGCTTCTGGTTACTGCTCCTTCGAATACACCATGGCTAGAGGTGGCCTGGGGTGCAGAGAACTGGCCTGTGATCTCTCTTACCCAGCGTGCCCACAGCTCCCAAATCCAGCCTTCTCCCAACTATCCTCTTCCTCTGCAAACTCCCCTCTCTTCCTAAGTACAGAGAGCAAAGAACAAAATAAATCAAGTGTGAGTGATCCATAAACTCTTAAGGAATAGGCAAATTCAAACTGGATTTCCTTTAAATAAATCTTCTAACTTTGGGTAGGAGCAGGGATGGGTAAGGAGCGGGCAAAGGTTTTGGCAAGAATTTAAAAGTAAACTATCTGGACTGGCGAAGTTCCTCCACTTTCTAGTTGAAACTGCACACAAAGTTCCTTCAGAGTCTCCACACCTCATTTGGCTCCTCTGTAACATGGGATTGCTGTAAGATTAAATGAGATCATATAAAGTAACTAGCACTACGCCTGGCACAGAGTCAGGGGCTGATAGATGTTAATCACCATTGCTGTGGTTATTTTGGGCGTCAGCAACCTACCACAGGAGAGATCTTTCCTTTCCTGTCTGAAAAACTGAGGCCATATGTTATTCCACACCAGAAAGGTTCTATTTCCGTGTTTCCCTGCTCCACAAACCCAGTTACCTAGCGGAAGGCAAGGGGGACGTCTGGAAAGAAAGAAGCTAAAAGCTAAGTTGCTCCAGGCCCATGAGAAGCAGTGCAAAGAGCACGGACATGGGATTGAATCCAATTCAACCACTCGTGTAGCACGTTCTTGAACGTGTTGTTCTCCCTCTCTGAGCCTTAGACAAATATTCATTCATTGTCCAGAACATAACGCATGACAGGGCTTGCCATTACTAATGTGCTAAATATGTACTAAATGAAGAACTTTGAAATACTGTACAAAAAATCTAGAAAGGCAGTGAAGCAGGATGAATCTTCCGATGGTGACAATTCAGAATGATTGGTAGCAAAGGGCTTTGCAAAGTACTTGTTTAAAAACACACTCTCTCTTTTACCAGGAAAATTATAAAACTATGTTGAGTCATAGCGAGAGATATTAGAAAACTTTCTAAAATGTTTTTATACCCTTAAAAATTCAGGGCGCCTGGGTGGCTCAGATGGTTAAGCGTCTGCCTTCGGCTCAGGTCATGATCTCAGGGTCCTGGGATCGAGTCCCGCATCGGGCTTCCTGCTCCTTGGGAGCCTGCTTCTCCCTCTGCCTCTCTCTCTCTGTCTCTCATGAATAAATAAATAAAATCTTTAAAAAAAAAATTCAATAACTCAATAGTTCCACTCCACTCAAACTTGCCATTGGAAAGACATGAAATGTCTTATTGCAGATTCTGATTTTCAAAGGGACTTGGACCTGTGGGTGGTGGGGAGGGGGTGGCAGTAAATGCCTTCTTCGTGGCTTCTGGGAGCTGCAGTCTCTCGGCACGCAGAGGTGTGGGGGGCCAGACATCTGTTCTCTGGGGAGTAAGGAGGGGCAAGGAGGATCCACCATAAGCCAGATGTGTGCCTTCAGTATTCCACCCTATAGCTCCCTCCCTGTGTTAGGAAACCATGTTCTCCCCTCCTGCATTCTTGCCAGTCTACAAAACTGGAATTTCTGCCCTCTTGAGGACATTAGAAAGCAGCTTGTCCCCATGCCTCTACCTCTCCTTCGCTTCTTCCAACAGGAGGCAATGACCTCTCGTCCCAGTGAACTTGCATGAGTCCCGAACGGTGGGCTCTCTTTTCAGGCTGACTGCACACGGGTTAGAGCCCTTTGTCACTGCCGCTGCTTTCCCGTGGGAAAAACAGCTGGATCCCAGCTTAGGGTCCAGAGAGCCAGGTCTCTTTCACCAGAATTCATGGGTTCGAGACAGGCTGCCCACCCCCATGCATTGTGCCATAGCCCCAAGTCTGCCCCCATTGGGGGTCCGGACTCAGCCAGGGTAGTGCCATTTTGAAAGCCATTTGGTGGTAGGTGCAGTCCAACATGACCACCAATAAAGCTGCTATATCCATCTTTGTTTGACTATAAATATGACATATTTTAATTGGTTCAGAACCAGAAAAGTCCTACTACTTAAAAGAGCTGAAGGAGCCAGAGAAATGATACAGCTCAAGCCCCTTACCGTGTAGGTGGAAAGCTGAGATCCGAATGCCCTCTGGCTGGCCCAGCCTCCCAGACCCCAGCAAGGTGCTGGCCGCGTAATGAAGCGCATTGCCCGAGATCGTTCCATTGCCCTGCTGCTTTCAGCACGGCCCGCGCCCTGTGGAGCTAGATGAGCGGGCCCTCCATCACACCTCACTGTGTCTCGGCTTCCTCCAGTAGACCCCTGGCCTCAAATTATTCTCTGCCTGTTGCTTTCACTCCCTCAGAAATACCTGAGCCTTCCTCACCCTGGCGCTGCTCAAACCCTTTTTCTCTGCTGGGGGCATCACCCCCCAGTGTCTCGGGATAAGATCCTGGAAGCTGAACATAGGCCTCCTGCCCCATGCCCAGTGCTCTTTTGGCCTACACCTGGGTGGCTACTCACCGTGAGTTACATACTTGGGCTTCTCTTCATATTGGACTCCATTAAATAGAACAATAGTTTTAGCTCATCATGTGACTCAGAGGTGGTTGCTAGGGAAACCAGTGGGAATAGGTTTAATTTGTAAATCCTGTAATTGCCATAAATTAGCACTAATTTGTGCTTTTGTTTCAAAAGGATTTGGGCTGAGCTGACTGCAAAGCAGGTGAGGAGGAGGGAATAATCACGAGTTGGCTTCCACTGCGATATGGTCACAGAACTTATAAAGGGTTTATTTTCCACTGCTTTGCCAAAAAAAGCCAAAGGGATTAAAGAGGGAAATACAGGGAATACCATGGTGTCCTTCTAGTGGACGGGGAAAGCTAGAAAGACAAAACAGTCCCTCCTACTCTCCTCATGAATCAGATGGTCAGAGCAGAGTGATGGGGAGGCAGGTGGAGCGGAGAGAGGGCAGCGCCCTCCCGGAAGGGAGAGATTAAAGGACTTTTCATTTTAAAATGGATTTGGGGGGTGCCTGGGTGGCTCAGTCGTTAAGCATCTGCCTTCGGCTCAGGTCATGGTCCCAGGGTCCTGGGATCGAGCCCCACGTTGGGCTCCCTGCTTGGCGGGAAGCCTGCTCATCGTCCCAGGGTCCTGGGATCAAGCCCCGTGTCGGGCTCCCTGCTCCACAGGAAGCCTGCTTCTCCCTCTCCCACTCCCCCTGCTTGTGTTCCCTCTCCCGCTATCTCTGTCAAATAAATAAAAATCTTAAAAAAAAAAAAAAAGGATTTGGAATGAAATCTTGCCATTTGCAACGACCTGGATGGAGCTAGAGGGTATTAGGCTAAGCGAAATAAGCCAGTCAGAGAAAGACAAATATCATATGATTTCACTCATATGTGGAATTTAAGAAACATGACAGATGAACTTAGGGAGAAAAAGAGAGAGAGAGGCAAACCAAGAAACAGACTCTTAACTACAGAGAACAAACAGGCTTGCTGGAGGGGAAGTGGGTGGGTGGGGGGATGGGTATTAAGAAGGCACTTGTGATGAGCACTGGGTGTTGTATGTAAGTGATGAATCACTAAATTCTACACCTGAAACTAATATCACACTCTACGTTAACTAACTGGAATTTAAATAAAAACGTGAAACTAAAAAAAAAAAGCATAAGTAAATAAATATGTACAATTGTTTCGGAATCCTAAAATTGTAATTCATAAGAGGCTGCTAACTCCACATTGAAAGAATCAAGCTATTTGGGAAGTTCCATCATCAGAAAAAGACCTAGGGTGTACTAAATGTAGGATGTCAGATTTGGAAGAGAGACTGGCATCATCTCTGCCAAACCTTTTCTTGATTCACATCCGCAATCAGAGGGTTGCCCACACTCCACTCTCGGACATTTTCAGTGATGAAGGACTCTTTCCCAAGACAGTCAAATCTGTTTTAAAATAGCCGAGATAGTCACTGAATCTGCCTGATCTTGAGTTAAAATGGGTTCCTTCCTTGAGATGCAGTTGACTGGCTGAGTTCCCAGGCTTGTTTATAAGCCTGAGACGTACTCACCCCTGTCCTATGTACCCATTCCTGAGCAAGCCACGTGGGCTCTGGGGCCCAGGACTACCCATCCAGTTGGAGACTCCCAGCTTCAGGCAGAGCGGAGAAACAGTAGGGAAAAAATTCAATGTTCCTTGATTCAGTGTTTGATTAAGAACAAAGAGAACCACCTCTGTCTCTCAGGACCTTGTGGTGTTTACCACATTTTGTGTGATAAAAACAAAAAATCAAAGACCCTGTTGCCTGGGGTAAATGTCATATAAAACTCTTCTTTCCACAGTATCCGGATCAATGCAGGAGGACTGTGTTCCAGATGTGGCCAGGTGTGTTAAGTCCAGGGGGTCATCGTGCCCTCTTTTGGGAACACCCACAGTCCCATTAATGTGGCTGAACTTCACATTAGCTCGTGGCAGGTGCATCCCACTGGTAACCAGTGCAAACCCCCAAGTTGCTCTCTCCTTTGTGGGTGCAACATCACATGGCTCCCCACACCTGCTCTGTTGGTCTGTGGGTGTCCAGGACCCCTTCTGGCCCCTTGGCTTCTTCTGTTGTCAAGTTCATCAGCTCAGCTTCAGCATTTTAAAATTCAGAATTGCAGGGACTGTTTACCTCACTGTGATGAAAACCAAAATCAAAGTGCAATCCTATCTCTGGTTCTTTAGCACCTCTCCAGGCTTTTAAGTCCCCAAGAGGTCACTGCACATGGATTATTGATCTCATCTGCATGGTCCAGTTTTTTCAACTCTAATTTATCCAGACCAGTATGTTTAATGTCTAACCTGCCCTTTATCAATGGCTCTTCTCTCTCTTTCCAATTCCTTGACAGGAAAGTTGGAGGAAAGGCGGGAGCTGAGGAGTTCTGCTCTTTCTCGAATCTGTTGAAGCATCATAGTTAATTTGCCTGGTAATATATTGCCCTTGTGAGAGGTAATAGTTCAGGATTTTGGAAAAAGACTTCCCACCTGAGCGTCTATCCTTTGTAGGAGTGCTCTTACATTGTCTAGTACTTCTGTACTTAATTGTTTTTTTAAATATTTTATTTATTTATTTGACAGAGAAAGGGAGGGAGAGAAAACACTAGCAGGGGGAGCGGCAGGCAGAGGGAGAGGGAGAAGTAGGCTCCCACTGGGCATAGAGCCTGACACAGGACTGATCCCAGGACCCTGGGATCATGACCTGAACTGAAGGCAGATGCTTAACCGACTGAGCCACCCAGGAGCCCCTGTACGTAATTATTTTAACAAAGAGTTCCTAGGTCTATTAAAATGGATACATTTGCTAAATTCTCATTCAGTTCAATTACTCTTGTGGAAAGTCTAGTTTATTTGCCACAGAGCAAGAAAGGTTTGCCTCACTGTAGAGAAAGAATCCAGGATGGATGAGTAGCGACTTTGTAGATTCCAAACAAGGAAGTGGGCAGAAATCACTGTCCAGGGGTCCTGGGCCCCAGGAGATCCAAATCCCAGAGGAAAGGGATCCTATTTTTCTCTCTGAATTCTGCTCAAGATTTACTAGGAAACTAGCTGCCATGCAAAACTAGAAATCCAGAAAGGACATATTTCTTGGAATGTAGGTATGTGAGTAACCTCAGTCTTAGAGCAAGGAGTCAGAATATGTCTGACCTAAGGAAATAGGAGTGGGAAGACAGAACTGAGTTCTGAGTCTGCATCTATGGAAATAGATCAGGACTCTACACTGAAAGTCAGAGGAGCGTACAAAGACATTTCAGTAGGAAAAAAGAAAAAATGTCTTTGGCCTCTAATGGGAAGGTGCATGGGCTTGGTGTCAAGGAACCAGGGGTGAGAAAAGAGAAAAGATGGTAATATGCCATTATTTTTCTACTATTTTCTTTTAAATAATGACCTTAAACTTAACATTGGTCACTGCAGTCAAAGTTTTGTTATAGGAAACCAAGTGCATGGCTCTGAAATTCTAGAATTCCTTGGTGCAGATTTGTGTCTGGGAAGAATCCCAGCTAAAAACAACTAATGGTCACTCTCCTAGCAATGCTCTGTATTTAAAATGTAGCTACATCAATAATATATACGTTCTTGAGTGGTTTATTAAAAGGCACTTAGAACCATTCATAAAGAGCAAATGCTAGTGTAAGGCAACATGCCCCAAGGGCCAGGAGGGGAGTCAGGGGAGAGCGCTCCAGCAAGATGTTGAGTCTGCACCGGTGGGGCTGGCTACAAGGAGACACCAAGGGACCCCTGAAAGTGTGCCTGGAAGATAGTATCCTCAGGGTTCCCAAGACTCTGTGTGACCTCTGCAGCTTGACTGCACCAAAAGGCAGTGTGAAGGATAAAGACAGCATCTCTGGGCAGGAGGTAAAATCCCAGGCCCAGTGGCCTCCAGGTCTGGGACCCTCCCTCCTAGACCTGGGAAAGTGGGCTGTGATTGATTTCACCCAGGAGGCAAATTAATCCAAACTCTATTCCAGAAACTTGGTGAATCTAGGAACTCACCACCAGCCGTTCAACAATGCCAGATTTCAGGGCAGAAGAGTTCAGGGTTTCTCAGGCATTAAATGCCTGAGGCCTCTACACACACACAAACACATGCATGTGCAGGCACACGCACGCACACACACACACGCACACACATTGTGACAAGGCAAACAAGCCTCACACATGTCCTGGTGCACCCTGGGAGGGGGAACATTTAATCCTCATGGCAAACCTGTAAGGCAGGTATTATTCTATTGCCCACATTTTACACAGGTAGAAAATGAGACAGGTGCACAATCTGCCCAATCCCAGGCACAATGCTGGAAGTAGCGGAATGGGGACTCGGACCCAGGTCCACCTGACTCAAAGCCCAGGCTCCGAGGTGAACTTGATGCAGAAGAAGGCACATCCTGCAGTTTTGCTGAAAGCCAGCTCTAGAACCATCGCTGCCCTCCCCGCCTGGCTCTCTGGGAGATGAATGGAATTTTTGGTGGAAACAATGCTAAGGCCAAAGTGGTCCTGACAAGCACCACAGCCTAAGTTCAAAGGGAGTTTTTATCAGTCTTGAAAATGGGTATAATAATCCTTATATGTACATAACAGCTGTATACTTTCAAGTTGTTTGCCTTCCATCCTCTTACTTGGTCCCACTGATAGCTCCATGGTGTGGGTGATGTAGGTATCTTATAAAGGAAGAGTGGCTTCTTAAATCTCACACTATATATTGGGATGGAGAAAACTCCGGATGGCCAGTTCCCAAATCATTTGAAAGGGACATGTTCCCAGCTTACTGGAAAAGGAGCTGGTCTTAAAGTAAAAAAGACCTGGCTTTGAATCCTGGCTTTTGCACTTAATAGCTATGCAGCTTTGGTTAATTTACTTCACGTCTCAGATTCTCAGATTCTTCATCTTCTAAAAGGGGTCATTAATGGGTCATTAATAATGTTTATATCCTCCGATTGTCTTGAAGACCAGATAAGGTCATGGAGAATTAGAAATGTCCACCAGCTGCCTCCCCCCTCCCTCAAAGAGTGTACCCACCTCTACCACTCAGCCCCACATGTGCTCTAGTCCCCCCCTTCTCCACTGGGACTGATTGGACCAAGATGGGCAGTTAAGTTTAAGAGTAGTTAGCTGAACTCAAAGGAATCCATCCATATGCTGAACTGAGTCACTTAGAATCTCCTCTTTTGAGATTTTTTTTTTTCACTGAGAACTGAATTTATTTTACTTCATTTTAATTAGCCACATGGGGGGTGCCTGGGTGGCTCAATTGGTTCAGTGGCCAACTCTTGATTTCGACTCAGGTCATGATCTCAGGGTCATGAGATCGAGCCCCACATTTGGCTCTGTGCTGGGCGTGGAGCCTGCTGAAGATTCTCTCTCTCTCTCTCTCCCTCTGCCCCTCCTCACCCCACCTTTCTCTCTCCCCTTCTCTAAAAATAAATAAATAAATAAAAATAAATAATAATAATAATAAATGAATAGTCACATGGAATTAGTGGCAACCATATTGAACAGCTCAGGTCTATAGCCTTCTTCTCTGGAGAAGGTAAAACAGAAGTCAAAGAACTGAAAAATTGGGGGGAGATTTTTGTATCATTGGAAAAATTAGCACACCAAGAGGCTGTGAATTCGGAGAAAAGCCAAAGGAATATAAAGGAAGGAAGTGGGAATGTTTGAAGGTATTCAGACACTGGTTGGAAGTAGAGATGATTGTGAAGATCAGGTAATTTCTGTCTTGAGCATATACACTGAAATACCCATGTTAGTAGAATCCAGTAGTATTAAAAAACATTCTGGCATTATGGAAAACTATGTTTGATGGAGTTCTTGCTGCTATAAGACCAATACAACCTGATAAAACATACTTTTCATTTGATTTCCAGGCTTGCACAAAGAGATGGAGGACTCTTCCACTCGCACCCTATCCCAGCAGTAAGTGATAAGTGTAGGTGAAAGCAGTTCACCCAAAGTTCACAGCAGCTGGCCCTGCTGGCAAATGTTAAAACCACAGTCCAAAGCTAAGTAACCAGGCAGACAGATTAAGCCTGGGATGCTGGCAGGGGGCAAAAGTTTTTAATAGGTGGGTAGCACCCTCTGGCTCTGAGCAAGGGCAAATGCAAATGCAAATCTGGCTCTGCGCAAGAGCAAATGCAAATCCTCTCTAGAGGAAAGCTCCCTCCTTTGGCTTTCTAGGATTTTCACTGATTAAGATCAACAATATAAATATCAGCTCTCGGGAAAATACAACCAAACACACAAGAAACCAAACCAAACCACTATGAGGAAGAGGAAGAAGAAACAAAGAACACCTAGTTTAGAGCTTGAAGGACTTTAAGTAGTGGAACAATCACATATAAAAGCAAAATAACAATGTATTAAATCCTTAAATAGAATGTAAACCCACAGAAATAAGCATGCAAAGCCATCAAAAATGAAAAGGGAGATTTCAAAGAGAGTTAGATATAACTTTTATAAAGGAAAAATATTATTCAAATAAAACCCAGTAGATGGGTTAAACAGAAGAAGAGAGAATCAGTGAAATGAGAGATAGAGTTGAGTTGATAGAGTTTGGTTCCCCAAACCCATTAAAACTGCAGTAAACGGATTTTTTTTAAATGATATAAACCTACAAGGATGAGCAGAATATGAGAAAAGATAATAGCAACAAACTTTTAGAAAATGGAAGGCAGATGAACGAGTGATAATAGACTTAGAACTAAGAAAGCCAAATCCTAAATTGATGGTGAGAAAAGCTTTGAATCAACCCGATTTTCTAGTAAAACAAACACAAGTAAAGTAGAAGGAAGGATATAATAGAGAAATTAGTATAATAGGAAGCAAAGATACAATACAGAAAAACTACCAAAGCAAAAGTTGTTTGAGAAGACTATAAAAATAGATTAATCTCTGCTAAGATTGAGAAGAAAAGAGAGAAGGTATGAATATATATGAACAAAGGGGCATATCCACAGATTGGCAGAAGTTTTTATTTTTTTATTTTATTTTTTATTTTTAAAGATTTTATTTATTTATTTGAGAGAGAGAATGAGCTAGAGAGAGGGAGCATGAGAGGGTCAGAGGGAGAAGCAGACTCCCCGCTGAGCAGGGAGCCCAATGCGGGACTCGATCCCAGGACTCCAGGATCATGACCTGAGCCAAAGGCAGTCGCTTAACCAACTGAGCCACCCAGGCACCCCTGGCAGAAGTTTTTAAAAGGTGGTAATAGGATAAAGTATTTATATATACTTTCAAAGAAATGAAAAAAATTCTTGGAAAAATATTCCTTATAAAAGTAACTGAAGAAGAAATAGAAAATCTAAATAGCCTTATAATTATGAAACAAATTGAAACAGTATCCCAAAATCTTTCTGCAAAGAAAAGGTTCAGATAGTTTTACTGACATACGATTATATCATTTAAAAAAAATATTTTATTTATTTATTTGAGAGAGAGAGAGCACGAGAGAGCAGGGGGAGAGGCAGAGAGAGAGGGAGAGGCAGACTCCCAGCTGCGCAGGGAGCCCGATGCTGGGCTCAATCCCAGGACCCTGGGATCATGACCTGAGTTGAAGGCAGATGCTCAGTTGACTGAGCCACCCAGGCACCCCTGATTATATCATTAAATGGAAGAGCAAATGTCCGAGAAGAGCCAAGACATTTTGAAGACAAACAGGACAAAAGAACTTGCTTTTCTGGATTGCATGGCTTACTAAACAGCTAAAGTAATTAAAACAGGATAGTGAGGATAGTCAAATTGGTCAAAGGAGTGGACTAGAGAAATAGAACTACATATATATGGTAAGTTGCTAGATGAAGAAAGTGATAGTAGATCATGGGTAGACCATTCAGTACATGGGGCTGAGGTCACTGGTTATCCAATAGGAAAAATATGAAAGACAATCCTTATCCTCATATCCAAAACTTAATTTCTGATGTATTAAAATCTTAAATATGGAAAAGCTTTAAAACTTTTAGAGGAAAATCTGAGTATCTTTATAACCTTAGGATTTATTAAAAGATAAAGTACCACCCTCCCAAACTGATAAATCAACTACACTGATATCACCAAAAGACACCATAAAAAAAGTGAAAATATCAAATATCTTGGTAAGATATTCATAACAGATATAACTGACAAGGGATGAATGTCCAGATTGTATTTTTTTAAATTCTACAGATCAGTTAGGACAACACAATAAAATATGGAAAGAGAATACAAATAGGCATTTTACAGAAGAAACAACACAAACAACAAATACACATATGAAAATATGCTTAATTTCAGTAATCAGGAAAATGAAAACTAGGACCCATGAGACACTATTTTATACACTAGACTACACACTAGATTGGGAAAAATTAATACAATAGCGAGTGTTTATGAGGATGTGGGTTAACGGGAACTTTCATATACAGCTAGTAGCAGTGAAATTTGTACAATCACTTTGCAAAACGATCACCATTTAATGAAGTTGAAAACTTGCATCTCCTATGACCCATTAACCCCATTCCTAAATTCCTAGCTAGAGGAACCCTTGCACACATGTGCTTGGAGACATGTATAAGAATGTGAAATGAGGATACTGCAGTTATATGACCAACTCCAAATGCAGCTCACATAGTTTTGAATTTTAGAAAGAAGTAGCTCATATAGCACATTATCTTTCCCTAATGTTCAAAACAAGCAAGATGAAACAATACATTGTTTAAACATTCATAAGTATGTGATAAAATATAAAAATAAGGCAAAGGAACAGTAAACAACCCAATTCAGAAAACTGATGACCTGGAACATGCCAAGAAATCGTGTGGCACGGGGCTCCAGGGCACAGGCAGATACAAAACTTCTGGTAATACTCTAATTCTTAAGTTGTTGGTGGGCTTTTATTATTTCATTTAATTTCTTACATAAACATTACATACACATTTTGTATTATTAAATATTACATAATAAAAATTTTAAGATACTAGAGGAATATTCAAAGTTGTAATAGTAACACAGATATTGGCTGCAATTTATTATTAGGTATTAATGCGAAGGGCCCAGGAATCTGCAAAGGGCCCTTTCTGAGTTGTTTCTAGAGATCACGGTGAGTTTGAAGCCTATGGCTGGTTAGGACCTATGTTGCCTCCCAGGGTCACACACGGGGTCCAGATAGAGGCACAGGGATGAGGCATGCAGTCAAAAGCTGGGGGGCTGGGCACTGGGGCTGCCTGCCCACCACATCCCCAGCCTAGCCCCCTGGAGGAGTGAGAAAGTTTACCCTTCTCACTCTAAGCACAGCCACCTGGCAAGGAGCAGGGAAGGTTCACCTAGTACTAGACCGCGGGGTAAACAAAGTGGTGAGTTACTAGCTAGGCTGAGAAGGTTGTGTGTGGGATGCGGGTCCAGCCCAGGGGAAAGAGAGGGCACAGCAGGACCCCGTGGGACCTTGGAAGTCGGGGCCAGCCAGCAGCCCCACACATCTGTGTTCGCATGAACCCAGCTCTCAAGACAGAGGGCTGGAGATCAAAGCCAGGGGCCTAACTGTTCTATCTTTTCTCTGTTTAGCTGTTAGGAGCATTTGGGAACCATGGGTGAACTTGGATCAGTTGGTTCCACTGTGTTCCGTGGTCTTAATTCAGAACCCTAGACAGCGAATGGGTAAGGCTGGCGGAAGGAAGGACCCTGGTGGTTAAGGGGGGGAAGCTGGTGAAAAGTGGCGCAGTGAGCAGCCTGCACACTAAGCCCGCTTCGCGTCTCCCTAGCTCTGAGAGCCTGGGCATGTTACTGTGCTCCAACTCTCCCTTCTGTGAAGAGAGGGGATCGGTTGTTCTCATTTGGGGGTGCGTCGACCCTGGGGAGAAGCCCTTTGAAACATGCAGGGGAAATTTTTGGTTGTCACAGTGACTGGGGCACAAAATGCCAATGGCGCCCCGAACGAGAAGCGCTCGTTCTTACCGCCCTTCGGGCCATCAGCATTTCTCTGTCATCTGCGTCTGTGATAGTCACTGCTGCCGGCCGGCCGGGAACCTTGGGGACACTGTGTCAATGTGCACATCTCCCCCCAGCCCCTTGGGACAGCTGGTTGCTGGCCCTAACTTTAGGATCTTGAGCGCCACAGATGCTCTGTTCTCACTTATTTCCTGCTTGGAAGCTGAATCATTCTTGAAGTAAGAAGATTTGGTTGAATTCGGTTGGAGAGGCCAATTACAGACACTACAGACCACTCTCGCTCCCTCGCTCGCTCATTCTGGCAGCCAGCGAGAGAAGAAAACTGGTTTGCTCCAGTTCTCACTGCATTCTCGGAACAACTGTGCCTTCGGGCCTTTGTTGCCCGGTGCAAAGCTGAGCAGCGCCCTCCTTGGGACACACTGGGAAATGCACAGGAATGCCTGCTCTGGGAAAATGCCTTGCCTTGAGGAGAAAACACCCCGCGGCTGTGACGAGCCAATCAGACCACAGGCAGCCCCTGGGGGAGGCAATCAGACCACAGGCAGCCCCTGGGAGGAGCGAATCAGACCCCAGGCAGTCCCTGGGGGAGGCAATCAGACCACAGGCAGCCCCTGGGGGTGCCTTAGTTAACACAGAGGAGAAAGAGCCTGGTTTCAGTGTTCACCTGCTCCGTTGGCCAGTTGCTCTTGTGCAATACGTGAGATGTGCAACTGTATTTAGTGGCCAGACCCTCTCATTCCCTGTCAGTCTGGTAACCCAGCCTTGGCTTCACTGAGGAGCCTCTCTGTGACTGCTTTGTGGTTGCCCGAACCTACAAGCACATACCTCCCAGACTCTAGCTCTAAGGAAATGGATCCAGGTGTCCAACCCCCATGACCTGACCTTGCAGATTCCAATTTGCTTGTCCACTCACCACACCCGACTTTCTTCTACGCAGTCTACTTTAGTCCTTGCCTCCCAAATAATGCTTATGAAATTTCACATTCACACTCTCACACCCCTTCTTTGTGCTTCCCTGTGATCCAGCTATTTGAAAGCTTGGCTCATTTTTGCTTCTCTGGGAAGCCTTCTGAGATGGCCCCAGCACAGGAATCACCGGAAATACTCACTGTATCTCCTTTTGGGCACGGGCTATACAGCTCATGCATTGGTAGCCCTGCTCCCCAAGATTTATAAGTTCCTGGAAGGTAAGAACTGAATTTTATATCCTGTGACTTAGCTGAATTCCTGTATCAGTTCTAGCAATTTTTTGGTGGTTTCTTTAGGGCTTTCTACATAGACTATCAAGTCGTCTTCAAAGAGTGAAAGTTTGACTTCTTCTTTGCCGACTTGGATGCCTTTTATTTCTTTTTGTTGTCTGACTGCTGAGGTTAGGATTTCCAGTATCATGCTAAACAACAGTGGTGATAGTGGACGTCCTTGTTGTGTTCCTGACCTTAGGGGAGAAGAACTACCCTACGACCCAGCAATTGCACTACTAGGTATTTATCCAAAGGACACAAGAATAGTGATTAGAAGGGGAACACACACCCCAATGTTTCTGGCAGCAATGTCTGCAATTGCCAAGCTATGGAAAGAGCCCAGATGTCCATTGGCAGATGAATGGATAAAGAAGATGTGGTGTGTGCGTGTGTGTGCGCATGTGCACGTGTGTGTATAAAATGAAATATTACTCAGCGATCAAAAGGAATCAAATCTTGCCATTTGCAATGACGTAGATGGAACTAGAGGATATTATGCTAAGCAAAATAAGTCAGTCAGAAAAAGACAAATACCAAATGATTTCACTCATATGTAGAATTTAAGAAACAAAACAGATAAACAGGGGAAGGGAAGGAAAAATAAAATAAGATAAAAACAGAGGCAAACCATAAGAAGAGTCTTAACTATAGGGAATAAACTGAGGGTTGCTAGAGGGGAGGTGGGTGAGGGGATGGGGTAAGTGGGTGAAGGGCATTGAGGAGGGCACTTGATGGAATGAGTACTGGGTGTTGTATGCAACTGATGAATCACTAAATTCTACCTCTAAAACTAATAATACAATATATGTTAACGAACTTGAATTAAAAAAAAAAGAACCAAATTGGGGGAGTCTTGGCCCCCATGCTCACCTACTTAAGAAGCTCAATCAGCAGTTACCATAGTAACAAATAGCTTATCTTCCTGTTCTCTCTGATCAAAACAGACAGATAAACTGTTAAAGAGCAAGAAAATTGGCTCCCTGCCTGGACTGGCAATGAGAGCATCAGGACGAGGATGAGGCCAAATTTGTGAACCTAGTTCAGTAAGTTGCCCGTGAACTGGGTCTGGGATGCTTTGGCACCATCTTAGACAAAGTGCTTCCTTCTGGAGCTTCTGGTCCACCCGTAGCGTGCACCCCTCAATGCTGGTGCAGGGAGCACCCTCTCCATGAGACTTGGAGACCATCAGGGCTGAAGGTCCTCTCACAAGAAAAACAGCCATGTCTTCATAGGTGGAGGCCTCACATGTAAGTTGGCTCAGTCATATTTACAAGTTAAGAAAGAGATGCTTTGGGTGGTTTTCAAAATCTTTGGTGAATTTGCAGCAGTCTTGGACCATAAGGACTCAAATCCACCACAGCTCAGCAGAGCAGATGTTTCAGAAAATGCCAGAAAAAGGGCATCTTTGCTGAATGTCCCTTGTCATGCAATCATTGCACAGATGTTTACTGACCACCTCTGTGATCCAGGCACAGTTCTAGGTTCTAGACTTGCCGATGGGAACAAAAGCGACAGAACTCTCTGCCCTCACAAGCATGGACTCCAGCTCAATGTCCAGCCCATTTTTCACATTGTCCAAGCCCTGCAGGAGACATTTGAGCTGGGACAGGGATGTCACAGGAGCTCCTGGGGAAGGGAACCCAGCAGACACACCTTTCAGAAATATTCCTCAGATGTCACGGTTCAAAGTGTGGTCTATGGACCAGCAGCATCAGCACCATCTGGGAGCATGGTACATGTACAGAATCTCAGGCTCCTCCTGGACCTTCTGAAGCAGAAACTGCCTCCCAGAAATGGCATCTTGATAAGCTCCTCAGGTGAACCATGTGCAGGTGAAGGTTTGGAAAGCAAACTATAGAACCCCAAGTCCTCCAAGATGTCCCACAAACAAAAGAGAGCCAAATGGCCAAGTAAGTTGGAAAAGGAGCATACCTTGTCCCTCCCTTGCAGACTCAGCAAGCTGACATGTGAGACGAGGATGTTCTCAGAAAAGACACTTGCTTAAAACACCAACGCTCCTCAAACTTATTTGACAGCCCAGTGATGACTCAACAATGTTAAACATTCGATGGAACTAGTGTCCTGTGAAATGCACCTTGGGGAAAACCGTATAGCCCCCTGGCATGCACAGATTCAGCTTACTTGGTTTAAATAGTTCCAGATGGAATGAGCCTATAGCATGGTAACTGGCAGCACAAATCTGAATCATGCTCGCTGCCTGGCTGGGGCTCTGGGCAAAGGTCTCAGTGCTGGGGGACAGGGACCCAGAGACTGCTCCCTCATATGGCTGGGCTGGTCTCTGCCCATGACTGAGTGAGTCTATGGCAATGCTTATGGGGAAATAAAGACACTGAATCTCCGTGAATACTGGCCACCACATCAGAGATAAGCCTTCACTCTGATTTAAATTGCTGGTTAACTTATTGTGAGAATATACACAGGGAACACTGCATTCTAGAAGGAACATGCCATCTGCAGAAACTCAGGAGCCAATATAGCATTTCTTATTTGTCATTGAGGGAATTTGAGATGGTCCAGAGCCATATATAGTCCACAGGTGTCAAGGATCCATGATGATGATGATGGTGATGATGATGGTGATGATGGTGATAGCCAACATTTACTGATAGTTCCTTACACGCCAAGCACTGTCCTAATTCATGTTTTCCTGACAGCAATGCTATGAGATGCGCAGTGTATTCATTTTACACATGAGGAAACGGAGCAACGGGGCTGGTTCCTCATTTCAATTCCTTTTATGTGAATTGTGACTTCTAAGATCTAAGTGCCAAGTGACTGGTGGAGACCAAACCAGCCAGACGAAGAAGTGGTACCTGGGTCCCCCAATCCCTTCATCTAGCTCCCCAAGAGCTGAGAGCCTTACCCAGAGCCCCAGCCCAAGGCAGGTGCGATTCAAATTTGTGCCTCAGCAGAACTGCCAATTACCATGCTATGGGCTCATTCCTTCTGGAAGAGTGTAAACCAAGAAAGTTGAATCTCCTTTGAGAAAAAGTCTCTCGTGTTCCAGTTTAGAGGTGCCATTTCAGATGGGAGGCAGCACTAAGTGGGCAGGTGCAGACAGGAATGGCCTCAGTTGTGGGCCCAAGGTTGGGAGGGGATGCTTGGTTTGCCTGAGATTCTGCATTTCTTTCATGCTCCCAGGGGATGCTGATGTTCCTGCACTGTCCCAAAAGAGGGCATGGTGCTCGACTGCAGGTAGAAGTAACCTTGCACTTGCAAGGCCTGGGCTTTAGTCCCAGCACTGGCCCCCAGCTGCTGTGTAGCTTCTGGCAAGCCTCTTCCGCTGGGCCACAGTCCCTTCTCTTTAATACTTGGAAAAACGCTATTCCCTGCCCTCCCCACCCCCATATAAGGCTGCTGAGAGCCTCTCCTTTAGTGTGGGGGACAGTGCTTGTCACCTCATGTTTGAACGCACTGCTTCTCAAGAAGTCCTTTCCAGCCCCCCCCCCCACTCCCCCGCCCGGGGCTCGTGGCTGCCCCACACTGGTGATCTCCATCTCATGAGAACCGGCCTAACCACCCCTCTCTCAGGGACACACAGATCTGTTGTCTCCAACAGAACCCCAGAGACAAACCCCAGACAAAACCCAGGGATACATTCTCTCTGCTTCTTGGGATGATACGTAGAGGTCCCTGGGTCCTAGAGGTGAGTCACTCAGTTTATCATGCTTCCCTCATCTGGGGACTTAGCATAGAGCGGTGGTAATGGAGTCATCCAGGCACAGCCTTGAGTGTTGAGTGTTGGCTGTGTAACCCCAGGCAAGTGACCTAACCTCTCTGAGCTTCAGTGTACTCATCTGTACGTGTCATGAATGACAGTACCTATGCCATGGGGCTGCTGCAAGGGGCTGGCACATCATCAGTGCTTCATTTTTGCTATAACCACTGTTATTTGGATACTGGATACAAGAGAGGACTCTGAGATATACTGTAACAGTAAACTCTTAAAAACTGCCTCTTAAAAATACGTTCTTCTCTCCTTATGAAATCAATATTTTGTCTGAGGTTGAGCACACGTGATGTTTAAAACTAACAAATAGAAATCAAGGGCTTCTAAAAATTCTAAGACTCCCTCGCTCTTCGTGGGTCCTGCCGCTGTCCACCCCCCCCCCCCCCCACCCCCTGGCAGCAGCTGCTGGTGGTTTAGGGCAGTGCTCCCCCAGGTCAGGGGATTCCAGCTATCCCCGGCGCAGACCTGAAGTCCTCCTGCTGTATGCTGTCCCTTTGCCCCGGAGATCTAGCCCAGGCAGGGAAGAACTTTTGGTTTCATCATTAACTTCCAGATTGCCTCCTGCAGGAATCACAAGGACCTCAAGACAGTGGTCTGGAGCAGCCAGCCAGAGATTCAGCCCCTCCGGTGGCTTCCTTGACCTTCCCATCTGAGGGCCAGCGTCTGCAAGGAAGGAGGAAAGGGAAAACAGCTGGAAGAGCCCTGCTGTGAGCCTGCGCTTGCCAGGCATTCATCTCCCCACAACTACGTGGGGTGAGGGACTAGCTCGAGCTGCACAGTGGCAGAAACTGATGAGTGGCTGAGCCAAATGAGCAGAGCAGGTGTCTGCCATCTAATAATGCCCCTGTCCATCTAATATTGAGGGCAGGAAGGAGAGCATATCTACTAGAACATGAGAGTAAAGGGAATGTATGGTTAAGAACAGGCTCTGGAGCCAGACTGATTTAAACAAGGCTCAGTTACTTCCCAGCTGTGTGACCTCAGGTGAATCAGTCAACCTCTCTGTGCAGCAATTTCCTCATCTGTAAAATGGGAAATAATCATACCTAACTCATAGGACTGATTTGAGGGTTGGGATGCCTGGGTGGCTCAGTCAGGTAAGCGTCTGCTTTCAGCTCCAGTCGTGATCCTAGGGTCCTGAGATCGAGTCCCGCATTGGGCTCCTTGCTCAGCGGGGAGCCTGCTTCTCCCTCTGCCTGCCACTCCCCCTGCTTGTGCTCTCTCTCTCTGACAAATAAATAAAATCTTTTAAAAAATGATTTAAGGGTAAAAATGAGTTGATAAATATCAAGCAATTAAAATACCGCCTGGCACCTACATAGCAAGGACTCTATAAATGTTAGATATTATCGTTCTTGTTATCAAATTAAATACTATGAAGGTAGGAATCTTTGTCTGTTTTGGTTACTGGTCTGTTTTAGAACAGTGTCTAGTACTTAATAGGTGCTCCATAAATATTTCTTGGGCAAATGAATATTGTTGCAAGCAGATAAACCGGTTTTTTGTAATGCAGACATTATTTATCTTGGCCAGCAGAGGGCAGCAAATAGCTATAACCGACGCTAATTCTGGGCAAGGGTGATTTAAATGTTAATTTCGAAGGCTAATAGGGCTGTCCTTCCTGAGCCGGCTGGTGGGTTAAAAGGTTGCCATTGCACCTATATGAATGGCCCCTACCCCCGCAATCACCTCTGTGTCAGTTGGAATGATTGGCAGAAATTTCAGCTCACAACAAACCTTATTTCGATTTTTTTTTCTCACCTGCCCAACTTCTTTTCAGTTTCCTCTCCACTCCCTCCCTCTCTTCTTTCCCTTCCTTGTCCTTGCTCTGAGTATGTTTCTCTCACACACCCTCCTCTGCATCAAGCTAGTATACAGTACACTCTCCCAAATCTTATCCGTACAATTGCTGCCTGTCTTCCAAACCATGACGTCTAGAGTGCATATCCTTACGCAGTATTCTTCCCAACTAATGAGGCGGAACGTGCATAATAAACACGAACATTTGATTTGATCAAAGTAGGCCCAGAGAGGTACTGTAACTTGGCCAAGGACACACAGCGATTAGTTGCGGAGTGGGAGCACTGGCCAGGGCCTTCTGCTCTGTCCACCCCATTCGGTCTCCACTTGCTTTTTTCACCCGCAGAGGAGGCCCAAGTGGTCCCTGTGTGCTGCTCTAATCGCCACAGCTGTCAGCTTCTGGCCCCGGATGCTGTCCCCCTGGGTGCTGGCACAGAGGAGCAGATTGCTTTCCAGGGCAGCTCACTCAGGGACCCAGGGTCAGCGGATGGGAGGCCACCACCGCCTACTCACTCCTCAGCTCGCCCAGCCCCGGCCCAGAGCTCTCACGTTTCCTCTGTGACCAGTGCAAGCCTGCCTTCCCCAGATGGTGCATTTCCTTGGCGCTGACGGGGCCCACACCACCAAAATCAAAGGTGCGTTTCTTGGGAGCCTCTGGGGAGCCCTTGGGTGGCAGAACCCAGAATGCAGAGCCGGCAGCTGGAATACAGCTGGAATGGTTCCCCAGCTTCAGCTGGCAGGTCCCGACTCTCAGTTCTGGGGGGGGGACCCCACTGCTATGGCCTCCCCAGTTTGCTTAAGATTGTCTTTCCCAATTATTATAAAAAAAATTATGCCGGAGGCGCCTGGGTGGCTCAGTCGTTAAGCGGCTGCCTTCGGCTCAGGTCATGATCCCGGGGTCCTGGGATCGAGCCCCGCATCGGGCTCCCTGCTCAGCGGGAAGCCTGCTTCTCCCTCTCCTGCTTCTCCCTCTCCCACTCCCCCTGCTTGTGTTCCCTCTCTCGCTGTGTCTGTCAAATAAATAAACTTTAAAAAAAATTAAAACCTTTAAAAAAAATTATGTCAGGGTAACTATTTGGAGAAAATATTTAATTGAGATTCCTATTGAAAAACAAATTCCAGATGAATTGACGAGTTGAAGAAAGAAAACTGAAAGAGGAAAATTTTTAAATTAGAAAAAACAGGGGTCATCCACTCCATTACCTTGCACTGTTGGTGCAGCATTTCCACTGGGTCAGCATGCGAAGGACGTCGTCCAGGCGTCTGCTGGGAAGATCTCCTGTGGTGGCTGCTCCTGTCTGTAGCTCAGTCTCTCAGGGTCCCTGAACTGGAGACATTCTGCTTAACTGGGAGTGAAGACCGTCCCCACCTGGGCTCACCCTGCTGGAAAGAGTTGCTGATACAGGAGCCACCTGAAGGAGCTCAGAAGAGCAACGAGAGGTGTGGGGCTGCAGAGCCAATAACTGATTGGGATCTATTATACTAGCACCCCCCAGACGGTGATGCCCAGCAGATCTGAATCAGGCGCCCCTTATTACTACTATAGGACACCATTAGCACACAGCCTCCTTTATGATTCTTAGAATCAGGGCTGGTGAGGACTTGAGAGATTACCTAGTTCAAGGCAGGAAGTATGTGTGGCTCGGGTGCCCTGAGTGTCCCAGAGCAAAGTTACATGCAGAGCCAGGACCAGAATTCACTAAAAAGCGGTAATTGTCCTGGAGCACCTATACACTTTGCAGATTCCAAGGTCTAACTTTTGTCCCAAGATTTGCTCTGCGGTAGCTGTCATCCTCCGTTTGGCCAGAAGAGGGCAGACACTTGCCATCAATGGAGATGGAGAGCAGGAAGATCTTTTTTAGGCTAGAATAACATCTCCCTAATAAGGTCATTCTGCGCTAATGAGAGCTGCAGCTCAAAACACAATTCTTGATGTTTCTGCTACAAATATGCTACTCGAAAGACAGTGAGGTTCAGAGACTGAAAATCTCTTCTTCATTCCAATTTCAACACTTTACCTCTCCGAGATTCATTCTTTATTATGTGAAGTAGGATCTCCACTACGTGACTATCCAGAGGTGATTTTAGGAGGAAAATAGGTAAATTAGAAAGTTCCTTATTACAAAACACACACAAAGAAAGGGAGGTCCACAGCAATGGAATGTGTGTGTGTGTGTGTGTGTGTGTGTGTGTGTGTGTGTGTGTGTGTGGAGAAGAGAGCTAACAAAGGAGAGATGTTCAAGCTGTGGGAAGGTTTTCTGGTCTTGGATGAATAGATTTGTAAATCCTCTGGCAATTGAAACCGACCCATTTGGCACTTGGAAAGGCCTTAACTACTTGCATTTATATTTCAAACTGTGCTTTACCTACTGAATCTGTGTGAGAATAGTGAACTATCACTGGGATACTTGCAAAGTCCTACAATTAAGTTGAAAAATATTGCTGAATATAAAAGAAGGCATTGGTGATACTCATTTTCAAAACTCTTTTAAGTGTTTGAGTGGTTACATGGTCACAAAAAGCAAAAAAGTAAGATGTGGGTATTTTTAAAAACCTGGTGCCATTTTCTGAGGATGTCGAGCCCCAGGAGAAGTATTCTTTTCACACTAATCTGTGCCAGCCAGAGCAACACTGCAGTCTGAGTATCCCATTTTGGAACAGCGAGGAACTAGAATGCAGTTAACAGGCAAGCAGTCACAAGGGAAGGGTCTGGAAACCAGGTCTGCCGGAGGGGTTTTGGAACTGAGACACGAACCTGGAGGAGAGCAGCCCTGAGTGGGAGAGGACCTATAGGAAGGAATTCAGTAACAAAGTCAAAACCAAAAAGGAAGGGCTGGTCTCGATACTGAAGGGCCTTCTCAACAGCCGAAGCCAAGGGCATTGCTCCCGAGAGGCAGCTCTGGACACTGGACGGTTCTAGGGGTGCCTAGAAGACCCTTCTGATGTCCAGAGAAAAGGCATCGCTGCATATCGTCTTGGCAACCAAGTTATCTCTACCCAGCCAAAGCAGTCATGCATCAAAACATGCTGGGTGAGAGCAAGCTTGCAGAAGTCAGAATGGTTCTCAGAGCACCACGGGATGAAGGCAGCTGGAAAGAGAGGGGACAAAGGTATAGTCACGTCAATGTCAGACTGTACCAGCGAGTTCAGCCAAGTCAGGGGCACTAACATATCCCCAAAGGAGCAAGGTTGGCTTGAATGGAAAAAAAAAAAAAAGACATGGGTCCTAAAGAATGTAGGTTTCCACTGCAGTCAGACTGAGATTAGGATTAGCCACGGTGTGTTCACTCACTCACCAACCCTCCCTGACTGAATTCCCACACTCTGCTAGGCACTTTGGAGGGAGCTGTGTGTATTTTCTTTGGAGGCTCCGGGATGATCCGTCAGGCTTCACTGTGGTTGAGATGTTATTTCTTTCTTCTGTGTCCTCCTTTAGCCTCCATGATTACCCGACATGGCAAAGGAGACCGTGCCTGGGATGACGGAGCCACAGGAAGTATGTGCACGCTGCACTGTAGGAGTTCATGGGAACTGCGGTCTATTGAGATTCCCCAATGTGACCAGCCAGCTCGCACAGCCTGATCAGTTTGAAAGAGCTGATAAAACATAGTTTCTGTAACTGTCAAGGTGAGAATGAGACCCAAGACCAATCTCCGTTCTGATTTTCTTTCAACCTTCTCAAAAGTACCTGCCAGGGTGTGACTTAAGGGCTCCACCAGCTCTGAGAGATGTGCTGAGGGACTCAGGCATCAGAGCTGTGTCAGTGATCTACCTCCATTCTGAGAAAGGTTAAAACGACCTGGAGGTCATGCGGGGAACCACTTACATCGTTATTACGGACATTTCCTTCCCGGAAGAGGAAGATGTAGGAACACCTAGTGAATACCCAATGTGACTGAATAACATAAAACTGATTTTGTTTTCTCTTTGAAACAGCAACTGTTATTTTATTTGCTTGTTGAATATATTGGTGAATTTTCTTTTTTTTTTTTTTTAAAGATTTTATTTATTTATTTGAGAGAGAGGATGAGAGGGGAGAGGGTCAGAGAGAGAGGCAGGCTCCCTGCTCAGGGAGGGTCAGAGAGAGAGGCAGACTCCCTGCTGAGCAGGGAGCCCGACGTGGGACTCGATCCCGGGACTCCAGGATCATGACCTGAGCCGAAGGCAGTCGCTTAACCAACTGAGCCACCCAGGCGCCCAAATTTTCTTATTTTTTAAAAGCAGGTAATTGGGAAGCTTTATACTTCTTTTCTATCATATTCTTCAAAACAACCTGAACATTTTAGGACAGCTTGTAGAACTGGGGGTATACATGGCCAATATTTTTTTTCTCTAGATTGATAGTCCTTAATAAAGGCTTCTTCTCACCTTTTGGAGAGTCTCTTGAACTTTCCACAGATTGAAAATGGTTGTGTTCAACATACACTCTTGAAACTGAGAACTTCTTTAGCAGAAAGCCAACACTCATTTCGTATTTGTGGAGACAACAGAGCACCCCGAGGGACGGGCTGCAACCTCTCTTCTTTGGACTTCGTTTCTCCTCTAACATCCATCCGCTATTTCTCTCCCATCTCAGGATAAAAGTATCCTTTCACTCTTTCAAAACTAACCCTTCAACTTGTGTCCTTGATCCCAAATCTCTGAATTTCCTTGGGGCTTATGTTACCTCACCATCACCTTGACCTCATGGCTGGCTCTTACTCCTCAGGTTTACAAACTCAGTCTAGTTCTCTCCTCAGACGACAAAACACAAGCCCTCCCTTTTTACTCTGGTTCCTCCTGGAGCAACCACCCTACCTCTTCCCTTCCCAACATGAATTCCCACCCATTAATTCTGCTCCACGTCTGTCTAACTTCTGTCCTGCCACTTGAGAAGGTCACAGACTTCCAAACCACCAAATCTCACAAGCTTTATTCCTTAAATGCTGTCAAATCTCTCAGGATTTTTAACTTCTTTCCCCGTGAATCTGGCTCTTTCTTTGGCTTTTTTGACAACTTGCATTTTTCTGGGTAGTCTAGCCTCATTTTCTTTCTCTCACGAGGCCGTGCCCAGTTCACCACTCTTGCCACTTACCTTCTCTGATGCTTTGATGCTCTGCCCCAGCTCTACTTCTTATTCTCAATGATAATGACTGCCAAACCTCCTACCCCCAGTGGTCTGCTTTACCTCTCATTTCTAATTGTTAGCTTGTCAATTCTTGCAGAAGATGGCTTTTAAAACTCAGCCCAGGCAAATCCAGGTTCATCGTCTTGCCCATTGTGGCAGATCTTTCCTGAGTTGTTTGCCCAGCTCAAAATGGATTCTTTAGAAACTGACCCCGATCCATAGGGTGAGCCACTAGCAGCAAGCTGACTTGATTTCCTGAACACAGTTGACTGGCAAAGAGACAGGTGGCTGCCTGAGGCTGAGCTGCTCACATACTCCCTCCTAGTTCTGAAGTGAGACAGAGACTTGGACTGGGTGTAAATGGTAACAGCTTGAGGGGAAAGGTCCATGAATTCCTGGTGCTGTGGTCTCTTTAGAGTTGTCCCAGTTGCCAATCTTTCTGGTTAACTGCACTCTTCCGCGGATCCATGAGATACTCTAGGAAAGCTCTAGTAAATTCTTCTTTCGGCTAAGGTTGCTAGAGTTGGCTTCTACTACTTTACAGACCTTTAAGTAACAGACCCACTGACACATCTCTAGGGATCTCGAATTCTGTCAAGGACCTTACCATTCCCTCACCCAGCAAGGGCTTGCTTGCGATTTGACTCTGCTCTTGATTTTCATGAGGCTCACATTCAGAACGCTCAAACCATGTCGGTTTTATCTCCAAGTAACTTCCTCTCCATGTCCTCTACCATCACCCTAGTTCTAGCCTTGGGAACCTCTTTGCTGAGCCCATCCAGCTTCTCCTTGAGCCAGTCATCATTCTGATCATATCGCTTCCGTGCCTAACACCTTCGGTTCGGTCCTACAGCTCTTACCATAGCATTCAAATCCCTGGTACATGGGGCTCATCTGCTGTTTCCACTCTTTCTATGTGCCAACCAGGCCTGAGGACCAGCCTCATCCAAACGTTCTCTGCTCTTCACTTCCTCTATGATTTTTGGACTGTGGTTCCCTCTGCCCTTTGGCCTTGGTAAAATCTTACTTCTTGAAAGCCTATTTCAGGCCTTTCCTACCTCCTTAGGAGAAACTCTCCCTCCAGCCTGCTGGACAGATCACTAGTCATGTTTTGCATTCGTCTTCCCTTCCTGACTGCGAGTCACAGGCTACACTGATTTCCTGGCACCGCAGTGGTTGATCAGAAGGTAGATGTTGAATGCATTGGGTCACATACCATCACATGTTTACTAGGACAGGAAAAGGCCTTGGAGAAGAGCCAAAGCCAAAGTGTGTCTTTCCAGCATGGCTTGGCATGACTTTAGCCAAAATCAGGGACAAGAAAGGATGGGGGCTGCTGAGTGGGTAAATTGCATGGCATGTGCCCCGGACCCGCAGGCATGTGTGTGTGAAAAACACTTACAAAATGGTTTCTCGATCCAGGAAGAGCACATTTATACGGCATAGAGCTGAAGAAACACTTCCATATACTTTAACTCGTTTAATTGGCACGGCAACCCCATGAAGCCGTTAGTTCAGGAATGCCACTTTGTAGGCGAGGGAACAGTCAGGTCACGAGGCTTCAATAAGGTCACACTGTTAATGACAACAGCAAACTGTGCCTTCCAACACCCGATCCAGTATCCTTTCTCTCTGATGTGCCATGTGGCCTCTCCGATGGCAGAGTTAAAATACAATGAAACCGGCTACTTGGGAAGTGAGACTAAGGGGGTGGGGTGCTGATGTCTGCTTGTACATTCTCTAACTTTTCCTCCCCACGTGTGAGCACTCATTGCCAGCCTAGGGAGGTTAAGCACCTAGCACAGAAAATATTACTCTATTTCCAGAAATTGACACCACCCCCCGAAGCACTCTGATTTGGTGGCAAAATATTTTAATTTTTCATAAAGCTGTTTCCCCAGCCATTCCCCACCCTGCAGAGTCAGCAGGGAAAAGATTCTGTGGGCACGTGTACTGGTGGAGGAGGCGGACGACGTGTGCGTATACATATGTGCATATACATACAGGTTTATTTAAACGATCAGATCTACACTTTTGGAGGCTGTTGAAAGCATCTTATCAAAAGAAAACACATTTTAAGCAAGAGGTTAAAAAAGCTTTTCAGACCCAAAGGCCATTTAATACAATAAATCCTACTCGGGTAGTTTAGCAAACATTTTTTTAAAACCCACATCCAACAGACTGGTTAGTATTGGATATACAGATTTGGTTTCAAAGCTGAAATGCCCCTGGCGTAATAGACCTTCTCACGAAGTTCAGTTATTTTATATTATGCCATAAAAAATAGGGACACATATCTATTGACAACTTAAATATTAACTCAATAGGCTACTTGGTGATATAAATAGGAAAAAAAAAAACAAAAACAACAAGTGGTCACAGACTAGGTTTGAGAAGACTATAACACCAGCCTATCCTGGCCTGCAAAGATGTTAAAATCTACCCTAGAATCTAAAACAGGAAAAAGAGTCAAATATTCCACTCCATATAGACCCCATCTGGCCCAAACCATCCCCCAAAGAGAACACCCCCAACACATGAGGTTTACTAACCACCTGCTACAGATGTTACTATGTCCCTAATTAACAATGATCACAGAAAATGTGTCATATCAGAGGTTTTGTTATCATACACAACGCATTAGTGGCCGCAGGAATCGTCCTCAGAGAGCACAGTCAGAAGTCGAACTAACAAACGTCTATGCTGCTGGCCCAGGAAACCACAGCGAGGAGTCTCGAGCATTCGTCTGCACGCTCCCCACTCTAGCTAGAGGGGCCAGGACGTGGGGACCATCCCAGCCAGGTGCTGCAGCCTCTTACTCCTGGGCCTCCTTGCGGGTCAACTTGTAGATCTCGGTGGGTCCGTCCACATGGGTGATGGTGGTGGTGAGCTGGAGTTCCTCCCCACTGTGGACACCCAGATCACCTGAAACAGGGTTTTGGTGTTAGATGTGTGCAAGGAGGAAGCAGCAAGCTGGGATTCGCCTCGGTAACACTGGCCCAGCACCAGCCCTCTTCCACATCCCGAGCTTCTAGAGACCACCAGGGCACTGACACCTGGGCCAATGCGCACCCCTTTCAGACTCTGTAGTACTTGCAGAGCATTCCTGTCTCTCAGGGAAGAGATATTAATGACAGATGAGTCAATGATGCTTCTATCATGTGTAGTCATTATTAACATTTAATGAGAGCTTACTTTGGACCTGACGCTATTCTCCATGCTTTCTATGTAATCGGAGTTAATCCTTCCAAGAGCCACTCCAGGTGGGCGCGGTGATCGCAGCAGCAGCTTTAGAGATGAGGTAACAGGGACGGCGGAAGTAAGGACACTGCCCCAGGTGGAGGGGCAGACACACGACAGGGCCGGGAAGGAGGCCAGGGAAGGAAAGTCTGACTCCAAGGCCCCGTGGTGTGGGCTAAGCCAGCAAACATGCCTCCCCAGCGATGGGGAGGGACACACGTACACACTTGCTGTGAGTAATTTACAAAGCAGCTACGCCATGCGAGGGCAAACAAGACCTGCCTATATTTACCAACAGATAGGGCAGGGGAGTGCATGTAATACATTGAGAAACGTTTAGGGGTTTTCTTCTCCTGGGGGGGGAAAAAAAATCCCAGAAATGGGCTCTGAACTTTCTGCTGCCCCCAGGATTCTGTACACAACACTGCTGTTTTGGACCCATCATCAGTGACAGACGTGTTCCCCTCTGCTAAAACGGAAAAATGCAGTTTTTTCTCCACTAGCAAGAAAAAAGTAAGTTTCTGTAAATTGAAGAATCCTACCTGCCATAAGGCAAACTAAATGAACGTATAACTGGCAAAAGGAAAATGGAAAACATTAGGACGTAACTGCTGTCAGACTGTGTCTGTGTGGGGTGCACAAGGAATTGCAGATTTGCAGAAAGAGGTGCTGGAGAATGAAAGCTCAGGGTTATGTCTGTGATTTTTTTTTTTTTAAAGATTTTATTTATTTGACAGAGAGAGAGAGACAGCGAGAGAGGGAACACAAGCAGGGGGAGTGGGAGAGGGAGAAGCAGGCTTCCCGCCGAGCAGGGAGCCCGATGTGGGGCTCGATCCCAGGACCCTAGGATCATGACCTGAGCCGAAGGCAGACGCTTAACGACTGAGCCACCCAGGCGCCCCACGTCTGTGATTTTTATATTTTATATGTCTATGTTTATTACATATTATATTTTATTATATTATATATCATATTTTTATTTTTATATTTATACTGTATACACATACTTTCTGGGACTAAAATTTTTCCTAGTTCAAAGCACAGAATTAAATAAATAAGTGCTGTTTTCAACTGGGCTTGAAACTTAGAAGAAAGCTTTGGCCCTATGCTTACAACTAATGTCTTGTCACTAGTCTGAGAACTGTTGGGCATCAATGCATCTGCTGGCCTCAGAACCCCAGGAGCCACCCCACATGCTGGTCCCACAGGCTACGTGGCTGGTGCTCTTCACGTGTGCCACGTGGTATTCGTTCTTCCCCACAGACCCATTCTCAGCAGCCGCGTGGCTGAATCAATCTTATTAAATGCTGGTCTGCAGCTCTCGGCCTGAGACTCGCTACTTTCAGTAGCTGGGTCATTAGCTGTTGAGGAGGACTGCTAATAGTATTTGGGGCTCTCTGTACAAGGGCCCGATCCACAGGACTGGGGGCATATCAGCCCAGGCTCCAGCACGTCCAGCTTTACCCTCCCTTGGGCCAGCACACAGACCAACAGGGTGCAGAGGCTGTAGAAGACTTATGCAGGGCCCCCAGGGGCCACACGGAACCGTTATTTGTACAACAAGCAAGTTTTCCCAGGTCACCAGCTTGCTTTCTCACTGCTGCAACTTCTAGCCCACTCCTCAGTCTAGCACAATTGCCTAGGCCTCAAATTTCTCCGTCAAAGTTAGTTCTGGATTTGCATATCTTGGTGAGCCATCAAAACTTCAAAGCCACTGTCAGGATGTGGATGTCTGTGTGAGTCATTAAAATTTCAAAGAAAGTCCTGACCACCCCAGTAAACCCATTAGCACCTCCAAGTGTTGACCTAAAGAATCCCTTTCACTGAAGACTTAAAAATAGACACATTCTAGAATGTAATTCTACTCAGGTTTTGAACCCAAGATGCTAATTCTTAAGCTTAAAATGCGGTTCTCATTAGCATGTCCTAAAAAACGTGTATGATTCTACAGATTACTTGAGCCAAATTACTTTGGCTTCCTTATTTAAATAAACACCCATATTGGTCTTTATCATGTGCTGACACCATTTTGAACACTTTACAAATACAAATATATTTAATCTTCATACCAGTGCTTTGACAGAAATGCTGTCATCATTTCCATTCTATTGATGAGAAAACTGAGGCACAGAGAGGTTAAGTAACTCGCCCAAGGGGCAGGTTGGTAAACTGTGATGTGGGATCCAAACCAGAGCAATAAGGCTCCAGAATCCAGGCTGTCAAACCTTTAGGCTATGTTGACTCTTTGTAAACAACCTAGTTTCTAACAGCCAGAGAGACTGCCAGCAAAGGATGAGTCCACACGCAATGTGTTATGGTCATAAACATATACATGCAATAATCCGGATGAAATGTTCAGGATGTTAACTTTGCTTCTGTATTTGGTGAAAGAGAATTTATGGCACATAATTTATCAGTGCACAGGTAGTAAAGACAGCTGTTATTTTTTAGTATTTACCCTATGCACTATTAGGGGCTCAGCATGCCCTGTATTTCTTTAAAAGATAGGAAGACACTGAGGGTCAAATAGGCAATTAATTTTTCTAATGTGATTCAGTTTGCTCCCAGCAGAGCTGGGATGAGGACCCAGACCAATGGGATCCTGGCTGGCCAAATCTATGACTCATCACGTGTGGTCTGATTGTACCTTGAAGGCCAACTCTTCCCCCACCCCTTAGGGGGTGAATGTGGGAATATGGCAGCAACATGGCAGGAGTGGGGATCCCTCCATTTCTTTCCAAATTCCATCAACCCCTACTTCTGCCAAGGTCTTGCTCCATCTGTTATTCTCCCTCTCTCTTGGCTTCTGCTACTTAGTGCACAAACATGCTCAGAGTCTTTTCTAAGACAAAAACAACAAAAACAAAAACACAAAACCCTTTCCGAAAATGTAGTATGTTTCTTGTTTAGGGAAGAGGAGAAGAATAAATGGGGAAAAAATTTAAAAAGGTAAAGAAAATAATTCTTCAATTTGCATTAAGCCTCTTTCCCTGCTTATGGTGTCAGGTCCTCTCAGCTAATTAACAAGGAGATGAGAGCTTGTTTCTGTCTAACCGTTGTGAAATGAGACTAATCTCTGGCATTGGATTTAATCACCAAGGACTATCAACGGATCCATATTTATGATATGGCATCCACAGGTATGTAGCTGCTTGCTGCTTGATTCTCACTGACTGGAATGCATCCTGGAGAGACAGAAAGCCATATAAACTACACTATAATGAGACACCAATAACCACAGCTCCTGAAGACTGGCATCATTTTAATGATGATCCCTTGTGTATCTGTGGCTATTGTAGTAAAAGGAAAGAAAACTCGCTAAGATAATTCCAAGACTGTTTCACAGAATCTGGGAGACCAGCAGTCTTCAAACATTATGGGGCTACCTAATTCTGTCCTCACAACCACTACGGCAAATGAACACCCCACTGCCCAGATCTGGAAGCCAGAAAGCTCCCACACCATGAGTTCATATTTCTTTAGGTCATACTCAGTCCACATTGGAGCCAGGATTCCAAACCATCTATGTCTACCTCCAAAGCTTATGTTCTTTCTAGAACACTCGTGACTTCATGCTGAGCCATTCCCCACCTACCTCCAAAGTACCTCCAGATACCGAGTACCAGGCAATTCCAAGAGGGTGGACACAATAAAACCTAGACATTTTGAGTGAAAACTTAATGTTATGGGCTGAATCATATCCTCCCAAAATTTATTTGCTGAACTCCTAATTCCCAGTACCTCAGAATGTGACTATATGTGGAGATAGGGCCTCTAAAGAGGTAAGGAAGTTAACATGAGGTCACAGGGGTGGTCTCTAATCCAATATGACCTATGTCTTTATAAGAAAAGGAGATCAGGATACAGAAACACACAGACTGAAGACCATGTGAAGACACAGAGAGAAGACCATCTACAAGCCAAGGAAAGAAACCTCCAAAGAAATCAGTCCTGCTGAGACTCTGACCTCGGACTTCTTGCCTTCTGAGCTGTGAGAAAATACATCAGTTTCCGCTGTTTAAGCCTCTCAGTCTGTGGTATCTGCAACAACAGCCTTCTCAAACTGAAAAATTTAGGAGACAGAAAGTTACTCCCAAGAAAGTGACTGAGAGTGGGGTGATAGTCATTCGAGGAGCCGGGCAAAGATGCTTTGCTTTGCCTGGGTAAGGAAAGATCAGGTCACTGGAAGGACACCAGCCCCAGGAGAGGCGGGAGACAGAAAGTGCCCAACTCCATCCAGCAGAGCAGGACGTGCTAGGCTGGTGGTGGCTTGTCGCCAGCTGCCCATCTTCATTAGGAAATGGGAGAAGGCCACGGAGACCCACTTCAGAGTCTGGGTCCAGTCCTGGTGGTAAGACCACTTCCATCACTGCTCACAGACATCAAGAAGCCAGGCTAGCCACGGGCAGGTCATCTCACATGCAACCAGGGGAAAGTCCTCAATAAAAGGCGGCCACTGTCGAAGCCTCATGACTCAAACCCAACATTTAGTGTGGCAACAAAAGCCAAAGCCACCTTTCCTGTGAAACAAGCAGCAGGAGACCTTAGAAGCCTCTGGCAGTAAAACTGACACAGCGTGGTAGCGAGCTACCAAGACATGGGACCCGGGGTTGCTGCTGTGGCTTCCAGCAGAATGAGTGTGTCAGACAGAAGACATTTAGCGCGAATAGAAATAGAAAGGAACCAGTTGGCAATTAGAGTGTTCCTGTTCCCTTCGTCATAGTCATCCAGTCAGGAATTCCGTTTCTCAGGCTTTTTTTTTTTTAAACCTTCTGACAGAATTCTATAGACGAAATAACACAAAAATGAAAGCTATTATTAAGAATTGTCTGACTTCATAAGCAGCTCCAACTTTTTTTTCCACATGAATTGGTGGCTGAGGGGGTTTGGACAGTTTGCTGAGCGTGCAGAGCATCAATGCTGAGACCCTGGGAGATGCTGCCTTCGTTCCGCCCTAAGATTAACATCAGCCTGCTGCAATTCGTGTCTGCCTGGGAAGACATCCAGAATGATTCACAAATTGCTTATGGAAACAGGTAAAAAGAACAACTTTAATGAGAAGGCAGCAGGAGCTGGGCAGAAAATGTGAATGGTCCTTAAAAGAAAGAGGTCTAAAATATCTTTGCTAAATTAAAACAAATTATATGTCTGTATATATGTGTATACCAACATATACAACATGTATGTACACACACATATACACATAAAATGATTATATTTAAAGATAAACATGTATGTATGTATATGAAATACTTGAAGTGAGAACGTTTATATCACCAGCTATGGTAAATCAACCAACGAGACGGAACCCAGAGCTCCACACCTTTGCAGCACCAATCAGCTGCTAAAAACATGAAAGTGTTCTGGCCTGGAGCTGTTCCGCCACGTCCCAAGTTTCTAGAGGCAGCCAAGGAAGCCTTGTCTCTCAGACCAGGCTACTGGCTCCACGAGAGCAGGGACTGTGTCTCAGTCCCTCCTTTGGGCTTCATGTCACTCCATCTGATCAAACCTGACACAGTGCTAAGTACTGAGGTACTCAGCGGTCCATTTCGAAGGGTCACTTTCTGATCCACACAATAAAAGAGAAACAGATGTATAAGAAAAAAATGCTCTTTGGAAAGCCAGCCTTTCTAGAACCTGCCATCTGCTTTGTTTCTCTCAGTCCATTCCTTGACCGAAAGGGAGAAACCAAAATCTATGCTCTCTGCTTTCATTTCCTTCTTACCCACTCCCTCCTGACAGTTCTTGGCATCTCTCTCCATGTCCAAACAAAACAATCCCTCTCAATATTCTTTCTCTTTCCTTAGCCCCTTTGGCTGCATCAGAAACCACCTGCCAAGTTCCTGGAAAGGAGCTTTTTCCAGATGTCCATCCAGGATCCATCTCACAAAGGCAAGAAGCACCACACACCTGGGATTCATTCTCCATAGCAAGAGATCTGAGTACTTGGCTCTGGACCTTAAAAGCAAGGGAGTGGGGGAGCCCAAGCCAACTTAAAAATAAAAACTTTCCATGAGAAAGGAAAAGGAGCACGGGAAGGCTGGGGGAGGAGAAGGGATGTCATCCAGAGACCCAGAGAATTTAAAAATACAGTGTATCCCCCTAGGAGTTCGTTTTCTAGGTTTCCATGTAATATTTCAAACTAGCTCTTTCCAAGGAGCTTCAAAATCTTGGCAAATGCTCCACAACTCCTGGGAGACACTGTGTGGTCTGGCGGTAGATGAAGAGATGAAAAGTGAAGGAGGGCAGAGAAGGAACATGATCAGACAACCCAGCGTGGAAAAGCCCTTTCCAAAGGCACGAGATCACAGCATCACGTGGGACTGGAAGGACACACCAAGCTGCGGGGGGCTCACGGGCTGCTGTGAAGTCACAGCCGATCATGTTACCATCATAGAACTGCTAAGTTGTGTGACTCGTGTTTATGACTGGAACAGGGTCCCAAAAGAGTCTGCCCATTTAACTGCTTGAACAATGTTTTTTCAACAAGGGCCCTACTGGCATTTTAGGGTGGCTAATTCTCTACTACAGGAAACTGTTTTGCTCATTGCAGGACACCCAACATCCTTAGAATGTGGCCTCTAGACGCCAGTGGCACCTCCCAGTCATAGTGACAATCCCAAACAAACAAACATGAATACTTTTGGCAAGGGATTTGGGGGATATGACCTCCTGGTGAGAACCAGCTTTTGAGCTTTCTGTGAAATTACAGGTCAAGCTGCCTTCAACCAAAAAAAAAAAAAAAAAAATCTGATGGGAACAGATCAAGTGCTATTCTCATCTGCAAGGTTTCAAGCCTCAGAGGGCGGCTGCTATGCAGAGTAAGAAGCCTTAATGGGAGCTGCCTGATACCTGGTTTGCAAATCAAGCATCTGGCCCAACAGGGTGGCAGGCAGTCAGCCTGTCTCTGCAGGGATGGCCACAGCTCTGGCTTCCCACGTGCCTAGAAGTGCTAGGATGGGCAAATTCTCACCAGTGTTGGGAAACCCCTCACCTGTGACAGATCACCCTCTGAGCTGCCCCTTTATGACAGAAGCTGCTCTTCTCTGCCAACAGGAAGAAAGAGAACCCCACAGAATTTCATGGTTCCAAGACTTTAGGAGATCACACAACTGGGAGAAGTGGTGCAGAGGTTAGGCAGTGTGCCAATAGTCACATAACAAAAACCACCAGAACAGTTTACATAAAGTGCCTTAGTACGTGGTCAGTATGCAGTAACGACGGCCCATTAGTAGTGTCATTCCAACTTCCCAGGAAGTCCAGTGACTGCTTTATAGGGCATTTCCCTGGAAGGCAGAAACTTCACCTACTGGGTTCCTGCTTAATACTCTCAAGTCAAGGACACATCCATGTGATTTCTGTCAAAGTCCAACAGGATGACCATGAAATGAAATCAAGATTCTTGTTCACAAGCCCAGAATCCCGTCCTGCTGGCGTTCTGGAGGTCCACTGTTTGACAGGCTACGTGCCACCATTTCCCATGCTGAGTGAGACCAGCCAAGGAGCAGGAAGGAAGACAGGCCTGAAGGACACTCTTACACAGAAGAGGGAGGTATAGTATTGGAGGCAGATGGTGGCTGAGAATCATCTACGGCCCCAACCTTCAACAGAGATGCCCTTCACTTCTCACACCATCTCTCATGTCATCACCCTCCTCTCCTTCTAAACCTAACTCTCTAGATCATTAGCCCATCTGTGAAATATGAAAACTAATCTAGAACTCTCATTTCTAAAGCATTAATTCAACCAACATTTTCAAAATACCCTTAAGAACCTGTCCTTGCTCTTAAGGAGTCAGTATTCCAGAAGGAGAGAAAGAAGATACAGGCAAATTCATTTACTACCTTTATACAGCAAGTGTCATGTGAAAAGTATAATCGTGTTTCCCCAGGCCTATTCCTTAGAACACTACTTCCAGAAAAAAATGCACTGCTTGGAAAAAGGGGTCCAGGGCCAAATGATTCAATAATTTGGGGAAATGCTGTTACTCTCACCTATTTAAAAAGACCTATAGTAAAAATTAACGTATTAAAGGCATTAAGATGTCTTACAGTAAAAACCTCATTAATGCTGATCAAAAACCCAATGGTTCTCAAATTTGTTTGACTACTAAAACCTATCAATAATCCGTGGCAACAATATTCTATTGAATGTAGTTTGCTGGACTCCAACTAGGGTGATCAGGAATAGGTTTCAAGAAAGAGGAAGCATTTTGAATGAGCCCAGGAGACGGGTAGGGTTTTATTAGGCCCAAAGGGACCCAGGGTATGAATCCATTCATTCAATACACACACGGTAAGCACTTCCTGTGAGCAAGGCCCACCCGTGGTGCCACAGCCGACATGCAGACTGTAAAGCCCTGGTCTCTCCTCCAAGGCAGTGAAGGGCACTGGCTCTGATTTGAGAAAGAGTATTCTAATACTTGGGAAAGAGCCAGAACATGGCGAGGGTAAAGCCAGTGTGAAAAAGAGAAGGCAGAATAAGGGCGGAGACGCACAGTGTAGGACTGAGTAGTCAAAGAAAAAGGAGCTATCAGATCTGTTGTTTACCAGGCCACCTATTCCAAGTTAAGAGCATGGCCTACAGCTGTGACAGTCATTTCCCTCTGCCATGGCTGGAAGAGACACCCCAGGCAAGCGTTTCCCTTCTCTGGGCCTCAGTTTCATCATCTACAAAACAGCCAGACTGGCTAAGGTTCCTAAGGCTCCGTGTGGCAGCAATCGCACTTAGGGAGAAGAAGGCCATGGGGACAGAGGAACAGCTATTGGTCTGGATGGATGTCAGCAGCCTTCCACAAGAATGAGCAGGAGAAAAACAAAGCCAGCTCAATCTTCGACTCTCAGAACCCAGGCCCATTCCACCTGATAACTTAAGATCATGCTTCTCAAATCAGAAGAATAAACCTAGCATAATCTCCAAGAGCCAGTTTTGCTCAAAAAATCGAGGAAAGCAAATTTAAATTTTATACTAAAACTGGCACCTCAGACTAAAATGCAATATTCTCAATGTTTGAAGATTTAAAAAAAAAGACAACGATTTAAAGAAGTATCTGCCTTGTGCTGGCTTTTTTTCTTATGGCTCCCCAGTTCCCAGGGGTGCTCACTGACATTTGCAGGGAAAGTCTGACTGGGGAACCCAGAGCCTTTCCTAAGTGGATCTTGTAGAGACTGAAGCTGAATTATCCTGAATAAAGCTCTGCTGAAGAGACTGAAACTCACCATTGGACTGGTCTTCCCCATAGTTCTTATGGGATGGCGCATACAAGAACATCAGAGCAAAGACATACAGGTTCCACATCCCATAAATGCCTGTGAAAAAGGCACTGTTCACCTGGACTGTGACGCCGCCCCACTTCCAATGGCCTTCCGTCACCTATGGGAAAAGGACAGGAACATTCAATTGGAACCAAGGAGAAATATAACACCGACACAGGAATCAACCAACACAAAAACCAAATGTCTTCTACATATGGGAAAAGTAAAGGGCCATGTAAGACTTCTTTTTTTCTTTTTAGATTTTTTATTTACTTATTTTAGAAAGAGAGAGACAGAGAGCGTGCGCTCGAGGGAGCACAAGTGGGGGAAGGGGCAGAGGGAGAAGCAGCAGATGCCCCGCTGGGCAGGGAGCCCGATGCATGTGGGCTCGATCCCAGGACCCTGGGATCATGACCTGAGCCGAAGGCAGACGCTTAACTGACTGAGCCATCCAGGCGCCCCTAGGACTCCTTTTTAAATCAAAATCACACTAGTATGAATTTAGGTTCACTGAGGGTTTACCGTGTGTCAGGTACAAAGTCAGTGGTTCTCATGTTGGCTGCACATCAGAATCACCCAGGGAGTATCTCTTTCTTAAATAACAGTACATAGTTACCCCTAACTTAAGGAAACTGTCTTTGAGTCTCACACTTATCCACAACTATAACTCCTCCTCTGTAGTCTATCTTCGCAGCTCGATGTAAACTCCCTGCAGGCAGAGAACACTTCTGACTTGTTCACTGCCATATCTTGGTGCCTGATGCCCCATAGTGGAGTGAAGAAAGTAAAGTGAAGACAGGCTGATTAAATAATCAAATGAAGCCTTAACGGTGAGTAGCCTTCCTTAGTGGGGCAGCGTGGGGAAGCAGAAAAGACACAGGCTTGGAGTCAGAGACCAGGATTCAAATGCAGACTCCACCACTCACTCTCTGTTTAATGTAAGAGAAGAGTAAGACTCTAAACCGCAGTTTCCTTAGGTACAAAATAGAGGGGACGCCTGGGTGACTCAGTCGGTTATGCATCTGCCTTCAGCTCAGGTCCTGGGATCGAGTTCCATGTCGGGCTCCCTGCTCAGTGGGGAGTCTGCTTCTCCCTCTCCTTCTGCCCCTGCTTGTGCTCTCTCTCTTGCTTGCTTGCTCTCTCTCAAGTAAATAAATAAAATCTTAAAAAAAAAAAAAACAAAGTACAAAATAGAAACTTGCAGGGTTACTGAGGAGAATTAAGTAAAAATGTTTCAAGAAATTTCCTAAGACGATAAACAATAAATCTTACGTTTATATAATGTCACTCTATGTAAGTCACTCATGAAGGTAATTATGAAGCTTTCACACCCCTTACAATTCTCCAGGAATGTTTTGAGGCAGCTTTTGTCTATGTTAATGACTTGGTAATTGTTTGGAGGGCTGTCTGATGACGTATGGATTACACTAAGAACTGTCAACAGAACTATTGAGCCGAGTGACTAAAAATTTGTGCCAGTTCTGAGATCAATGAAATGATTCTGACCACTTCTGCTTGCTACAGGAAATTTTAAATGGGAGTAGAAGAATACTGGACAAATGTCCCTGTGAGAACTTAATGAGGCTGGGTTATGTAAACCATCTCTAGGAGCCCCTTCTTCTAGGAGCTCAAGTGGAAGATGGTAAGCTGTATCTAAATGTGAATGACTTTAACAAGCAGGTGGATTTCACCTCCTGTTCATGAGACAATGGGTCTATATTCACCTGACACCTTCTTTTTTTTTTTTTTTTTAAAGATTTTATTTATTTATTTGACAGAGAGAGACATAGAGAGAGAGGGAACACAAGCAGGGGGAGTGGGAGAGGGAGAAGCAGGCCTCCCGCTGAGCAGGGAGCCCGATGCGGGGCTTGATTCCAGGACCCTGAGATCACGACCTGAGCCGAAGGCAGACACTTAACGACTGAGCCACCCAGGCGCCGCCACCTGACACCTTCTTTATAGCGCATGACCCAATGGGGCCCCAGGCATAATAAAGCTGTAAGTATAGGTGTTTCCTTTTGAAAGACGTGGAGTATCAGTTAGTTAGGTTAACTAACTCTAGACTTACCAATTTTAGTTGGCCTTGGTGATACATAATTTTTCATTTTTGTGATGCATAAACCATTATCATGAACCCTAACTTATTTTTGGAAATAATTCACTTGATACAATGTGCTCGGGAATATTTTTGGCAAAGAATTTCATAACCATTACTGATTTTAGAACAATGTATGAGCATTTAAGCTACATAGAACTAACTTCTTTTTTTTTTTAAAGATTTTATTTATTTATTTGACAGAGAGAGACGCAGCGAGAGAGGGAAAACAAGCAGGGGGAGTGGGAGAGGGAGAAGCAGGCTTCCCATGAGCAGGGAGCCCGATGCGGGGCTCGATCACAGGACCCTGGGATCATGACCTGAGCTGAAGGCAGACGCTTAACGACTGAGCCACCCAGGCGCCCCCATAGAACTAACTTCTTAGAAATGTCTCCAAATGTCACTCTTCTTAACAGAATACCCTAGCTTTATAAAAATTACAGTACCTAGGGCATCCTTAAGATGATTATAATGCATATAATGGAAGAGGAAAGGAAGTCTTAAGATAATTCCTGGAAATCTATGTACCTGCTGTCATAACAAAGGGAACTGTTCTGTGCGAGGAAGGAGTAGGGTGGGCTGGGTGAACTATAGATACGATGGAATAAGGCAGCTGTAATTTTCTTCTACTCTGTTAAGGCAGTAGACCCCTCAATAGGTCTCTCTCCTGCAAGAGACCCTACTTCCTAGGACGTAAGCTGGGAAAACTCAGTACCTTTTTGCTGAAATTGATTCTTGGGACTGGCATGACTGATCTAAGGAAACGCCCACCTGTATGCCTGGTTCACAATGGTATTCGACAAACAGATGTTTGTTGAATGAATATGGACAAAGGTACAGGCATGTGCAGGAATGCTAGTTCAAGTACATGGAAGTAGAAAGGGAGGACAGAAACAGTTGCTCGAAGGAAATATCTGATGCCAAAGTAAAGAGAAAATACTGCATTCTATAGTAAAGAATGATGATTGTACTTAAAAGTAAGTCAATGGGTAATAAGTATTATTTCACTTAAATATTGCTCTCTAACACAAATATTAGCAAAACTCAGACTTTTTTAAAATAATAAGGATGGGGCACCTGGGTGGCTCAGTTGGTTAAGCGACTGCCTTCGGCTCAGGTCATGATCCTGGAGTCCCAGGATCGAGTCCCGCAACAGGCTCCCTGCTCAGCGGGGAGTCTCTTCTGCCTCTGAACCTCTCTCCTCTCGTGTTCTCTCTCTCATTCTCTCTCTCAGATAAATAAATAAAATCTTTAAAAAAATAAAATAAAATAATAAGGGTAATGATAGTTAACATTTATCCAATGCTAATATGTCAGGCACTACAGTAAGAATTTTAAATGGAAGATATTATTTAGTCTTAACTTTATGGGCGCCTGGGTGGCTCAGTCGGTTAAGTGTCTGCCTTGGGCTCAGGTCATGGTCCCAGGGTCCTGGGATCGAGTCCCGCATCGGGCTCCCTGCTCAGCGGGGAGTCTGCCTCTCCCTCTGCCTGCCGCTCCCCCCTGCTCATGCTCTCTCTCGCTCTCCCTCCCACTCTCCCTCTGTCAAATAAATAAATATTTTTTAAAAATAACAACTTTATGGGCGCCTGGGTGGCTCAGTTGGTTAAGCGACTGCCTTCGGCTCAGGTCATGATCCTGGAGTCCCAGGATCGAGTCTCGCATCGGGCTCCCTGCTCGGCAGGGAGTCTGCTTCTCCCTCTGACCCTCCCCCCTCTCATGTGCTCTCTCTCTCTCTCATTATCTCTCTCAAATAAATAAATTTTAAAAAAAATTAAAAAATAAAAATAACAACTTTATGAGGTTGGCAGGTAATATTTCCACTCAACACAGGGAAAAACTGTGCCTCAGTGAGGTACATGATCTTGTCCAAGATTGCTCAGTCCGAAAGTCATGGCTCTGACTTCAAAAGAAGGTATTCTTAACCATTATGCAATATAAGAGTAGGCATATTATCCTAAACAGTGGTGAGTCTGTTAAGTTAGCAAATGGAGCAACTATTGTGGAAGATCAAATTTCCTTTGAAAATTCACTTAATTAACCATAATGCAAATTATTATACAGTGTATATATACACGGGTTTGCATATTCAAATCCATAGAGTAATATCGATGTACTATATATCCTGGACATAGTAATATAGGATATTCAAAACTGGATCTATATGCAAAATACAGCTTTACAGTAGAAGCACTGAAATGAGATGCTTATGCCATGAGGGGTACAGAGGTGCTCAGACGGCCTGAGGAACTAGCAGATTCATGCCCCCATCTCAGGTCTGCTGTGAGACGCCTGCACCTTGTTTGGCATAAGCCTGCAGAATTACCCATACTATTTAATTTGTAATCCCTAAATGTATTATTTCCTGCTGAGGGCAGAGAGTTGCGTTTGCATAGATGAGCTGTATACAGAGAGTCACTCGACTGTGGGTGCGTGCCCGTCTCCTCTCTCGGTTATTCATGCCTGGGACCTCCAGAGTTCTGAGCACGTTCCCACCAGCATGAACCACAGTAAACAGCCTCAACAGAGCGGCCCTTGTCAATCCGAAATCTTATTAATGCTAAAGCAGAGAGGTGACAGTCACCCCATTTTAACTTCCGGAGGAAAAAATCAGATAGCCCTAACCAAAAAAGAAAAAAGAAAAAAAAGAAAATCATCTTCCCTCTGCCTAAGTCTTATTTCTAAAAGTCCCTGTTTTTCCTGATTTAACATTTGAACAATTTACTTTTGTGTAAAACCACCCAATTATACCCCTGGAGCCAAGTGAAGGTCAAATCCCTTTACACCCAGTAGTCTTGACAACCAACATTCCACTTAACAACAAGATTTCCAAATCCCAGACACAGGCTCTCTTACTGGAAACATTTCCTCTGTGAGTAACAGAATGAAGTGATCACACACACAAAAAAGAGCTGGGGACAGGCTCTCTGGGAGTTTGCTGCATGTGGCTTGACCTGAATGTCAGGCACCTGGGGGTCCCCTTAGTGAAGGTTGGTGACCTTCTCCCCTGCATTGCACTTCTGTTCCCTACTGCCTGCCACCTCTAAATGGAACGCCTCTTTCTTTTCCAGAGGGAAGGGGCTATAATACCAGACTGTGATGTACCATCTCTCGGTTGCTATGACTGAGGCCATTAAAATGGCAGGCATTAAAAGACTGCCCCTCAGGACCCAGCTACAAAGCCTCAAGGTCACTGCATTCCACAGCTTCCTGTGGGCCCTTCATTCCTGGCCTCAGAGCTTCAATATCCTGGCGAGATCCCCTTGCATTATATTTCATGGGGCTTAAATGCAAGCTCTCTCAGCAAGCCCGAGAGTATAATGGGAGTTTTAATACATTCCTTTCACCTAAGGCTGGGATCTATTTCAAAAAGTTACCTAATAGGTTTTCTTTCAGGTGAGCTCATTGCTGAGACATTCCAAAATGACATTAAAAAATAAATCCTCTGATGACTATATTAGTACAGTACCTGGGACATCGAGAGTTATGCCTGAAAACGTCTTAGATATCTATAAATAAACCTTAAAAAAATAACCCAGCAGGAGGAATGTGAGGAGCTAATGGAATCCAAAAGAACTCGCTGCTACCCCCTTGGAGTTGAAATCCACTCCGGGCTGACTGTCGCTGCGGCAGATATAAAAAGCCAGCCACAGTCTGGAGCCGTGTTAGAAAATACTGGGGCAAATGGAATATTAATCTTTTTCTCCAAAGAAAAGCCACAAACTCTGCTCCTTGGAAGAACTGGCCTCCCTTGCTTGAAAACGGTGCACTATGTAACATAGACAAGGCTAAATTCGGGCAACATGTGGCTGCCTTCAAGATCAGCAGCCATCCCTTCTGGACTTCACCTGGAAGGGACTCTCTGCAGAGCCAGGTGCGTAAGTGGCATGGGGCTGTGGGAGCGTGGTGGCAGCTTTCTGAGGGGGCAGAGACACAAGTTAAGACCCAAAGTGCCCTTTGTCTCTGCCTTCCTGAGAACGTATCTTGAGACTGCCTTTCATTTCTCAGCCCAGCTTACTTGACGCTTCTGTTTCTCCAAGCAGTGTGCCCTGCTCTCTCGGACTCATCCAACTGGCCATATTGAGTGTCCCAGTGAGTTACCGAGGCACTGGAGGACTGGACACTCGGGTCACATGAAGGAATCAGCCAAAGGATAAGTCAGCCCTCAGACACCCTTGTCTGAGCCTCAGCTGGGTGAATAAAAAACTCATTCAGAATTTGAAATATGTTACTGCATTTGGAGTGATGACTGAAGTTTCCTTGGTTACTGGTGTAGGTCACAGCAGATGTGGTAAGCAGAACTTTTCGAAGACAGATATGTATTATTTGTTTTATTTGTTTTCCACACTCATTTCAGCCTTCAACAGCAACACTCACACTGCCCAGTGGGCAGAGCCCACATGTCTCTAGAGGCCCCTAACGTGGGTCAGAGGCACCCTTGGGTGTCCCTGCATCAAGTTCAAGAGGTCCATGGACTGGAATGAGAAAAACTGTATCTTTATGATATGAAAGTTACCATTTCTTTCAATTATAAATGTAGAAAACAAAGTCCTGTTAATATTAGCACTAGCACAACCTGTAATTTTGTTACCCATAAAATCATGACATTTTCCTATCAATTACAATTATAGATACGTATCTGTAACATCCGTAACATGTGTAATTGCAGGTATCTTTGAAATACAAAGTACTTTATTTTACTCATTTAAAAACATTCAACGAAGACACCCATAGCCTCCAGCAGGTTGCCCATGGGATCTATGCTACAGAAAAAGCACAGGAGCCCCTCTACTAGAGGGAAACGAGCCAGCACAGTGAGACAAGTCCGGTCCTAAGGCTCCATCTGCACTAACATTCTCAGTTTTGGCTAAATACAGGGATGACAGAACAGTTGGCCAAAAAAAAAAAAAAAAAAGTCAAAAGGACTGGGTTCTGGTCCCCAACTTACTGAATGTCCTTTGGCACAACATTCACCCCTTTTGTTATTCACAAGAGCACGGCTATTCCTGCCCACGATGTGCCAGGCACTCTGCAAATCACTCTGCAGGCATTACTTCCTGTGGTCCTACGGCCCCCTTTTGTGGCAATACTAATACTACATGCATTCTACAGATAGCAAAATTAAACCTTAGAACTGTTAACTAATCATCCACTATCCCACCCAGCTGGAAAACTGCACAAATGGGAAATGTTTCTAAGGCCATTCGATTTCATATCCTAGCAACTGAGATAACCACCCCAACCACCCTACACCCACAGGATTTTTGTGGAGCTCAAATGAATGGCAGATAGGTCATCTGTCAGGTTTAAACAGTGCTTTCCACTTTCCAAAGCCAGTTACCAACATTTTAAAATTATTACCACTATTGAAGTTTTCAAGTATAGCAACATTTTGAGTTTTGGAAATAACCAGCAGAAAGGTAAGAGTCTATCAAGGGGACTTCTGAATTGTATTTCATGTTTAAGTGGCAATATAATTATTACAAAGAATGGCTGATGGACTGTAAAAGGATCTATGTTAATGCTTAGATAAAGATCAAGTCAAACGAATACTTGCTTGTTGGTGTTCTGCCATAGGGCTTAAAAAGTGTATTCTCTTAAGTAAATGAAATAAGTGCCCTTCAATCTGGCTGCAGGCTTTTAATTTATGTAGCAACTTTCTTCCTCATACGAGGCTATACTGAAAGGGAAAATTCCATCCACCTCTGGCCAGGTGGTTCAGTCCCAGCGTAGAGCACCTTAAAAAACATGGCTTGAAGAGGTGCCTACCATTACAGCCTCCCTGCTCCTTCCTCAGCAGCTCTCTAGAATTTTCTGTGCAGAGTGGAGGCACCCCTCCAGGGACATTCTCACCCTGACGCGGTTCAGGGTCCACTTACCTGGCTAACAATGAAGAAAATGACAGTCATAGCGGCGCAGGCCAAGGTGATCAGCATGAGGAACTTGAACCTGAAAATCAGCCCCTATTGGGAAGGAGAGAAAGAGTAGATTACCACTCTCCCAGCTAGCACCAATCCTTTTCTCAAGATATAACTCTGTAAAAAAACAATTTAAAAAAAATATCTATAAAACAAAATCCCTAAGAGGGACTAGTAAAATAATTTCATATAGTAACATTTCTCCTACAGAGGTGAAGGTGACTGAAAAATTTATTGGGCCAAACATTTCTTATGTTCTTATCTCTCATGAAACACTGATACCAGAGCCCGGGAAATTATATTCACGGCACGTTGTGAGGCTGCTAATTTCCCTGCTAAGCTGGTTATGCTTCTCTGCAAGGGTTCAAAGTCACCAAATCCAAGTTTTCTGTGGTTGTAATAAAATTCTGCTCCAGTGAACAAAAAGAAATGTGCATATTAATCAACATGAAGTGGATTTGGTTTTATTTTCTCATGTGTCACTCCAGCTCTAGAGACATGCAAAGCTTCAGAAAGTGCCCAGGGTTTCCTGAGAGCAGGATTTAAGGAAACCTGTGTTTCAGGGAAAGACACCTCTTACTTGGGGGCTCTTAGCTGCCGATCCACTGTATATAAAAACCCTGGGGTTCTGTAGTTTCTGTTTCTTTTCACAAGAGGAATTAGGCCCATGTCTCCAGGGACAGCCACTTAGGCATGAATCCAAGGGATCCTTGAAAAATTAAGAATGTGTTGCCTGCATTAAGAGATTGGAGGATGTTGAGTGTTTTCCCTTGAATGAAGCACATAATCTATAAACAGAGATTACTGAATTCTATTTGATCACCTGCTGGATATTTTAGGGGAAATGTGGCCTCTCTGAGTCTAAAAAATCAGATCACCTGGGCTGAAGCCCAGGCTCCAGGCTGATTCTCAGCAAGGGAACCTTACCTAAAGCCTCACCCCAGCCAAAGCCCTGATGCCACCCTAATCAAATCTCCCATCTAGTATCACCCACATTCCATCCCAAAGCTGAAGAACCTGCTGAACAAGTTCACCCCTTCTGAGGACAGAAAGACATATAGACCACAGAAAACTCCAAGATCGACACAAGCCAGCTAGATGCTTCTCAGAGTCAGAGTTAGCCTCTTATTTTGCCCAGACATCTTCTGTGACAGGAGAATCCCTCCATATGTATCTGAAATAAAGGCTTCTCATCTCCAGGTGTAGGTGTGTGGTGTGCGGTGTGTGTTTACACACCAAGCAGGAGCTCCTGAGTCACCAAGTCCCACATGAGCCGGGAGGTTTGCTCACCTCGTAGTGCAGCCGCCGGACTTTGCTCATGGCCGGCAGGCTGGACTGCTTCCCACTGATGTTCCGAAACACCTGAAACACCATGAAGCACAGGAACAGGAAGTAGAGGCAGAGGCAGATACCAGCCACAATGATGAAGGCCATCTGACGGTTTCCAGTAAAGGAAAGGGCAGGCTTGCTGACACAAACACTTCTCCTCAGCTCTCTTGGCAAGGACACCCGTGGTCTCCAAACAGGGGGATAAAATATTAAAACCTGGCATTCTAATGCCAGCGATAGAGATTTTCGGACACAAAAGTACAACAGAGTGGAGTGTTCCAAGATGTTTTCTAAGGCAAGTGAGAGGAGGAATGGAGCCTCACTTATTAGAAATGCAGACTCCAGGGCCCACCCGAGACCTACTGGATCAGAATCTGGCTCGTAACAAGATTCTCAGGAGATTGGTATGCACAATCCATTTGAAAAGCACTAAAATACTGGGTATTGGTTGCAAATGACTGGTCAGGTAAAACGCTGCATTAAAACCACCAGAAGAGTTACAATACAGCCCAGGTTCCATGGCAGATCTATGGAATCAGATTTTCCAAGAGCAAGGAAACCAAGTATAATCGTGGTTGAGAACCAGTGGGCTAGTCCTTGGATTTTTAGAAGGAGACGGAGACACCGTGGAATCAGGAGGTGATGACGTGGGGGTTAGGAGCAGCAGCTTCAAGGGATGCTGGGCATGGGATGGAAGGCCTTGAAGTAAAACCAGGGATGAAGTTCTGTTTGCAATTTTCTGTCACCACAAGAAAAATCTTGTCAAATGGAACAGAGAGCAGAAGGACAGATGGCCAAGGTGGGAGATGAGGGTGGGCGCAGTATATACTTTGAAACTGATCAGGGCAACTCTAAGACCCATCCTGAAAGCTCAACCTGAGAACCACCAAGGCTTGGGGAACACTGAGCTGGCTTGGGAGGCAGGTGACCTGAATCCAAGTCCTTTCTGCTACAACTCTACCCCAAGCTGCATATTTTAAAATATTTTAACAAGCGTGCACTCAGTGTGTATATTTCATTAAATAATATATTCAGCGCAGTTTCTCCTTCTTTCCGAATGCCGACAGTACCCCAGAATGAAGGGAATATAGCTTTTTTTTTGCTAGGCCCTGACATTTTATTTGCCTCCATGGACCTTCATCATATATGGACAATGAAAGGGCTGAAGTAGACTTAACATTGTAAGGACTCCCCGTGTTGTGCAGCTCACATTTTCGGGAGGAAGGATGGGAGTAGGGCAGAGCACAACTCCCTCATCTTTATTAAGGTAATGATACTACTGAATCAGTTTGCTCACCAAGTTCTTGTGATACTAAGAAGCCCACACAAACATCATGACCAGACAAAGCATATTTACCAGCACATGACAAGATATTATCCATCAAGAAATAATACAACTCCAGCCTTTCTCCCCACTACAACAGAGGAGAGTCTTTTTCTCCCAAAGCACTTAACATATTATTCAGGAAGATAAAATATTTAAATCCAGCATCCTGAAGGGGATAAGAGAAGACTGTCACTTCTGTTTCATGAAGATGACTCAGAGTTTATGCCAACCAACCAGAAGCCTCGGCAACTCCTCTGGAACTAATCACCTTAGCCTTATCTCCATGCAGTCTCAGAAATGAATAGCAGCAGCGTGGTTACGCTGGTACACCAAGGTCACTGTAAGAAGTCTCGCACACGGAGGACTTCAGAAACAGGCTCTCCCACAGGGGCCCAGAGGTGAACCTCCGTGGCTCCAGGGAAAAGCTAGTCATGCTTGAGTCTGCGGTAAACAAGTGTATCACAGGTCATTTGCACAGGCTGTGGTAAGACGAGCAACTCTGAGCCCTCTGCCATGGGGATATGCTGCACCTTCCTCATTTTGCCTGCTCTCACCGGGCTTAAAAGCAAGCATTAATTCTTCTGATTATTTGCATTAATTGTGCCATGATCATTGGTCTGAGGATCAAAGCTCTGGCTGAGCACACATGGAGAATATTAGCAGGACTTAGAAAATGATCTGGGGGAACCTGGCTGGCGGCTGTGGGAAGAAATGAAACCCTGAAGTCATCAAGGAAGGATACGGCCAGCTCTGTCCCAACATCTGTAGTCCAGATACTGTAGAAGGGATTTGTGAGTTGTACCCCTCTAGAAAGAAAAACGAGATGGAAAGACACAATTAATACAGAGGCAAAGGGGGACTTTCCTTTTTACACATCCTCTGCTTCTCAGCCAGAAGGGCGGGGGCTGTGTGTAGACTAAGAAAAGTTCACAGACTTAAAGAGAAACAGAGTTTGAAGGATAGGACCAGCACAAATATTTTCCATCTAGAAAGAGCTTTGCCTTTGATTTCAGCCCAATCCTTATCTGAGGACATGACCACGTCCAGTGCTTCCATCCCACAGGCTCCGGACCACCCTTCCTCTTTTTGAATCCTCCTCCCGAGGGGCTGGGGTGGACATGGGGATGCACATTTCAGCCCAGGATCCCACAGGCACCTGCTCACCTCTCACACATGTCAAATATGAAGAGACAGAAAGAGCCAACAGCAATTGGTCCGACTTGCTTCCAGTACCCTGCTATGTGATTCCGCTCGTGCTGATCCTGAGGGAAATGGAAATGAGAAATGACATCGGGGAGAGCAAAGCAATTCTACAGGTAAGTCAGTCATTCTAACAATCCTGCTGACCACCTGTTGTATACCAAGCATCATGCTAGACTCTAGGCATATCAGAATGAGTAAAACCAAAATCTCTGTTCCAGAGGAGCTCATTTTTTATCAGTCCATCCATAGGGGCTCTCATAGCCATAAGAACAGGATGCTATGGGAACACAAAGAAAGGCCTTGTATCTTCAGCAGTGGAAGTTCTGTGGTTTGCAAAATAACTCATTCCGAATTAAATTAAGTGGTTTATCGCATGTGTTTGTCAGGCGGGTGGACCCTCAGAGGACAAAATAAACACTTTAAGGCATTAAAATATGTCAAGAGATATATCAGTATCTCTCATGGTTAGGAAAATAGACGTATGTTCTCCCTACCTTCATTAAAAACAAGAGTGGTTCCTCTTGGTAGATATACAAAGACACTAAGAGACAGAAAATGAAGGAATGTAGAGCGAGAAAACGGGGAAAGGCAGAAGACAAATCTTAGCACCCAGGCTGAAGACCAGGTGCGACAGTCCACACAAATCCACTCTGGGCCTCCACCGTGGCTCGCTGTGCTGCTGCTGGGCCCGAGTCCTGCTGCCAAGGGCTCATTCTCAGAGCATCACCACTGGAGGACCCCTCCCGCCTACCCCAGGCACCCCAGCCATCAGCAAACACCTCTCTCTGCTCTCACTGCTCTCCTAGAAGGGCTGCAAGACTTCAGAAGCAAGGATCAAACCCTAGTGGAGTTTAAAAGCAGTCCACTACTATGAAGCTGGTTGCCTGCCAGGAGGACCAAGCTCCAGCTGGCATATCACCTGAGCCACAACGTGAGGACCGCACCATTCTTATTTTTAGCCGTGGTACCTTCAATCCCTCCTGAAATAGGATTTGATATCTGTGCAAACTGAGACCAGGGAGGTCAGTATTTCAGGGTAACAGGGGTTACCAGGCCACCTGGACAAACTGCCAGCTGGAAAGAGCCAGACCCACATTCTCTGAGGGTTACCTTGGTCCTGGGGACAAGCAGAGCTGAAGCCAAAGCAGAAGAAACAGTAATAATCACTGACATTTGTGTTTACATTCTGTGAAATACTCACATTATCTCGCTTAAATCTCACGAAAACCCTATACACCAGGCCTTTAAAATCCATGTTACAGATGAGAAACCGGAGATTCTGGGCCAGTCACTTGCCGGAGGCCACGTGGCTAGGTAACAAGTGGGGGAGTCAGAATTTGAACCGGCGTTCTGACTCCAGAGCTCAGTCTTGCAGCCACTAGTTGATCTTGTCTCACCCGTCCCTTCCTCCCTCAGGAGGCTCTTACCATCATGTGCTCGCCACAGAAGATGATCCAGAAGGAGAGGAGCATCGCGTAAAAGATGCCTTGCCGGATGTCGCCGAACAGTAGCATCCAGGTCCAGTCAAATCCAATGGAAAACCATTCCACTGGGATATTGATAAAAGTCATGGAAATCCCAAGGGCAAAGATGACTCTGATCATGAGAAAATAGCAGGAAAACCACTTTATTCATCTGGGAGGCAGATTTTCCAAAAAAACCCAAAACAAAACCAAACAAAAAAACAACCCAGTTTGGGGAATTGAGATGTTACCTATTGAGACTGAAGCCATATGATCAGTTTCTTAGCTCTCATAATGAGTTTCTACACCCAGACGCAAAATGCCTTGTGTTGTTGGCACCACCGCGGGATGAAGGAAGCCTACATTAACCTTTCTATATAATTGAAGCTAAGCTCCTTAGTGCCCTGCACTTTATTTTGGTACCACATCAGATTAAGAGCTTCCTACAATGTTTTTCCCTTCCTTTGCCTTCTTAAACAGACCTCACTGAACATAACTATCCTCTTTCACCTATCCAGGTAATCATTAACTTGATCATTAAGAACACTCATGATTATTATTGTGATGATGATATCCTCCTTGGCAATTGGATAAGCATGTTTGTTTCAGTAAGAAATTACTCCAAACAACAAGAAATACAACTTCTTTTAGCTGCTTGTTTAGTTTTCATTTTGCTTTTTCCCTACTGCCCAATTAATTGCCACTGCTCTATCAAATATCATTCATTTTGTCACTGATTTATTCATACTTTCAATCATACCTATGAAATACAACTGTTAATTAAGCACGGATCACACGCCAGGCATTTTGTTAGGGCCATAGATAACCAAGCGAGGTGGTACTCTTCTACTCATGGAGGTAGATTTAGTGGCTGAGCCAAATAAAGTGTGACAAGAGATATGACAGAAGTGTGCACAGGCTGCCCCAGGGACTTCTAACCTTGACAGAGACAGAAATGGAGAGGAGTTGTGAGTCACAATTGGGGAGGTGGAAGGGCATTGCTAGCAGAGGGAAAAGCCTGAATGGAGGCACAGAAGCCTGGAACAGCCTGAATCATTTGGGGATCCGCACATGGAGGAAATGACAGGACATGAGGAAATGACAGGACATGACACCAGAGAAGTAAAAAAGGCTGAGCTCATGAAGAAACTCGCCTACCCCATTAGAGAACTTATCTTGAAAAGACTGAGGCTCCAATAAGAAGTTTAAACAATGGAGTGACATCATTCATTCATTCAACAAATTCATATTTATTGAGCTCCTACTATGTGCCAGTCACTATTCTAGATGCTGGGATACAGTAGTAAACAAAGTAGGCAAGGATCCTGCTCTAATGATGCTTGCATTAGAAGGGGTGAGAGGAGGGGTCTGTGAAGAAAGAGAACAAATAAATAGAGAATATATAAAGAAAAATAAAACAAGGTAAAAGAATGGAGAGAGAAGGGGTATTACTTTATATAAGGTGAGTAGGAAAAAGCCTCTAAGATAAGAGACATTATGCCTGGGCCTGAAGGAAATGAGGAATTGAGCCACAGAGATATCTAAGGAAGAGCATTTCAGATGAAGAGAACAGCAAGTGCAAAGGCCCTGAGGTGGGAGCCTACCAGGCATGTCTGAGCATCATCAGGTGGTAGGGGGCAAGGAGATGAAATCAGAAGTGGCAAGGGTCCAGGTCATCAAAGGCTTTTTATAGGCCAGGGCAAAGGAAATGAAAAGCCAATAGAGAGCTTTGAGCAGAGGAGTGACAAGATCTGATTTACACTTGAAGGGGAACACTGGCTGCTCTGAGAATAGACCGTAGGAAGGAAAAGAGTGGAAGCAAGAAGAACAGTGGAGAGGCTATTTGCAATAATCCAGGTAAGAAATGAGAAATGATGGGGAGTTGGATTAGGGGGTAGCAATGGACATGGTGAGATTTCCTGGTGGGTTGGATGAGGGGTGTGAAAAAAAGAGAGAAGTAAAGGATGACTCCTACTTCTCTAACCTGAGCAGCTGAAAGGATAGAGTTGCCATTTCCTACGATGGGGATGCATGGGAGAGGAGCAAGTTTGAAGAGGGAGGAAATAAAATGTCCTTTGTATGCATTACATTTCTGTGCAAGTGAAGATGTTAAACAAACAGCTGGAATTCTTGGATTTAGGGCTGGGAGGGGCTGAGGTTGAGGATATGAATTAAGAGTCATCAAAGCCTGATGATTTTTAAGACCATGAGACTAGATGACATCACTTCAGGAATAAGCATAGCTAATGAAGAGAAGAAGTACACAGACTAAGCACTGGCTCCAAAGTTTAAGAGGTTGGAAAGATGGTTGGAAACAGCACTGGAAACAGAGTGATGGTCAGCAAAGGAGAGTGGAAGAAGCTCTGTGAAGAACAAGGAAGTGACCACTTATGTCGAATGTTGGTGATGAGTCTAGAAAAGTGAGAACTGAGAAGTGACCATTGGATTTGGGGTGTGAAGGTCATTGGTGATCCTGTCAAGAGCAGTTTTTTTTTGTTTTTTTTGTTTTTTTTAGAAGATTTTATTTACTTACTTGGCAGAGAGCGAGAGTGGGAACACAAGCAGGGGGAGTGGGAGAGGGAGAAGCAGGCTTCCTGCTGAGTAGGGAGCCCGATGTAGAGCTCGATCCCAGGACCCTGGGATCATGACCTGAGCTGAAGGCAGATGCTTAATGACTGAGCCACCCAGGCGCCCCAAAAGCAGTTTTAATGAGGGGCGGAATGGGCTCAAGAAAGAACAGGTTGAGAAGATATATAGGTAAGGTTTTTGAGGAGGTTTGCTGTAAAGAGGAGTAGAAAAATGGTGGGGTGGTTTCAGGGGGAAGTAGGAAAAGTAAGAGTTTTGTCCAAGAATGAGAAATGGTATAGTGTGTTTGTATATTAATGAGAATAATCCAGCAGAAAGGAAAAGTCAGTAATGTGGGACAGAAAGGGGATGTATCTACGAGAGTATTGTCCTTCTGGAGGTGAGAGGGTTGGGCTTAGGAGCAAGGCAATTTGTTCACTGTGACAGAAAGAAGTATTCGACCCAGACCATGGGAATGAAGAGCAAAGACAGAATAGAGAGCCAGAAATGTGAGAGAGGTTTAATCCCTAGGGTTTAATAATAATTTGCATGTGAAAGCTGAAGGAGAAAAAAGAATCCAGGATGATTCATGGTCCAATCACCAGCCCAAGTAACACACTGACCACTTGAAATAGACCCCAGCAAAACCAGCACCATGGCAGGCAGATCTGGGATGCCAGTGTTCCTTAAGAGTGCTCTGAAATCAGCTCTTACTTTTCTAGAAGCACTGGGGGTCGGGACATCATAGTGATCCTCCTCCAATACCACACCATAATGATGAAGATGCTGGGTGTAAGGAAGGTCTTCATGGCAAACCACACCTTGGTGAAGCCTCCATTTTGATGGATTCCCTAGATAGAGACCAATCATAATTTTGAAGGTGAATATATCTTAGTGTTATTTTCTATCAGCAAATGCATTATGGGGAGAGGTGAAAGCAGATCTTTTCTGCTGAACTTTCAAGATCAAGAGCTTTAACACTCATAGCATATACTCTCTTCATGTTCTCCCTAGCCCCTCCTCAGGCATTGCAGAAATCTAAATAAAAGGCAAAAAAATGGACCCACTATAAACAGGAATCATTAAGAACATGATCAAAGTTTTTTCTCTAAGGTTTTTTATTGAAAAATTGAGACATTTTAAGATGCTAAAGATGTTGGGACTGGTAAAATGTGTTAAGGTAAATCTATATAGTGGAATGCTAAGCAGCACTGCAAAGTATATTTATATTATATTCACAATATACTATTAAATGAAAAAAGGAAGAAGGCAGTTGAGTAGGATCTTTTTTTGTAAAGGATATATGTATCTATCTATATAGAAGAAAATCTGTAAGGATTATAGGATATAACCATATATCAAAACCTCAACAATGATTATTTCTCTAAATATTGCAGGTCATTTTTATGTTCTATATTGTTTACTTGTGCTAATTTTCTACAATAAATATGCACTTCACATGTGACTTTTTAAAGATTAAAAAAAAAACAAAACCAACCTCCTCCTCCATGTTCTATTTTTCGCCTGTTAAACAAATCAAATGGAAAGAACCTAAAACACCACTACTCCCTTTTAACATTTGTGCTTGCAAGGTGAGACATGTAAAAAAAAAAATTACTTTTATCTTGGTGTTATTATGCAATCATGGCCATTATAATAAAATCTTAAATGGGCATAATAATTGTATTACTTTCCATTGAAGCTGTCAGCCATCATGGGCATGTTATTTCTATTTCTCGGGTGAAGTAACGGACACACAGAGACATCCAGAGTGAGCCGGAGTTCCCTGACAACACACATGCCCACAGACCAGTGTTCTGAGCCCGTGTTCTACTGTCCCATGCTGCCTGGATCCATTAGATTCACTTACCACCAACTGAATATCCTTTATTTCCCCAATCCCAACGTTGATTTTCTTCTTCTCATTCACAGGCAGCCGGATGTTCAGAAGGTAGTACTTATGAGCTACAGACCCGATTTCCATGAAAGGAAGGACATCACATTCATAGTAACGGCCCTCATACTCTGGGGTCTGGAAGAAGAGCAGAGGTTTGAGGCAGAATCACTATTTCCAATAGACTAGGTCTAAATTGTCTCACCCTTGCCTCACATCAACAGTGCTAAAAAGCTAACGCTTAAAGGGATACCTTAGGGCTACAGATAACAGGGTGAACTGGAGGCATGGCGTCCATTGGCTGCTCCTCACCGCCCCCCCCCCCCCAAAAAGCCCAGCCACATGTGAGGTAGAACCAGAAATTTTATTTTTTTTAAGATTTATTTATTTGACATAGAGAGAGAGCACAAGCAGGGGGAGCAGCAGAGGGAGAGGGAGAAGCAGGTTCCCCGCTGCCCGATGTGGGGCTTGATCCCAGGACCCTGGGACCATGACCTGAGCCGAAGGCAGACACTCAACCGGCTGAGCCACCCAGGCGCCCCAGGAACCAGAAATTTTAGATAAAAAACAGAAATCTCATATATCCCTTAACACTTCCTCAGTTCTTCAGTCCTCATTAAACCTCACATGAGACTAAGCTGGTCTCCCAGGACTACAAGGGCTTTTTATTTGCAGCACATCACTGGAGACCTCCAAGGCTGTATGGACCGGTCAACTTCTGAAATGTTCAGGAGGAAGCCCTTGCTGATGTTCATCACACTCTTAGATGATGGCTAGTTATTTTCACGGTTTTGGCCTGAAGGAAGCTACAAAAATGTGAAAATATCTTCTTTTTACTGATTTAATAGAAAAAGAAATCAAGGAGCACTTAGAATTTGGGGAAGATAGAAGGGATAAAAGGTAATGTGAGATTAGTTTATTAGAGATGCCCATTTGGGATTTTCTGCCTAACTGCCCAAGAGGTAAGATGGCAGAAGGGAGCAGAAATTTTAGTTAAACCAAATTTAGCCCAATTTCTAGAACACCTCTTAGACTTCCTGCCAAGGATTGAAGAGCTACTGCCCCGAGCATGGTTGTGGGAGATTAAAGAGTAGGGGTACAGGTTGCTTTTAAAAACTAAATTCTGCTCTGCCTCACCAGGACTCCTGGCTATGTGTTCCTGCCAAGAGGTCAGGGTAGGGGAGTAAATATGGGCATGAACAGGCATGAGCTTTAGCAGCCAGGGACTTTCCCTATAAAAGAGATGAGTGTCTGCCATCAATGTAGGGTTTATATGCCAGCTTCACTATTTGCTGGGTGTACACCTCTTGATCAAGTAAGGGAAGACCTAATTTGCTCTTCCTAAACCTATATTCTCAGGGCCAACATCAATTTTTTTTTATCTTCAGAGTAAAAAGTCCAGTGGAGAAATCAGAAGGAAGATAACAAGGAGTCTGCACTTGTGTATGAAGAGTCTCTGACCCTTTTGTGATCTTGGGGAGTTCTTTATTGGACAGAGTGCAATACACAGAATTTTGTATAGAGACAAAGACATAAGTAGAGGTAGAGCAGGCTAGTATCTGGATTTTACGCTTCCATTCTTCCCTTCCTCACTCACAGCAAACATTACTAATCAATCATGATAGTTTTTCATCTTCTAAGTTTTGAGGGGCTCTTTCAGAACTACTAGTTGACTACACTTGGCTTAAGAGATTTTAAAAATTCTTGTGTAGAAAGCTTCCTACTTCTTTCCCAAACTTCAGCTGCGGACTGGATGAATCTTCCTCTATAGATTCTTTCTCTCTCCTCTGCTCCTTTCTTTTACACTTACAAATCAGGATGAGTACTGGGACTCGAACTACTGACAATACAGTAGAGTCTCTAATTTGGCTTCAGATTAAGCTGCATTGAGGAAGCTGATTACCCTCTGTGGTAACAGCATGAAAAAGATTTTCTGATATGTTTTCATTGAGGGTCTTGTTTTATTTCTACAAATTTGAGATTTTGAGAGGGAAGGGAATAAAACTTACTTAGTCTAATGCCACTGACTTGATTGTGTTTCTCACCCAAGGTCCCAAAGTAGTAGGAGTACTGGGTTGGGGACATGGGTCTTCCACATCCAGCCTCCAACTCTGATGGAGAAGAGGACCCTCGAGTACAGCAGGGAGAAAAGAGTGATGTTGCCTCAGACATGCCTAATTGCAGGCACGGTGCTGTGGTAAGGAAGGCACCGGACTCCATGCCAGGAGACTTAGAATCTAGCCCAGACCTGACCCCCTGCTGGGGGAAACATCATCCACCTCATTCAGCCTCACTTGACTCCTAAGCAAAACAAGATCTCTGCGGTTCCTTCTAATTCCCCATCATGGTTCTCTGGGTGTCCTCTAGTTCCCTGTCCTAACAAAGAGGGTAACACTACCACTCCATGAGACAAATTTACCAAAGTTGAACAAATTAGACACATCAGATTCTGGGATCATGACCTGGTCTACCTGGTCTTGGGAGACAAATTTACTGTATCCTGTTGGGGACTCTTCCTTATGCACGGAGGTTCTGCCAGTATTTAGGGCATTTAGGAAGAAAGACACTCCCCCTCCCTTCCTTTCCCCCACCCCCCTCAGCCCTCCCCCAACTCCAGCATGAGACTGGCTAATTAGGACAAATTACAGCAGGTGGCAACTTGACTCCCCCCGCCCCCGACTTCACAATCCACCAGGGACTAAAAAGCTTTAAAGCAATTTCTCATTTAATCTTCAGACTCAAGACTAAATTTCACTGCAATCAAAAAGCAGAGATTTGATGATTCATTTCCTTCACACTTTTCAAGGTTTAATATCTTTCTTGAAAGGGATCAACACATCCTAAAGATAATTAAGCAGCCATCATTAAGAAGCAGTTGCAGACTTCTTAATGACCTCCCCTTCACTCTGCTTCTCAACACCCTCCAAATGCATAAGGAAAGTGAGAAATGACTTTTCCCTTTTCCAAGGATGATATTCCATATCCCAAGGCTTTATATCCTTTAACTTAGATATCCAACCAGTCTCACTTCTCAAAGATGCATTCAACTTGCAGTGACAGTTAGAAAGGTTTTAATTAGGGGCGCCTGGGTGGCTCAGTCATTAAGCGTCTGCCTTTGGCTCAGGTCATGGTCCCAGGGTCCTGGGATCGAGCCCCGCATCGGGCTCCCTGCTCGGCAGGAAGCCTGCTTCTCCCTCTCCCACTCCCCCTGATTGTGTTCCCTCTCTCGCTGTGTCTCTGTCAAATAAAGAAATAAAATCTTTAAAAAAAAAAAAAAAAGAAAAAGAAAGGTTTTAATTAATTTCCCCCATTGCATGCAAAGATCTGAAAACATCAGATATTCCTCTCCTGTTACCTCCAGTTTCTCTCTACCATTCATTTTCCCCTGCAGATTACCCCCAAGCGCCTACCCCAAACAATTCCAGATGACTTTTTTGGGGGGTGGTGCTATAATTGGCAGCCAGTGGAGGATCTAAGGCAATGACTTTTAAATTTTATCGAACTTGGGGCACCTGGGTGGCTCAGTCAGTTGAATGTCTGACTCTTGATTTCAGCTCAGGTCATGATCTCAGGGTTGTGAGATGGAGCCTGCATCGGGCTCCGTGCTCAGTAGGGAGTCGGCTTGAGATTCTCTCTCCCTCTGCCCCTTCCCCAGCTCGAGTGCACATGCTTGCACACACACTCTCTCTCTAAAATAAATAAATAAATCTTTAAATTTTATTGAATGAAGGAGTTGAAATCCTATTAAAACACAGATTCCTTGGTCCTATGCCTTGAGATTTTGATTCAGAAGGTTTTGGGTGTGACCTGGGGATCTGCAGTTCCTACAAGCTCCCAGGTGATACCAGTGCTGTTGGTCCTCAGACCACACTCTCCCCTAGGAAACCTGGGGAAGGGAGAGTTAATAAACACCAGATGCCCCAGCAGGTCCTATGTATAGGGTGTATGGCTTGCCCACAAGAGTCCTGGTGGCCCACCTGGTTAACATCCCCTTTCATTCTCAAACATATCCTGGAGTGGGTATTGAATAATAAAGTCACCCTGCTGATGTTCATCATCTCATCTAATCCTTATAAAGAATCCCAAGGCAGGTATTATTATTCCATTTTGCAGATATGCAAATGAGGCTGGGACAGATTAACTACATTTGCCAAAGGTCATATAATAAGTAAGTGATACAGCCTAGAACCGGAGCCAAGTGTGTGTTGCTCCAAATCCATACTTTTACCTAATGTTAACACTGTGAACCTGCCCCTCCCCATCTTACTCCTCTTGGGGGTAGGATGGACAGCTGGGGCACGGTACTCAGTAGCTTCAATGTGCCACTCCTACCATTCCACAGGAACCCCAACTTTGCAGTGAGAGGGAAAAGTGAGGCCAGGAAAGGCCAATGCTAGAAGCGGAACTAAACTGATCAATGCAGCAGGTACTACAAAGCTGTCCAAATCCTTTAAAAGGAACTGACCTGAAAATACCAAGTGACAAATGGCATAATCAAGAATGTGCTTCAGTGTACTTCACACACAAAAAAATGAGACCATTTCTGTACCTGAAGGGACATCAGAGATCACCTCTCTGAGGGTGCTCCATGTCAACACCCTTGAGGAATGTGGGTAAGCATGAGTAACAGTAACTATGGCTCCATTTTATCTTCACAGAAACTTTCACAACTGGGGGCTAAGTAAGGTAGGGGAGAGTCAGCATCTCGGGAAGGCGTGTGTGCGAGGACAACACTTGCCTGAAAAGGGCCCCTGGCTAATTGTGACCTGGTCCTTATATCATCGAATCTTACTATCCTCTGAGGGCCACTGAGTCCATCTTTGCATTTTCATTTATGAGGAATCATAAAATTGCCAAAAAGAAAACATCTCCCTATTTTCAATGCAGGAGAGTAACCTCCCTCCCATGGGCAGCTGAATGAGTCCTTCTGGAAGAACCAGAGAAGGGAGAGCCTTAAAAATGGGTTGGAAGACCCAGGTCTCAAATGAAATTAGATTTCCTCCCTCAGGGCCTCTTTCTGTGTGTGGTGGTCACTGGGATTTTTAGTCTTTGTACCTGCACATTAACTCTAGCAACAAAGAGATGCCTAAGAAACAGAGAAGCAGATACAAGCATTGATCCAATATGAACAGATTCTCACACCTCAAAATAACTTAGCAACGTTGTTCAGACACTCTCAGCGCTTAAGCAGAGAACGAAGAGTTTATTTTTATGGAGGTATTTCTGAGAAACATCTACATCACTTCAAACAGACGTTCTTCCTTCCTGTGCAGGGACGTAAAATCTCTGCATTGCCCTTTTCTCTATTAAGACAAAGGATGATGACTAACCCTTGTGGGTCATGCATACTGAGAATAAGGAATGTATCTATGAACTGTAAAGTAAATCTCACGTACCCGGAACCCAAATAAAAACCCTATCAACTTAGACATCAAGGCATCCTACCTTGGGGGATGTAAAGGTACATTTGAGTTTCCGGGGCACTCGCTCATGGGCCATTTCAGTCCATTCAGCAAACATATCATCACGGTAAGCCAGGGAAACATCCATGGAAACTTCTGCATTTTCTCCTGCAAGAGAAAAGATGCACAATTCCAAAATGGCATCTGGGAATGTATTTTGATAACAGCTCAAAAATTCTCATAGGCTCTGCCATGGAAACCAACAAAAGAAACATATTAGTTCCTAACAAACTCCAAATCCAAGTCTCCAAATCTGAGAACTTAAAAGTCATAGGGTGAATGTCAAAGTTAGATGTTCAGTTACCTTCCATTACCACTCTGCAAGGAGTCAAAGAGCTTCCACTTAAAATCCTCCAGAGACAGGGGTCTCACTGTCTCTGAAGCAGCTCAGATGGTCAGACTGTGACTCATGGTCAGCACTTACCTTCCTGAGACTTGCAACACTGGTCCTAGGTCTGCCCATAAGAGTCCCATGGAATGTGAGATCCTTTTTCCACAAAAGTGCCTTACATACTTGAAACCCATACTTCATCTGCCTGTGTCTTCTTTCCTCTCTGATAACAATTTTCCAACCACCCCTCAGAGACACGATTTAAGTACCTGTCTTCTGAACATACTCTAGTCTCAAGGCATCCTTCTTAAAATTACTCCCCAAGAAGCTTTCAAATATGGGATCTGTTACTTCTCAAAAACTCAAGACCCATCTGTAAATTCTGGGGAAAGTTAATGTAAAAGATGAAGGGTTTTTCCAAAGTTAAAGACTTACACACAGAGGCGCCTGGGTGGCTCAGTCATTAAGCATCTGCCTTCGGTGCAGGTCATGATCCCAGGGTCCTGGGATTGAGCCCTACACCGGGCTCCCTGATCCGCGGGAAGCCTGCTTCTCCCTCTCCTACTCCCCCTGCTTGTGTTCCCTCTCTCGCTGTGTCTCTCTCTGTCAAATAAATAAATAAAATCTTAAAAAAAAAAAAAAAGACATACAGATAAGGATCTAATAATGAGCATGTAATTGTGCAAATGAATATTCACACGTACTTCCATATCAGTAAGGACCATAAGTGGGTTTAACTCACCACAGAACTCATTAAGAAGATTAGATTAATGAAAATCACATCTATCCATTTTGTCTGTTTTATACTGTGCCGAGCAAGTTCAAGAACAGAAGAGTCTTAATGGGGCAAAAAAAAAAGCACAGATCACATTTCCAAAATGACTGGAGAACCAGCTCTCACTGGGGTTAGGAGATGGGGCTCAATTCTAAGCTCTGGAACCTGAGCACATTAACAGGTCACATGGGGAACAGTTAATAACTGCTGTCTGGAAAAGTAGGGCTTTCTATCCACTGGCCCAGTGTGACTTGAAGCCAGTTTGACAATGTGAACCCCAAGTTGTCTGAAATCCAGAAAGAGAAAGAAAGAATGCAAGAAAGGAGGAACTTGAGGCCACTTGGATTTAGATGAAACCCTCAGTAAACATCGGTGCCCCGCTATTTATTGGTAATATTTAAATCCTCACACACAGTGAATTGGCCATTCCTCTTTTCCTCCTCTCCCTCCTGAAATACCACAGAAACAACAGTAAAGGAAAACCAAGGACATTAAATCACAAGGGGAAAAAATGGTAATGACATGAGCAGACCAGAGAATGTAACAATTTTTTTTAAAAATGAAAAATAGATGAGGTAGGGCTTCCTGACAGCCACAGAAAGGGGCACAGCCTAAATTGCTACAGAACAGATATTCTGGAAAAGTGAACCATTATGTTCAACAGACATCCAAGGCACTCAAAATCTGAAAACACCCATGTTGCAGAATGCAGAAAACACCAGTGAGGTATGGTGCTGATAACAGGGTAACTGGGTTGAAGTCTGTACACAAAAGTCATTGGACCTCTAGCTCTTCTGTCTCTTCCCACCTCTGCAGACTTTGAGGGGAGACTCTGGACTTGAAGACACCAGGCAGTGCAGAGACTCAGGGCTGAAAACAAGGAAAATACGAGTCTACATATAAGAAACTGTGGGACACTCAGCTCCACAGAAGAAAGGCTCCGAGTTTGTACATCCTCTTGGTTGGGGCCCAAGCTGTCCAGAGATGCTCCTCACTTGACAGCCTCAGCGGTCAACAGAATGAACCAGCCGAAGCTCTAATATTAGGCACCAAGCTACATCCTTTTCATTTCTAACACTAGCATTAGAAATTGGGACTTTCAGCTATGTTGAAAGAACACTTCCAGAACCACAGGCCTCAAGAGTACAAATCTGAAAAGCTATAAAAGAAGTTATCAGTCCTTGGAGCCCCAGAATTCAGAGCACCACTGGCCTTGGACATCGGCAGGAAGGCCCTGAATCTGGGGTCCACATTTTAAAGGGCTCTGCTGTCTGGCCCTATTCCAGCTACCTTCCTCACAGGAAGAGAAACCCTCAAGTGAAAGGGACATGCCCAACCAGAGCCTAACCCTTACCCCTACTTTTAGAACATGCTCCACGAACTCAGACCTATTTTTCATGGCCTTGAAGGGCTGAGGGTCTTCCCCAGATCTGGCCTCCCAACGTCAACTACACAACCACTTAAGCACTCCTGGGCTCAGAAGTGGTCAAAGGCTATTGTTAGTAGGATACAGCCAGATATTGAGCACAGAGGTTGGGGTGTCCACAACATAGCACTCAAAGCTCCTTTTTGTAGGGGATGGAGTCAGGGGGAGAGAGCAAAGGTGTTCAGGGGCCCACACTCCTTGGTCAGTTCCATTTTGGTTCAGAATTCCAAGGAGTCCAAGAATCCTAAATTCAAACCTGGCTTTCCACTTCATTATGAAGGTAAATTTGTTACACTCAGATAATAGAACTAATTTGGCTTAACATTTTTGCTGGCCCGATTTATCACTTTTAAGTATTTAGACATATGACAGCTATGCTTTCGTAGGCACTCTTGCCCTGGGCCCCACAAACATTAGGTATGAGCCTCATTCAGAACAGGTGCCTCAGAGAGAGGGAAGGCCAGGCAGACTCACCTCCTGGCCTGCTCCCAGCTTTAAGAGTTATTCCCATCTGTTGGGAATCCCTAAAGGAAAAACTGTTTTAAAATATGCCATTAAAAGCAAATGAATTTTAAACACTGCTTTCATGTATGATTACTCTGTATTTAGCCCCTATGACTTCCGTGCTTTCATTTAAATTACCTCACTTAATGTTCCCAACAAACTCTATGAAGTGGGCAAAGGTATTTCCTTTTGATTAGTGAGTGAGCTGAGGTCCTCAGATATTAAGTAATTCGCCTGAGGTCATATTGTTGTTGGTAACAGGAGGTAGACAACTATTTTGAAATTGCCTTAAAAGACAATCATCTTTTTTACATTGCTCAAAGAAGACTGGATACCTTATGATGAAAACAGCCCATCAAACTAATCACAAAAAATGAGTATGTATGCTCTGTGCAGACACCCTCTGCTTCAGGCCTCACACCCATCCAGTGGGGAAGAGGTTAGTAAATGGCAGGGCTGGGACTTAAACCTGGGTCTGCATCACCCCAGAACCCCACTTCCCTCTACTACCTTTGTTGGTAGAAAACAGCAGACTTTCAAAAGAAACTTAACAGGGGGCGCCTGGCTGGCTCAGAAGGTAGAGCATGCAACTGTTGATCTCAGGCTCAGGCCCCACACTAAATCAAGCACTGTGTGCAACGGGCCACTCAACTCTAACCCAACACCCTTCGCAGCTTCCTGCAGGAGAGAAATATGTGGCGCTCCTCCCAGGCCATGCGCGTGGCTTGTAGTGTGTCTGGAATTCTCTCCTAAGCTTTGAGGTGAAGAGCTGCTGAAATCTACACAGCGCCATTTCAGAAAACTGGAACGTGTGACGTGACAGGACGTCACACCACAGCCACCATAAGGCAGGACTGGGCAGTCTCACCAGACCTTCTGCTCTTGTCAAGAGAAGACAGAAATGCGAATTGTTTTAAATCTCTCTCAATTTCTAAATGTCAGTAATTAATTCACTAAAAACAAAAATAGGCTAAAACAAAATGAAACAAACTCTCTGTGCAGTTCATCTAATAAAGTATCAGGTGACCTGAGTCATACTGTGGAGAGGACACTTCATACAGCCTCCGCATCACCATTCTTTTCTTTCCATTTCACCATCAAGTAAAGTTCTTCCTAAAGCTTTCTATTATTGTTCATGAACTGTATCCCATGTTCTGCCTAATCCGCACGCATCCCTTACTTCCTGTGCAGTCTGGGGCAGGTGTCATCCTTCCTGAGGTAGAGAAGTCAAGACTCGGAAAGCCCCGCCTCTAGAAACATCAGAATCAAGCTTCTAGAGCTTCATGAACTGTAGTCCTATGCCTTTTTGCTGTCTTTCACAGTGTACTTAAAAAACAGAAACCACAGGGAGAATGGCAGGTTCAAGTGACCCTCTCTCGCCTTCCCTCACTGGACTTTGTGATATCACTGCCCCCCGCCCCCCCCCTCGCTGGGATGGATGCTCAGGCTCCTTACCCTGTTGGAATAACACTTGCCTCCTAGGATTCTGGGACCATTAAGTTAGTTACCACATGAAAAACTGCTTAGAACACTGCAGAAAGCATGAAGGACTAGCTACTGTTTTTATCATTTTATTAGGGAAGTGAAAGTCTTATGCCTACCTTTAATTCCAAATAAATACCAGGTTTCAAGAACATGGAACTTCCCACTATGAATCCCTATCCAGACCTGGAACACAAAACTCAGAAACAGGAAAGCACTGGGCAGAGGAACCCAGCAAAGCTGTGAAGTCAGCCACCTGAATCATTTTCCCTTCTGCCGCCAATGGACTCGGAAATAAAGTTCAGCTTTAATGACTACGTTGCATGTAATAAAACACTGGTTTCATGACTCCCGGGATACTGCATGGGCAATATTGCCCTCCCCCCCCACACCACCCCCAGAGATAATGAAAGTGAAAAATCCAATTTGCACTCCCTGGGAGAATGGCAGGAAGGCCAAGTGTCCTTGTTTTACCAGTTCCATAGGGTAAAGCGGTAAGGTATCAATATAGGGCATTTATAGATTTGGAACACAGTTTTCTACACGTATCCCAAACCAGCAGCTTTGCTATCCTGTGGGCTGTCCAAGCTTCACATTTCTCAAATGGCTTTGGAGACACATTTTGGTTGGGTGGAAAATGCATTTAGAATCCTCGGAAAGGAGGTGTGGAAAGATACTGTGGTTCTTCACACTTACTATTTCCATCCTGTTACAGAGGTGGTGCTCTGACATGAGGAAATCTGCACTCCAGGGTTCTCTAGGTGCAGACTCAGACTGCTCTAGAGTATCATTACAGGTGGAAAGATCTGTGCCTTTCCGTATTGGGAAGCACCGACCAATCACATCCTTTGGAATCACGGAACCTTCTCAGTTGAACTGCCCTGCCCTGCATAAGAAAAGCATTTGCCAATCAAATCAGTTTCCAAAGACAAGTAGAAAGCCAGAGAGGAGAGCATAAGCCAGAAATGGTTGGGGAGACAAAAAGGAAGAATCTGAGCGCCCCAAGAAATCGAGGGCAGCTGCTTAATGTTAAGAATGGACGCCGGTGGGGTGAAGCAATGGAAGATGAGGCTTCACTGAGGAAGCAATCAGGATGCTTCTCACTTAAGACTTTTTGAAACTGGCATTTGCCAGCACAGAGTTTGCAGGCCAAAGAGATCTGTTTTGCAATTCTATCTTTACGACTTGCTGGATGAGTGACCTTGAGTAAGTCTCGGTTTCCATGTATGCAAGATGGAAATAGTGGGACCTTCTTCCCAAGGCTGTTGACAGGACCACTTGGTACACAAGCACTTAAACATACTAGTTTCCCTTCCATCCTGGTTCAGGATGGTTGGGTTGACCAATAAACTGGAAACAAATGGGAGAAAAGGGAGGGCAACCTGCATGAAGAGGAAATAAAGAATTATTTTATGGTTGTCCGAAGCTTTTAGGTTCCGTGAGAAACCTTGGTTTTCCTAGGCCCTTGCCCTGGGAAAAAACTAAAGAAATTTCAAAACGCTCACAGGCATTCCCACATTCCATTGGGGAGCTGCTAGTCACCAAGGATTGTTTGGGTAACCTCAGAAGGAGGCCGCACAGATGAGCCTCCTCCCAGCCTCCAGCAGACATATAATCTGGGGTTATTTATGCCAGCGTTCCTACCTCAATCAAAACCTCTCTGACCTGGCTTGTATTTTCTTGACGCTTTCAATTAAGGAAATAACAAAACCAACCCTGTCCTACATCCATGGTTAGGCCTGGCAAAAATGGACTCAGCTAATTATAAATTTGGCCCTGGCTGTTTTCTTAAGATGCCCTACAGGCCTGGGTGTGCACAGTTATAAAAATGAATGAGTACAATTATTTCGCAAACCAGCCTAACAGTTTAGTTCACATTATCGCTCTCGTTTGTCTCCATCACGTCAAGCGTTTGCATTTGGGAGAAATATTTTCCACGTGTAAGAAGACATTTTTCTAAGATCGTCAAAATGATCCCTTGCTATATTGCGGAGCACCATCTCCTAGTTGAAGTAAGCAGTCTGAGATATGCAATGGGGAAAACGTTCCTCACACTGGGCCCTTTGCAAAGTGACATCTTCTTGGAAAACATCTGCTTATTCCTATGGTACCCTATTGTACTACTTTTAAAGGCTGTACATTTGGAAAAGTAGCTGGGGATATCAACTGTTTTGTAAACAAATGGATCTGAAGTACCACAGGCTATAGAAAAACTACATCCGTTGGTGTGCACGAGGTCGTAGAGTAGCTCCCTCCTCTTCTCACTCTCTACACTTGCCCCGAGAGGTCTCATCTGCCGCTGAGATACCAGTCCCCTTCTCAAGTTCAGATTTCTCTCCTGGGTTTCAAATCTGCACACTCACTCCCCATGGGATGTCTCTACTTCCATGGTTCAGAAAGCCAAACCACCAAAGTTGGTATACTCTCTGCTCATCAAGTCTTGCAGATGTATTGCCCTCTCTCCCCTCACTGTCACTCCTCTTGCTCAAGGCCACCATCATCTCAGGCCTTAAATAACTCAATCAAATGCCCCATTCCTGTCTGTTCTTCACACTGTAGCCAGGGAAATGATTTCTAAAATACTTTCAATACCTTTACAGGGTCCACCTTAAAAGGTTTAAAAGTTGAAACTCCTTAAATGGCAAAAAAGGCTAGTATCTGGCCCCTGGTTGGCATCCTAGGTTCCTATCTTAGGAGTTCCGCCCCATTCCTGCCACCTGGGCGGCAGGTAACCTTGAGTGTAGCTCACCACTCCACCTCCAGCCTTGGAATATGGGTGAGAGCTCAGGCTGGAGAGAGACACAGCCTGGAATCGTAGCTCACCTTAGCCACTCGGTGCCTGTGCAGTGATGGGCAAGTCACTGAACTTTTCGATCTATAGATGAGGATGAGGCTAATGCCCATCCCCTGTGGTTGCGAGGATCAAATGAGATCAAGTGGGAATTGCTCAGCACAGCCCTGGCATACAGTAAACACTCAGCAAATGCTGACTGCTATTTTAAGGCTGCTACTCAAGGTTACCTACCCTGGTTGCCCTCAAGGTGCCTGCTAGCACCCCAAATTTTAAAAAGGTGTCCCCTTTGAGAGGATGAATTACCAGAAGGTTCCTTTTCCTCCGGGCTGTAGACAGTACTCTGCAGCTCCACTCATACCAGACTCCTGTTCATCTTCTAGAATTCCACAGATTCACTCCCAACTTCCCTCATTCACTAGAACTTGATGAAGTGCCCCTTCTCTTACTTCCACAGTACCCTGCGCATCCAGCTCTGTAACACTTATCTTACGATGGTGGAATTACCTCACAATTTCTCTCCCTACCCACCTCCCACTTAGACTGAGAGGTTCCCGAAAGCCAGGGACTGCCTCTGTCTCGCTCACAACTATTATCACCCATGTCTTTACATGATGGATATTCATGAAGTATCTGCCAAATTAACATCATCCTTCTTTCTTCAAGTACTTCTATGACCCCAAATTTCTTCTGTTACTCCATCACTTCTATATCCCACATGTGTGGTCCATAGTTTGCTCTGTTCGGGTGGCATTCATTCTTTCCCCAATGCCTGCTGTCCTTCCCCTACCCCCACACACGTGCACACATACACACACACCCATCCCTCAGAAAGAAGACGTTCCTCAAATTTGGCCCAATGGTCCCATCAGGGAACAACGCGCCTGTTCCCCAGGATTGGATGGAAGGGGAGCTTTTAAGGGAAGTGATCCTGAGGGAGGTCCTGTCTCCTTTCCCCCTCTCTATCTAAATTATAATATGGGGTTGCACTAATATTCTGCTTGAGAGGGCTCGTCGGGGCAAAGGAGGAAACAAGATGTAACCTCAGGGGCTAGAAATCAGAATTCTCAGTTTAAGGATTAAGCAAAGCAATAAAAAGGTTGGCCTTTGAGGTATATATCGTGCCTGTTCCAAGTCTGTAGGGATAAGAGAATGGATGAGACTACTTGCAAGAGAAGAAAAATTGTATAGCATTCATTTAAGTATAACATGTCATGTCTTTGGTAATCTACTCAAGCCTCCTTTGCCAGGTTGGAAGGGAAGCCTATGAGGAACTAGGAACCCAGAACAGCTGGTGTTGCCAAGACAGAATCAATATACCTCTGAAACCTCTGATGCTTATGGCCCATCCAGTCCAAATCCTTCTTTCATCCACCAAATATTTTTAAGCACCTCCTCGTTTCCATCAATAGTGGGGGATAACAAAGACATACAAGGTAAAGTTTGCCCTTAATTGTTCATGTAAAGTAGGGAAGGCAGGCATAAACACAAGTAAGTATAATCACATGTTGTTGGTACTACATTTGAGTACATATAAAGTATACAGTCAGCACAAAAATGCCAAGAGTGCCGGCTAGGGGGTCAAAGAATTTAGCACAGAATACATGATCTTTTGGATCACCTCATCCATAAGAGGTGATATTTAACTGTGACTCACAGTTTGAGTAAGAGTTCATTAGGTAATGAAGAGAAAGAATTGCAGGCAGAGGGAGCTGCATGTATACAAAGTCACAGAAGCATAAACAGTGTCCTGTAGTCAGGGAAATGGAGAAATCAACTAATTCAATATGGCGGAAAATGGGAAGAAGGCGTGGAGAACAGGCAAGGCTGGAGAGCAGAGGGTGTGATGACAAAGGGAATAAGCTTGCTCTGAACACTGTCAGCATTTTGTTTAGAGAGATGTTTAAGCACAGAGACCTGGCAGTTGTGTGAAAGGCAGACTGGAATTTGGTAGGGTAAGTAGGGTAGAGAGATCTAGAGATCACTGAGGCCCACTGCACTTCCACAGTTCTCAGCATGCTTCGGATTACTTACTCTCCTAGAAACTATCACCAGAAGGACCCTCCCTGTTTTCCAAGTAATTTGAGACTCAACAATGAACCAATCTTTGCCTAACAAAGCTGGAGAAATCAGAACCATCCAAACTGGCAAGTGTTAAAACACAGGGAAGCAAATATGGCAACAGCTCTTTCCCATTTGACCATAATCAACAGAAATGTGGAGAGAAAACAAACTTGACAGCCAAGGGAGGAAAACACACAGTGGGCTTCTTTGCTTTCTCCCCGGGACTCCATCAATGCACAGAGCATTTAGATTAGCGGATTTGATGGTTACAAAAATCTACCTGCCTCCTCTCTCTCCCTCTCCCTCCCCCTTCTCTCTGAAAGCAATTAGAGAAGAGAGCTTCATTCACACTGAATCTAAAAATAGATGATGGCAGAGTTCACAGACTGACAGCTGCATTCTCATACAGTAACCAGGAAAGGAAAGGGATGGCTAATTTAACTTAACAACTTCCAAAACAAACAGTGCAGAAGTAGTCCAGGATAAAGAGAAAACACAAAGGTCAGTTCTTCAAAGAACTGGAAGAGGAATGGGGTCACACTGTGGCAGTTTATTAGTCCTCCCCAAATCCTGATGAAATCAGCTAAGTATTTTGCCCAGATCTGCCCAGAGTCCTTCAGACAAGAGCGCTGGCAGATGAAGCTGCTAAAGGAATCCAAGCAAGATCAGGCGGAAGGGTTGTGACTTGCCCTCTTAACTTCTTCATGCATCACCCAGATACCCACAAGCTAAGAAAGTCACTATATTTTCTAGATAAGATAAATGAGCACATCCCCCCCCCCCCCCCGCCCGCACCACCACCACATCTAAATCACACTGCCTAGCCCGGGACAGGAACAAGGAAAAGTTACCCAGCAAATAAACCAGAATCCTTAAGAGGGAGAAATCAGGTGTCTAAAAGGAGTGGCCATTTCTTTTCCTCTCCGGGGTCCTAAAGTGTTTTTGTTTCTGTCCTCATGCTGGCCTCCCCCGGGAGGGGATTATGGTTGGGCTTCAAAGAAACAAGGGCATGCTTGTGGGCGGGAAGCAGGGTCTCTGCAGCGCTGGCTCCCAGGGCTGGCTCTCTGTCGGAGCACTGCACCCCAGCATTCCCACACCGCACTGCCTCCATCGCCCTGGCGACTAAGCTGTTTCAACAGCTGGGTTATTGCTGGAGTCAGGCCAGTGTTCTCCACACAGAGGATTTGTTTCGCGAGGCTTCTGTGGGGAATTCAGGATTTGGGGCTCTCTTTGCAGCTCAGGTCCTACCCTTGATCAATTGGCAAGGGCCTTCCCTGGACTCCAGCCCCAGACAGCCATGGGACCATATTGGGCTGCCACCCAGCTTTCCAGGAGATGGACAGACTCGTAAAAGCACAAAGGGGGGCGCGGGGGGAGGCAATGTGTCCGAGAGAAGCAAAATCAAAAACCACCCTTGGCTGAGCCCCAGAAGACCCCCACTGCCCCTCCCTCAATAAAAGGCACCCGCACTAACAGGCTGCTTTTCCTGCTATACCCTCCTGCCATCTCCCTCAGTCTCTCCTTTGAAATAACTTCTCTTTCCTTTTAGGTGTTGTTGGCACCCCCTCCGCCTCCACAAACTTGCCCCTGAACACGAAGTCCAGGTAGCTCGGCCCTCAGCCCCCAGCCTCCCCTTCTCTCATCACATCACGTACACTCATTTATGTTCCTGTCACCTCTGAGGTAAGTGGAGCCTGCTGACTTATCCCCTCACTACCCCGATCTCTAGGCTCTGGGCCCAGCACAGGAGGCACTCCTTTGCTAACTGCTGAACAAACCACCCAACACCTTTGCACTGAGGGGTGACTCTTATTTCCTGGGGGTGGGACCAATTTCATTTCTAGTCCATTCTAGGCTGCACCTAAGAGCTGGATTACCTGCTCTCTCTCCTGAATTCGCACCAAAAGCAATCAGGCTATCTTTTCTGATATTGAAGAGATCCTAGAACTGTTGAGTTTTCTTATAAAGAAGATATTGTATTTTTAAAAGAAATAAAAGGATGATTTCTAAAAGCTCCTATTTGTAAGTGCCTACATTTTCAGATGTGTAGACATTTTCAGATACATCCATGCCAGCCTGATACGGATGATCAGCTGCTGTCTCAACATGAGGAAACTGAGGCCCACGCTCCTACTGCTAGTGCGGGAGAAAGGCAAAATATGAACCCAGGGGTGCCTGACTCCGCAGCTCCACAGCTGTTTGCCATTATGTCACACATTCATGGAGTGAGGAGACCGGTTTCTTGTTCTAGGTAAAGCCACTCATTAGCTGTACAATTTGAGTAAGTCATTTATGTATTCCTTCATTAATGACTGAAGTTGGATCCACTAAGGTCCTTCTGGTTCCAACATTCCACGAATGCAGAAATCCTAACACACCACCGACTACCAAACTACCTTCTGCTCTTGAGGCATTGCGGCAAAAACAAAGAACAATAAAACAATCCCTGCCCTCAGGGCACTTGTAATGTCTTTAGTGACAAGGGATAAAAACTTCAGTCTGACTAATATACGAGTTAAACCACACCAAATACAAAAACACCAGAGTACAGAGCAGTACTTGAGAAAAACACTGTCCTAACTGGAAAAGGACAATAGTACATTTCAATAATGGCTCCTCTCCCCCCCAACCCCCCCCTCAAAATATCTTTGTGCTGCCAGCAGGAAAAGCCAACTACCAGAAGGGATTCCATCTGTTTCACGGGAAAGCTTTGTTTCTGACAAGTTTCGTAAAGGAAAAAGTAGGCTAGAACAAGCTTTTTATTTCCAACCCACCTTTTCTTCATTCCCATGAATGAGGAGGGGATACAAATGAAGGCAGGCAGCCAGGGAGAAAAATAATATGGCTGGTGGTTCCTGACCTCTTGGATTCCTGCCGTCAGAGAAGCCTGAGAGGCAACATTTAATTGTGGAAAAACCAGCCTTGCTCTTCTCTTATCTTTTTCCTCTGTGACTTAAACCCACAATTACTGGCAACCCCTAGATTCCGAGTCACTCAGCTGGTGGCGGCAGCGATGGCTGTGTCTGTAGCTGAAAAGCAAAAGGGGAGTCAGATTTTACCTGCCTCGGAAGGCAGCCTTGCACGAACAGCCCTAACCCAGCTTTACGACTTCTCCCATTAAAAAGTTCACAGATGCCCTCCCGTCGGGAATACCACCATGCGAGAAGTCCAAATGGGGGGAAAAAAAGAAAAAAAAAAAAAAAGAAATGCAGTTTCCAGCTGCTGTATAATACAAAGGACAAGCTATGAGTCTCGAATCCTGAATTCCACATTTTATTTCAGCACTAGAAACGCGATTTTTCAATTTCTTTTCTTAAGGATCCAACTCCAAATTTCTTTGCCTGGCCCTCACTGTAACTCACCAACAGCCCCCTTAGTCTTTCAGGAGCTTATCTTCTCTCTCCAATACGGAATTCTTCTGCAGCCTAACAAATGGGCTCACTGTCCTTCACATACCACGTGTTCTTTCACAGCATTTCACAGTGGGAAAATAAGGATCTTAGTCCTGACTTTCTCACCTGCAAACCAGGTGACACTGGAGAAGTCACTTCACTTCCATAATTTCAGTCTGCAGAGCTTCAAAAGGTTGTGTCCCAGATACTTCTACACTCATCTTAAAATTATTATCCTATCCCAAAACATTTTAATTTACATGCTAACATGTTTATAGTCAAATGTCATTAAACCATGCCCTGTGGGCATATTCTCCGAAGGATGCTGAAAATTTTCCACATCTTCTATTTTAGGGTGTTCACCAGTTGCTTAAGTGCTGAACAATATGTAACTTGAAGCTCATGGGGTCTATCTAGATCATGAAGTTGGAGCTCTTACCTTGAGATTCATAAACCTCTGAATCCCAAAGATAACCTCTGGGGATTCAGTTAAAGAACTATGAATACAAAATGTGTGAATGGGACCCTATGCACATTTTTCTCCCACGGTCAAGTTCTCTGATCCAAAGTTAAGAAACACTGTCCTGAAGTAACTTTCATTACTGCTCCAAAGCAAATGGCTGGCAACAAAGACAACGGTCAGCATCTCTGGTACAAGAGTACTTTGTAAAGAAAAGGCCACCCAACATAAGCTATCACTGTGGTCATCATTACGATTCTCTCCACCCCAACCAGCTTTTGCTCGATAACTACCAGTGACAGGCTGCTCCATACTTGAAGAGACAACTGCAACTATGTGACAGCACCTTTTTTTTTTTTAAGATGCTGAATTTAAATATTTTCAATCCTTACTTTTAAAGAAGATATAATCTTGCTTGTTAGGTTAGGCCTGGGCTTTCCTTATGGCCATAATATGAATAACAGGTAAGGCAGAAAAGATACGTTCACCGGACAATTATTTTAGGAAATAACCAAGACCAGAACAATTTAAAAATTAGAACCTCCTCTTGCTTTAAAGAATTACTACTACCTCTCCCACCAAATTAGCACTAACTTACCAACCTATGGCCAGCAACCACCCAGGTCCTTGTTTTGCACACTCAGCCTTGCTGCGCTTCTTTCTGGTCTTCTATGTTCTCTCCAGAACTCACACTCCTCCTCTCTGCTCAAGTCCAAGAATAATAATAACTCACCTTTACTGAGCATTTACCACGTAGCAAGCACTTACTGTGAAAAAGCCGCAAGTATTATTCTAGTTTCATCCTTAAAACAATAAGGATGGCACTACAATTACCTCTATTTTATACATGAAGAAAATGAAGTACAGGAAGTTCATTAACTTAACCAAAGGGGTCACGAAATTTAGCCCAAACACTTTGGTTTCCCTGAACAAAATACAGCTTGGACTGTTCCTTTGCCATCATATATTAGATAGTCACAAATTTCAACATCTTCTGGAAGATTCCACCCTTCAAGACTCAATTAAAAAAATTACCTTTTCAGTAATCATTTCCCCTTCTTTGTTCATGGAATACTCTGGGCACTTAACACTGAACACAACGGGGTAATTTTTTATTTCTTTCTCTCTGAACACATTGGTGTAATTTTTTGTTTCTTTCTCTCTGGACTAGATTGTGAGCTCCTAATTAATTATTATGAGTACATCTTGAGTATTTATACAGCCTGGGGCTATGCTAAGTATGGAGACAAAAAGATGAACAAGATACAGTCCCTGCTCTCAAAATTCTGTCTTGCAGGATAGAGAGAAATAAACAAAGAAGGGCCATGAGGTTTTTTGAAATTGTAGTATAAAGGATAAGGACTTAAAGTACGAAAAATGCCAGCACATAGTAGAAGCCCAATAAATGACCACTGAATGAATAAAGGAAGTTGGGAAGAGGACCTCAGAAGCTGGACTGTTGAATTAAAAGATCCACCTTCCCTTTATGAAAACTCTTTGAGGTTATTTATACACTGACTCACCTAAAAACTGCTTCCTGTGTTGGTGTCTATGATACATTTTTTAATGTCAGACTAAAAATACACTTCCAGTACACCAACCCTGTCTGCCTACCCAAGGACTAGAAATGAACACAAGGTAAACACATAACAAAAGAAAATACTAGAAAACTCACTCATGTCAACACTAAGCTCACCCACTAACAATGGGGCATCTTCTAAAATGGTTCATACTTGAGGGTCTGTGAAGTCACCTATTTACAAAGCTGAAGGGATGGATACTCATAAGGTTTTTACAAAGCCAAAGAATCTGAAGTGAGTCATGGACTCTCAGCAAAAGATAGGACCTCAGGGGTTATCTGGTCTAATTTCCTACTCAGAATAGCTCCATAGCACTACAGATGGACTCAGGAGTACAGTGCCTTGGCCCCACCCCGAGATCACTTTTGCCTACAACCCCTCTATTTCTCAGCTGTGAGACTCTGGACAAGTCATTTAACCTCTCTGGTCGTCAATTTCCTCTCTCTGCCAGAGGGACCTGTTGAGATGATCAGATGAAATAAAAGCAAAGTCTTAATCAGAGATGATTTGAATCCCAATTTTGCACAAGCGAGAATCTGATTGCTCTCCTTGGGTGAAGGGCCCATCCTAATCCAATCAGCTATGGCTGGAGCCCTGAGCTTGTGACCAGTGGCCCACTCAGCAGGCACAATGGAAGCTCACAGTCTGAGGGAGGGTAAATAGGCAAGTTCCACGAGAATATGGCATGAAGCCAAAGCAAATGGCTGGCAACAAAGACAACGGTCAGCATCTCTGGTACAAGAGTACTTTGTAAAGAAAAGGCCACCCAACATAAGCTATCACTGTGGTCATCATTACGATTCTCTCCACCCCAACCAGCTTTTGCTCGATAACTACCAGTGACAGGCTGCTCCATACTTGAAGAGACAACTTCAACTATATGACAGCACCTTTTTTTTTT
>NC_058406.1:54855741-55065077 GCF_002201575.2 Neomonachus schauinslandi
AAAAATTAGAACCTCCTCTTGCTTTAAAGAATTACTACTACCTCTCCAACCAAATTAGCACTAACTTACCAAAGCAAAAGAAGAACTGGAACCATTTCTAGCATCAGTGTGCATACAATAGGTAGATATTAAGGGAAGTTTTTTTTTTCCCCAAACGAAGAGTCCCTGGCACTTTTGCAAGTCGAATTCGGCTTTAACAGAGGGTTTTCCTTCTCCCATCTAACTTATTTTTGCTTTGAAAAGCATAATCCAGAAAACAGTTTTTCTTCACATTTTCTTACGTTAACCAAAATAAAGATAGGAGTAAAATAATCTCACATTAGCTATGTGATGACTGACTGGCATTTAATCACTGACAGGAATACCCCAAGTTAGAAGAGGAGGTAAAAAAAAAAAACAAAACTAAAACCACCTTATATGTAGTGGGGTGCCATCAAGGAATCTGCCGCTGCTAGCTACTCTGCTATTCATATTCTTCATTGATGTCACCAGGATTTATTTTAGTAACCAGGATATACTTGTTATGGATGCAAAGAGAATCTCCTCGTTTATATTCTAAACTCAGAGCAGGAAATCAGACACGTGGGTGATCTGCAGCTGTGGCACTATAAATATATTATAAACGATAAACACTATAAACAGATTCTAGACTGCACTACATTCCCTGAACTACAGATTGGGAGATTTAAAAGAGAAAAATAGAAAATACACCATTTTAGAAAGACCAGTGACACTTCTGTCCAAAAAGGTTTGGGTGCTGGTTGGTAGAAGGCTCACTGGCCTTCATACGGTAGCGTTCCTGTTGCCACGTACCACCCACCTACCTACGTGGTTAATGTACAACGAGAAGATCCTTTGTCTAGGGCCAGCCGTGCTATAGGGGGCCAGTATCTCAGGGTATAAGGTTTCTTCATCCTGGAAATTAAAGCATTAGCCCCTTTAACATTTTGGGATCAAGTAGCCAATTTGAAAACTCGACAAAAGTCACAAACCCTCTTCCTCCAAAACTACATACAATAAATACGACTGAAATTTTATATAGAACACCAGGGGAATTGCTTGGCCCTTGAAATTGGAAAATCCACCCATAGGCCTCTCCTCGTTAAAGATTACTAGACTAGCAGCACTCTAAAGTTCCTTCCAGGGCTCAAAGTCTGCAATCACAGAGTTGATGTTTAATAACAGTTACCGCAAATTATTTAAACCAGATGAGTGGTTTGTTATGACTAGAGACTGACATATTATGATCTCCTTTCCATTGTTAAATTGACCCATAAGCCAATGGATGACTGGAAGGAAGTAGGGGGGACTGGATATACCAAACGATAAACATTAGTTTAAAAAATTGTAGGAAGGTTTTAGAGGAGCCCAACTCTTTCTAGGCCGTATTTCTTTATTTGGATATACATAACGTAACACAAAACCTTTGTGCCAGATAATGGAGATCCAGAGAGTTTTATAGTGATGTTGTCCAAGCACCGAGCTTACCAATAATCACACCCAAATAAAGCGAAGCCAAAGGTTCCCATTTTCCTGCCAATATAAACTTGTTCACAATGGTTAATTCCAGAGTTGTGCCTGAAGAGTCCCTCAAAGGGAAAGATAATCCATAAACGAAAGCAAACAAAGATGATGTCCCTAATCTCCACTATCCTGGGTTAATCAACAAAATACAGTCTTCTCCTGTGATTTTAGTTTCTTTCTAACCCAAGTCAGTAAGTAAGACTGATTTATATTAGAAAATTCTAGGTTCTCACCTGGGTTTGAAGGGAGCATATGACTCCAAGAAAGCAGACTGGCCATATAAACCCATCTCAAATACTGACAACCTACCTTTTACCCACCTCTGCAAACCTTACCATATTTAAGTCTCCTGGATCTTTCTGGTGTATTTTGAGCTTTTTCAGTTTATCTTTTCTGGGCAGGCGAGGGGAGAGGGCAGAGGGAAAATGTGAGGTCATTTCTGCTCATATTGACTCCAATTAAGGTAGATAAAGAAATTGAAAAGATAACTTCCAAAATACTCGTGACACCAGCCTGTAATAAAAACTATCCAATCAGGGGCAGGTGGTGCAGTTGGTTAAGCCTTGGACTCTGGGGCTTGGGTGGTGATCTCAGGGTCTTGAGATCAAGACCAGCGACAAGCTCCATATGGGGCTCCACACTGGGCAAAGAGTCTACTTAGGACTCTCTCTCCTCCCTCTGCCTCTCCCCCACTGCCCCCTCAAGTAAATAAAAAAATCTTAAAGAAAAAAAAAAACTATCTGATCAGAAATGTTTCTTATAAACAGAGACTGTAACATGGTCATGACTCAAAGAAGGTCTCTTTTGAAAGGAATGGGAGAGTAGAATTAGATTTCTTCCTAGTAGTTGCTACAACATATTTTGTTAAAAAGGACTATCTGATAAAGCATGGAAATCTAGCTGCATGAATAGCATTGTACCAATTAGCTGGTGTAGTTTCATGGCATAAAGAGTCCTCTCCCCCATTAAGCTCTCTTTGCGGACTCTTCCCAAAGAGGCATCTGAAAACAGAATTAAGAACCACGACTCTTGCTAATGGCCAAGAATAAGTTCACGGACTTCCTTCCTTCTGTAAATTCACCCCTAATCATTTTAGATAACATAAGTTTGTTTGTTTGTTTGTTTGTTTACAGTTAACAGACTGTTCTTTTATCCTAATTGTCTTCATATGATATCCAAATGGAAGAGCACCATCACTCTGTAAAAAGACAGGACTCTCAGCTATGTAACTTGAGAACAGGGTAATGTTATCATTCTAATTTTTTTTTTTTTTACTAGAAATATGTTTTACAGGAATGTTTTCAGCTTGAAAGAAGAAAAATCACTTGTCAGTTATAGAAATAATTCCATCATTTCGTGTAGTCATTCACAGTAATGAAACAAGCAAGTAAGACTTAATACTCGATCCTAGCGTACAGCACAGGGCTCAAGGCAAAACATAATGACTTCATTACCTAAGAAAAGAATAGACAGGCTGGCTTTTCCTACCCCACAGCATTCTCCAATATTTTTTCAGCCTAAGGAATTTTTAAACCCCTTAAAATTCTAGATTTACTACTCAACACAGATCAATCCCTCTTCAGGCTTTCTGCCAATGACTCTCAGTGCTTCTATTTCAACAGCCTGTAGATCTGAAAGCTGGGTAGAGACATGTCAAAAAAAAAAAAAAAACTTTCTTTGATCTCTGCACCCAGGTTCCTCAAAAGAAGCCCCATGGAGAGTCTGAGGTTATGCTAAGTATGTGACTTGCAGTTGTAATCAGTAGAGTGACATTCCTTTTTATAAGTAGGCACCATCTTAGCCAATCCAAACCTGTCTTTCACAAATACATACATAAATTGAGTGACTGATAATACACTTTAAAAAGAATGAGGTACACCCACTTTGAGGATATTTTCAAATAACAGAATTTGGTGTCACAGAAAAATCAAAGCCATTTTTCCCAATGATTAACTATATATCCAGATGCCAGATGTTTCAGCTAACTTTTCTCTGACACCCTTTTCAGGGTACTCACACTCCCCTCCACTTCCTCTTTGTAGTAAAAACTGAAGTCCTATGTCCCTTACAACTCTACAGAAGCACCATGCTTGTGCCCTGACAAACAGGTTAATTTCAAGCCTTTGAAATATTCAGGAAAAAGTTAGCACTGACCCAATCACAGATTTTGACAGACAGGTCTGCTAGGAATTGGTCATTGCTATTCACCAAAAGGTCAATTACTCCTGCTTCCAAGCATCTGTAAGTCTCCAGATTCCCTTCAATGGGCTTCCCCTCTCCAGCTCCAACAGCCTATATTGTTTTAAAACTGTCACCGCTTCAAAGTTCAACTGGCTACTTTTTATACTTATCACTGAAAGACAACTGTAGGTTTTTAAATGTTTATGTTTAAGAGGTGAAAAGTAGGGGTTCTGTTTAAAACTGCTTTTTCAAACGAGGATTACCTTTTTTTTACATAACTCACATGGAATATCTTCTTTGTCAATAATTAGATATAATATACACAATCTCTAACCACTTTTATTACTATAAATTTTCCTCTAATGTCACCATTTCCCCCGTAAAGGTATCAATCTGATGAAATCTTGGAATGATTAAGTAATGACAAGCTTTTAAAGAGTCAGTCAATGATTTCTACTTTCTGAGGGTTTGTCAAGATCTCAAATTCTAGCTAAAACCTGTATCACCTTAAATAGAAAAGTTTAAAAAGAATATACATTTAACACCAAGTAACTAAAAGCCATTTAAAATACATAGTTCTTAGATTATTTTATCTACTCAAAGACCCTTCAAAGGTAGGTGAAAACTCTGGCCATATTTATATTTGTCTTGGAAATTCCAACATTAATTTCATAGTCCAAATTGTAAAATCTCTTCTCATTATTTGAGACCTGGAACTCATTACACAGACTGCCTGAGAAAGTTTAAAGAAAAAATAGAATTGGTCCTGACTTTTCCTTACATTTGAGGTAATACTGTTACAGCTGAATCTTTGATAAACAGGAAGTCATCCACATATAATAGGATCTTGTTCACTACATTCCTGATCCCTTTTCTCCTGTCCTACTTATTGCTGCCAGAAAGGCATCCAAACTAATGGTAAAATATAAAAAGTAGACAGAAGTCTCATGCGTTCTTAACATAAGGATCAGAGGAAAACAGAGATCTACAGTGTCTTTTTTTTTTTTTTTAAGATTTTATTTATTTATTTGAGAGAGAGAGAATGAGAGACAGAGAGCATGAGAGGGAGGAGGGTCAGAGGGAGAAGCAGACTCCCTGCCGAGCAGGGAGCCCGATGCGGGACTCGATCCCGGGACTCCAGGATCATGACCTGAGCCGAAGGCAGTCGCTTAACCAACTGAGCCACCCAGGCGCCCCAGATCTACAGTGTCTTATAAATATTATTATAATTAAAAATATCTCTATGAGCAAAGACATACCACGACATACCACCACTATTTAATTTAATGGATGCCTTCCTCAGTGTCCATTAACAAAGGTATAGAGAATAAATTTAAGAAAAAAAATATTCCCACAAACCTAACACGTAACCTTCTCATATTAAAGTTAACAGCTCCCACCTATGGCTACTGCCCCCAAAAAGTATTTTTTGACGTGGTTTTCTTGATGGCTCTATGAGGTCAGTTATCGTCTACATTCATTGAAGGAACTGTTAGTTGTCTATCTTAATTTTTTAGTGTGCCCCTATTAGGTATGGGCTCTCACGTTACAAGAAATTGTAACAGTTTTTTAAGATAAGACTCTTTAATACAATCTTTTTTTCTAGATGAAGATAAAATATATTTTGGAGGCAGAATACATACTTGAGAGAGAAAAAACGTTAAGACACAGTCAAATTCATTTACATATAGAAATGTTTTAGTTATAGCCTCACCAATGAAGGCATTTTTAATGTTTAGAATTAATATCTGCTGGGAAGTAGGGGTGTCTGGTGGCTTAGTCATTAGGCATCTGCCTTCGGCTCAGGTTGTGATCCTGGGGTCCTGGGATTGAGCCCCACATTGGGCTCCGTGCTCGGTGGGAAGCAGGCTTCTCCCTCTCCCTCCCCACCCTTGTGTGCGCGCAGGCGCGCTCTCTCTCTAATAAATAAAATCTTTAAAAAATACATTTGCTGGGAAGTAATTCATGTAATAAGTTAAAATATGTAATAGGTTCTGACCACCAAATAAGATGTGTTGTGTGTGTGTCAGAGGTGGGGGTCCCCACATATCCAACAATTCTCAGACACCAGCAGAGTGTCCTACAACATAACTCAATTCTGACGCTATCTACCTGGGGATGGCGTCTAATCCCCCAGGTTAAGGTCTCCGTCCCACAGGGTGCCCTCCACTGCAGATGCCAATCTCAAGCCCAGGGTGTTACCTGTACTTCTGACCAACTGGCTAGCAAATGAGAGGTTCCCACAAGCCCCCACTTGGGTTTAATTTGCTAGAGCAGTTCAAAGAATTCAGAAAACCCATTTACTCACTAGATTACCGATTTTTGACAAATGATATGAACCAACAGCCAGATAAGAGATACATGAGACACAGTCCCTAGTGAAACTCCTTCTTACCTCAGAGTTTGGGGCCCGGCAGGGTGGCATAAGGAAGCATTCTGGTTTCCCAACCTGGCACCTCTCTGAACTCCATTCCTTTGGGGTTTTTATGGAGGTTACATTATATACACACAACTGATCAAATCATTGGCTATTGGTGACTGAGTCGACCTACAGCCCCTCTCCCCTCCCTGAAAATCAGGAGTGGAACTAAAAGTGCCAGCCCTCTATTCATGATTGGCTCCCCTGGCAACCAGTCCCCACCCTTAGGCGCTTTCCAAAAGTCACCTCATTAACATAAGCCCAGTTGTGGTGGAAAGGGGCTTGTTATGAACAAGGCACCCATTTCACCTCTATGGCTTCTGATGCTTTCTCAGGAACTGAGGACAAGAGACCAAGTATTATAACAAAAGATGCTCCCATTGTTCTTATCACTCAGGAAATTCCAGGGATTTGGGGAACTGTGAGCCAAAGACCAAATACATATGAGAAATATGTTTTGGTAATCTGGATGACCAAATATCTATTTCTTATACATCACAGTATCACAACATTGCCTATCCCCCTCATTGCAGCACATACTTTTCTTTCCTTTCTGTTTCCCAAACATTGTCTTTCCCAACTCCTTAAAAGGACATGTTTTGTTTAGTCTTGTATCCCCAGTACTTAATGTTTAATATACAACTGGGACATAATAAAGTTTGAATGAGTAAATGAATAAATGTGTTGCACAACCAACAAAGACGACAATAGGTAAGAGAATGTGGACATGAGAAATGCGAAATACCACTGGAGGCTTTGGGCTGTTGTGCAAATCTGGATCTTCCCATCAGCCATTCCTTCCATCTAGAATGCTCTTCTATTTGTCCCCAACCTCACCCCCAACTTCTCGTCAGGGTTTTCACTCTTTAACACTCACTTTACATATCTATTTGCTCAGCTCTACACACACACACACACACACACACACCCCAAGGCAGTCTTCCCTTACCATGTTCTAAAACCTTTTCTTTGTATTTCCACAGCCTCCTGCGCATACTTTGGTTGCAGCCCCTAGCACCTCACACCGACATGATCGTTTATTTGCCCATCATTGCACTTGACTGTAAGCCCCTTAAAGGACAGTGTCTTCACCTGTATCCATATGTCTAGCCATCACCACGGTGCCTGGCAGTAGTAGGCCCTCCAAAATGGTTTAAAATAACAGGTAAGAGACTGAATGAATGGAGGGGGCTCTCCATTCTGGAAATGATCTCAGCATATCTATTTGTTCCCGGTAAGATGTCCACCAAGCACATACACTGGCAACTCCTAAACAAAACAAATCTAATGATTATATATGGAGATTATTGATGATACAGGAAAATTAGAATTAGAAAAAGTGCTTTAATCCAAGGACTGGCCCCAGGCAAAGAGGTCTCCAACACACTTCTTTCTCTTTCCAACTCACCCCTGATACTGTGTCAGTAAAAAATGTTTTCTTCTCAACCTAAGGTTCCCTATACTGTTCTCAGATGCCACATATAATCTCCTCCTCATGAAATGTTTCTATGTCCCATGCCCTCAGAATCTTGAGCCACAAGTGAGTAAGCTACAAAAAACAAAAAACGAAACAAAACAAAAAAACCAACCCTGGTTTTATGGGAAAATGAGTGCTCATGGGTTGGCATTCCCATTTTGACAGGGATCTTTACTAAGACGATGGCTTTTCTCAAAGCCTAGTGGGAAAAGACATTTTGAAACATGGGTCCTTTCAGAAATCCTCAAATCACTTTGCTGGGGTGAGCTCTATCCTAACACTACAAAGGTGATGAAGCTTGGCGGTTAGGGCAAGGCTCTGAAGCCAGGCCGCCTGGGTTTGAATCCCAGCGCTTCCACTCTCACCTTTGACTGTGAAAAACCTCATGGGGGCCCAAGGTTTCTATCCGGAGAATGAAATAGTAAGACCTACCTCACTAAATTGCTAGGGATAGGAAATGGGTTAGTACAAGTAGGATATTCAGAAAAGGGCTTAACAAGTAGTTAAGTAGTCGGTAATTTTCTGTTCTTAATATTCTCATTTTACTGTTACTAGAACTGGCTCTGAGAGAACCAGAAGAGAGAAAGTGTCCAAGGTAGGAAAGGAGTGAGAAGAAAGAACACTTACTGATTTGGTTGTTCAGCTTGAAAGCGATGTCCAGCTGCAGGATAAAGAGCATGAACTGGAACCAAGGACTCATCTCCATGGAGGGAAGGGGGATGTGGACCGAAAACACAATGTCATTGGCTTCGATTTCCCTTGGGATTGCTTCCTCGATGTCTCGGATCTTGTCGCATTGGTTGGGTCCCCAGGGCATTAGCCATTTTGTCTTGTGATGGTTTTTACGGACATCCACACATTTCACCGACATGTAGGACACTGCCGTCGTGGGCCCCGGGGCTGAAAAGAAAAGGTTTTTCTGTTTTAGAAAAATCATCCACTGAAGTGCTCATTTTGGGGCTAACATTTGCCTCCAATGTTCATACTGCCTTCTCTAATTGGGATCAGTAATCCCTGGGGATCCCCTAAATCCGGGTGAGGATCCTTCAGTGACCTCCACAGGTGTCATAAAGCATCTCCAAGAGTCTTCCCATTAGGCTTTCAATCACTGTCATTTTCATTGAAAGAATACGTTTGTAACCACTTTGGTTCAGTGACTTCCTTACTCCAAACAAAGGTCACAAAAATCAACTGTGCTTCCGTTCCCACCTGCCTGAGGGCGTGGAGGGCTCCGGGACTTCACAGAGCACAGTGTCTGAAGTCAGATGACCTGCGTCTGAAGCCTGGTTGAACAACGGACTGCCAGTTCATCTTGGGTAAATTGGTGAAATCTCGTAGTTTCAGGACCCTCATCTGAGAAACAAGATGGTTAGTTTCTAAGACAGTTGGTTTCTAAGATTCTCCTTAGTTCTAACACTGCATTTGATGGAGAGAAAGAACTACGTTGACCTCAGGCCCTCACTTAGTGTGGTAACTGTCAGAGGTGGGGACAGAAGCAGACTATACCGCAGAGGTATCCAATCCATGCATTTGATCTGTGCACTTCAAAAGCGATCATCACATTTGAACTATACAACATTAAAAAAAAAAAAACCACACCATTTTGTGATTATAAAACGGTTACAGGATTATAAAAGAAAATCTGCAAAATACAGAAATTTTAAAGTTCCAAACAACATAAACCCCAAATCCCACTAGAGGGAAGTAACCACGGTCAGAAAAACATCAAAATACTAGCTTTTCTATGAGCATGTAATTAGATAAAAATTTATAAACAAATTACATTATAGAACTTTAAAACACACACTAATATTAACATATATTTCTATAAAATAGGATCACACCATGCGTAGTTTTAGGGCTTCTCTTTTTTATTCATGTAAAGAAGCAGAGTAGCCAGTGGTGAGTCCCACCAACTCTGGAGCCGACCTGCTTCTGTCACTAATAACCCACACCAAGAAGGGTGGGTGAATTTGGGTGAATGATTAAACCTATCAGTGTATTAATTTTATCATTTCTTAAATGGCAATAATAGTATGTACCTCTGCGAGTCAGTGTATACATTAACAAGTGAACATGAAAAGTACAAAACAGGGGCACCTGGGTGGCTCAGTAGGTTAAGCATCTGACTCTTGATTTCAGCTCAGGTTATGATTTCAGAGTCATGAGATCAAGCTCAGTGTGGGGCTCTGCATTAGGCATGGAGCCTGCTTAAAATTCTCTCTCCTTCTTCCTCTGCCCCCCCCCCCCCCCACGCTCTCTCTAAAAAAAAGTGCAAAATATTAGCTATTATAAATATTTTCTATATAATTAAAATTTTTCAACTAGTGTTTGCAAAATAATCAGTCACAGGATATATCAGATTTAATCTACCTAACCTAATCCCTCCCCCCCAAGCTTGTAAAGGTTGTCTATAAACAAGAATAATTCTTTGCCTAATATTTTTTGCTAGTAATTTATCTTAACTTTTCCATCTGCTGTCTAAATTTGTTTACAGCATATTTAAATGTAGAGAAGTTCCAGATTTTATAGAATATCTCTTTACCTGGGGTGCCTGGGTGGCTCAGTCAGTTAAGTGTCTGACTCTGGCTCAGGTCATGATCTCAGAGTCCTGGGATCAGCCCTGCATATCTGGCTCCGTGCTCAGCAGGGAGTCTGCTTCTCCCTCTGCGCCCCCCCCCCCAACTCATGTGCGCTCTCTCTCTCTCTCTCAAATAAATAAAAATAAAATATTTAAAAAATAAATAATAGGGGCACCTGGGTGGCTCAGATGGTTAAGCATCTGCCTTCGGCTCAGGTCATGATCCCAGGGTCCTGGGATCGAGCCCCACGGGTTCCTGGCTCAGCAGGAAGTTTGCTTCTCCCTCTCCCTCTGCCTCTCCCCCTATTCATGCTCTCTTTCTCTGTATCTCTCGGACTCAAATGAATAAATAAAGTCTTTAAAAAGTTTAAAATAAAAATAAAAATAAAAAATAAATAAAATCTTCTAAAAAAAGAATCTCTTTTTTTTTTTCTTAAAGATTTTATTTATTTATTTGACAGGGAGAGACAGCCAGAGAGAGAACACAAGCAGGGTAAGTGGGAGAGAGAGAAGCAGGCTTCCCGCCGAGCAGGGAGCCCGATGCGGGGCTCGATCCCAGGATCCTGGGATCATGACCTGAGCCGAAGGCAGACGCTTAACGACTGAGCCACCCAGGTGCCCCAAAAAGAATATCTCTTTAGCTTTATGTTTTCCCCATGCTTCTGTGCTTAGACCTTCTTTATCTCCAATTCAATAAACAGCCACCTTTATTAATTTCGTTATTTTTTTTACTATTTCACGTTTTAAAATATTTAAATAGTTGATATATCTGAAATTTGTTGTGATGTAAAAGATGGATTGAGGTCCCAAGTTTTATTTTTTCTAAATATTTAAATTATTCTTTACTGAACAGACTCTCTTTTCTTGTTGATTTATGACATCACCTTTATCTTATGTATACCTATAGATGGTTTTGGACAATCTGCTCTACTTCATGTATTGGACTGTCAGTTCATGGCTTAATACAACACTGTTTTGAATCCTATAAAGTTGATGGTTTGTATCAATATCTGACAGAGTAAATCCCCTCCCCCAATCCATTTCAAATTTATCCTTTTTATCCTTTTGCTGGGATTTGATTGAAATTACATTAAATCTACAATGTGGACAGAATTGGCATCCTTTCCCAATAATTTAGTTTTCCTATCCAAGAACAGTGATTGCTTCTCCATTAACTGGAGTCCATTTTTCTATCTCTGAAAATTTTTGCAGCCTTCTTCATATGGGTCCTGCTAGTACTTTTAAAACTATTTTTTTATTTTTATATTTATATTTATAATATATATCTCTGAAAATGAGCAGGGAAAGGAAAACAGTATAGATTATGATGGTTTAAATATGTTTAATTCTGTGCATATGATAACTGGCATACTGTGATTTCACACCTTTTATGAGCAGAAATCATTTCTTATGTAATAGAGATCAGGTAACAACTAGAGAAATACATAAAGCAGAGAAAAGTCACTTAGGAAGCAAAAGTGTGGGGGTGCCTGGCTGGCTCAGTCAGTGGAGCGTGCAACTCTTGATCTCGGGGTTGTGGGTTCAAGCGCCATGGTGGGTATAGAGTTTACTTAAAAAAATAAAATCTTAAAAAAAGGGGGGGGAGGCAAAAGTTTTTTTGCCCTGCTTCTAATGCTCAAATACATTTTTTTCCTATCCCTAAATATCTGTCCTAATGGTAAAGTTTTAGTAAAATGTTATGTTTGCAGTAAGTTGTGGCAATGTGTACTCAAACGTACCAGAAAACACAGCTCAACTAAACTCTAGCTTAAAATCCTTCAGTACACCACAGAGTCACCACTAATCCATGCAAGGGACGTTTTTCTTTAAAACTCAAAACTGTATCACAAAGACATCTTACACCTAATCCACCTAAAATCAGGCATCTGGGTTATTAGAAATACGAATCAATTAAACTTTGGTTATCCTGACTTAGCCAAATAGCCCTCCCTGACACTAGAAAAACCAAATGGTACATTTAACTGAACCCTTTTTAATGTGGCTGAAGAAATGAACAGGGAGACAAAACTCATGAATTCTATTTTTGGCTAACATACTCAAACTGACTATTTGCTGCAGAAAATAGTTACTACATTTTAAAACTTCGATTCTTCTAAAATGAACCTAACCTTTTTTCATTTCTTTCCTTCCCCTCCCCACTTTTGAAAAACAAGTCTCTCCCTCCTTAGACCAAAATGAAAAATAACTAGCTGAGTTCCTCAGCTAAGCTCCAAAACCACATTCCAAACTTAATAACAGAGAAGCTGAACACTTTACGGGCACAAAGGCTGCATTTTTAATGGACACAGTGAACGCCTGCCTTTGTAGCAGCCTGAATTATTTTCATTCTTTCATTAGCCTAGTGTATCTTGCATAAAGAAAAAAATCCCAGGAATACTAATATTTTCATAAATCTCATGGCAGTGAACTTGGAGAAGCCTCAAGTGCATCTCAAGCTGTATTATGGGAATCACAAATATTTTTCTTCACTTGAATAAATTAGTCCTCTAGTCTCTAGTCTCAGAAATCTTTTACATAACTTAAAAACCTAAAGGTAATTCAACATTTTCAATTTTTCCAGTAGTGCTCAAAAGGCAAAACACGTTTTTTTTTGAGAAAGTAAATCAACATTCTGATATTCAAACATGGATAGTTAATGTTCTCCCAATAATATATTTACAACTTAAGAGAACTTCCTACACCAGCTAAAAGCAAATTCCCAGATGTTTCTTTAAGTAGAAAGCCTATCAAAGTAAACTAAAAACAAAGCTTATAGCTAGTAGAAAGGATTTTCACTAGCTATAGCCAAAATTGTGAGTACATGGATCATAAAACAGTGTCTAAAATTTTTTAAAAAGTTTGATTTCTATCTTTAAATAAAAAAAAAAAGAAGTCTGAGGGATTTTACTGTAAGAGGAAAGAATAAAATGGGAAATATCGAAATGTTTACCTGCAACCTCTGAAGACACCACAATCAACTAACTAACAGGTATATGTGCTGAAAGCCCTACTTGGTCACTAGCATGGTTCTAGGGATTAATAGAGTTTGTATATTTAAGAAGGGACTGGATGGATTCAGGTCAACAAACTGAGTCATGTTTGCTCAGGTGAAAGCTAAAAATAACCACTCCTCAGTATTCCTAGGATAGTAACGTAATATCACCCAGCTGCCTCAGCACACATTTTAAGTGTCCCGTCTACCTATCCATAGCATTTAATCGGGCGGAAAAAAAATGGGCCAAAAGCTACTTCAACATCAGTACAATTTAGTAGTCAGAGCAATCTGGCCAAAAATGAATGTGCCCAGGCACTGCGATTTGGTTAACTTATGGTAGGTTAAGACAGCATTCAGACCATGCACGGAAGTCATAAAACCATGAGCTCTTCTTTGAAAGCTCTGACCTGTTTTGAGTTCAGTTCTCTTTACTATGTCAAACATAGGCCATTTTCCCCTTCCTTATCTGTACTTCAACTGCCAGTATTTTTGGCCTCTGCCTCTCCCACTGCAGTACAGGAATTGCGATATGTGATACTGTATGACATTTAATTTTAAAGGGTTATGAAATCAATAAGACTTCTAATTCAAGGTTGTGAAAAACTGCCCAAACACCTCTTGATGCCTCTTTGAAAATCCAGTGGCTCCTCAATGACATACATTACAAAGGTTCATTCTACATTCACCAAATGTGTCTTGAGTACCTACTACGCGCTAGGCAATGTTAGGTGCTACAGTGAACCCAACAGACATCAGCCATCCAGCCAGGTGGAACGCACAAATAATGGGGGGAACCAGGCGATAAATCATAATTACAGCAAAAAGTAATTATAATTGTGGATGCTACATTTACCCTGACATTACCTGCGAAAGGGCAACAGAAAGATACTTGGGAGGTAAGAGACATGAATTCACTAGAATGAGGTAAAAATTCCAGTCATCATTACAACATAACCTTGAGTAAAAATGCAAGTGAACAATGACTATACTCCTTTTGGAACAATATTGACTCCAGTCAGCTTCCTGTTATAGCATCTCAAATGGTTGTCCAGTTTACAAATTACCAGCTAGCCAACCGCTACCGCTATCATGCTCAAAGTTGAGTCAACATCAAATCATTAGCCCCTACTCTCTCCAGAACCTGTAATTAAAGAGTTGGAAAGAGATGCAAGACTTAGTTGCCTCCTAGAAAAGTTAAAATAAAATTAAAACAACATGCTGACATGACACATGGTCTCCGTTTAAGCCAACGCAGACTATTTCTTTCTTTGCTTTATTACAAGTAAAGAATCTTCCTTTAGCAATCATCTAGGAGTATCACTATTATGTGGGCATCGGGCTAACTAAAGATAGAGACAAATGACAGCCCCAGACCCCAAGTTGCTCACAGTCGAGTGTGGGCAGTGGAGAAGTTGGCAGAGAAGTACCTCCTGATTGAAACTTGCTCGGACAGAGGTTTGTAGGGGATGCACCAGCCGTAATAGAGGCCTGGGGGGAATGGGGGGGAATGGGCACTGCTTCAGCAGGCCTGGACTTAGCCTCCAAAGACAGCAGGTGCTGGTTAGCCAGGGGAAAAGGGGGGATGCCGAGTGGGGAAGACGCTGAAGAAGAGCAGGTGCTAGACTGCAGGCTATCTAGAACATCGTGAATTCTGCAGATGTCTGCACTTGAGTATTAAAATTTACAAAGAGCTCATTTGAGAGTTGAAAATGCACACACCCTAACTTTGTTTGCTTGCTCTAACCAGTGGCATCGCTCTACTAGGTGCCTTGACTTCTGCTCCCCACGGCCTCTGCTCCATTCTGCAAAGCAGTGGAAGGAAGAATAATAAAGAGATCCACCGATAACAAAGAAATTGTATTTAGGGGGAATCTTTCCTTCCAAGACGCCCATCTCTGTCCTACAGGCAGCCACAAGGCCAGACATGAACTCTGCTGGAAGGAGGAGCAAGAGGGTGGTGGGGAGGAAATGGCAAAGTTCTGGCTCCTATTTTGGCAACTGGGCCTCCGAGGAGCCTTTGAAGTCTAGATCATCTAATCTGGAGGAGGAATGTCTTCCTGCAACAAAGACGGTATGTTTTTTTTTAAAGATTTTATTTATTTGACAGAGAGAGAGAGACAGTACACGCAAGGGGGCCGGCAGGCAGAGGCAGAGGGAGAGGGAGAAGCAGGCTCCCTGCTGAGCAACGTGGGGTGGGGGGGGGCTCGATCCCAGGACCCTGAGATCATGACCTGAGCTGAAGGCAGACGCTTAACTAATCGAGCCGCCCAGCGCCCCAACAAAGATGATATTTCAAGATTAATCTGCTTTGGGCTACAAGGGAAAGGAATGTGCAGAACAGACCAGTTAAAAGGCTAAGTCATGCTTACAAACACGAAAAATCAGAAACCCTCAATTTGAAAAAGTCATGATTTTAAGTAAAAATGGTCAAACATTTCAGAAATCTTTAGAGAATTCTGCTTTCACCATAGCAGTTAGCTAACAGATATGAAAACAAAACTATTCGCCCTGACTTAACATACAGACAACTGCTAACAGATTCCTTCCCCTACTGACTCAAGGAGGTTGCTCTCACTCCTGAAATCTAGCGTCAGTTAAAAATCAGCTGTCATGATTTCTGCACCTGTAAAAATACAAATGCTTGATTTATTTATTTTTTTAATAATGTCATTTATTTTCTACCTCATTCCTAAAAGATTTTGAGGTACTAGGAAGTAGATAGTAGACTTTATTTAATAAAAAAAATAAAAGAATTGAGGCTGATTTACAAGGACAGGATTACTGTTGGGTGGGGGTGGGGGGCAGGCACTAAGAACGACTTGGCCGAGGTCCACATCTACAAAAGGAGAGAACAAAAAGCAGTAGCTGAATAATGTGAGCCCCCACAACAGTCACATGAGCTACTTTTCATTTTGTAACGTAGACAGACCGTAGACAAAACTTCCACTGCCTCACAATGAATGGGATTTATAATTCATTCAAGATTATATACTCAAATCGGTTCTAAGCTTTTCCTTCTGAACATCTATGTTTGTCTTAATGAGAACTTATAGGAAAGGTACTGGGCATTCAGGCCCTTGGAGAACTCCAGGCTTTGTTCACGATTTTTTGATGCTCCTCAGGGAGGGGAGGAGCCAAGGAGGGGAAAAGGAACATAGGTGGCAGAAACCAAGGAGACCAGATGAATTTCTGATATTTATACAACTACAGTTTTCATTCAAAGCCCCCCTCCCCGAAAGCACTTATTTAACATAAAAGAAACTTCAGCTAAATTTAGAAATCAGCTTTTAAATGTGTTCAATTGAGTCCCTCAAAGATTCTGCCTCCCTTTCTCAAGCTCAAAAACCTCCTGCTTTATTTCTCGTTAAAAGGAAATGTGTGGGATATACTGTACAAATTAAGTAGCCAGATCATGTTCTCTGAGTTGTGAGGGAGGGGTTAGACCTCTAGCAATTCCTTGAGCCAATTCTGTTTATGGTTCCCTCCAGGTCAGTTCCTAAAAAGATTTCTTCGTGTCTGCTATCACAGGTATCCAAGTTGTAGAATGTCCCAGTAATATGACCGCTTCAAAATTTTCAGCTAAAGAAAGTGTAAATACTTGTGTTAAACTGACTTAGTGCTTCGGAATTAACCAACTCAGTCTGTTAATTCCTTTCCTGAAATTGCTCCGAAGTTATAACGGTCGGACATTCACTCTACTTATGCCACTGACTTTGATGATGAAATTCTCCTATACTTCAACTATACCAATTAAATCTCACTAGATTACTAACCGAAATATTATGTCACAATTCCATCTCAATTACTGGGGGACTGAGAGTGGGTCTGCAGGGCCACGACCTGGAGAAATGATTTTCTGAATTACCCTAGCTATGCCCTAGTGCATGTAACGGGGTATGCTGAGTGAAATGTAATTCATTCTTGCCAGTAATTTTCAGTAAGTAGTTAATTATGCTAACATCTGTTCCAGGAAAGCTAAATTTTTAAACACAGCAGAACATTCCTCTACACTAAACTACCACCACCAAAACACACAAAAACACACATACACACACATGCACACCACACAGCAGCATTGAATGCAAAGTTATTTGTATGGTACACACAAAAGTCAAACACTTATTTAAAAATAGTTCCCTACAACACAAACTCATGGATAAATGACACAGACATTTTGACGACGGCAAAGTCTCAGAAATTGCAGCAAACACTTGCGTAATTCATTCTGATAAAAAATATTGAAAAATATTATATGTTTTCATCTTAGGCTGATGAGAATTTTAAATGCTTGGCCTGCAACCTCAATTGTTCTGGAGCCAAAGATGTAACAGCTTTGAAGAACAGAAGAATTACTCCATATTTGTCAGAATCTACGCGGCAAGCAAGCAGCACCACTTGGCTTTCATTACTTGCCTGGCTTGGATCCCGTGGAAATGAGGAGCGTTGGAACCAAGAGGAAAAAAATTAGAGTGCTTTGGGACACAGAGCCAAACTCTTACATAGTATCTGAAATGCTGTGGTAAACATGAAATTACTTTAGGCTCAAGATAGGTGCTATTTTGAGGTTTGTTGTTTTTTTTAATCTCTTTGAAAAAATAATAAAATGCACATAAAGGGCCCTGCACAAAAGGGCGCATGAAATCTACTGACCATTAGATGGGCTATTTGGGGGAGAAATCCCAAATCCTGAATTCAGATTAAAAAACTGACCCTCACTTTTAACATCCAGCAGCAAAGAGAGACTAAATCGGGAAGCTCAACATAAGTACGTTAAATTACTAATTCTAACCTCTACCTCTGAAAAATGCCTGCAATTAGTGTTTTTCCATCACTCTAGAAATATTCAAAACAGCAAAAATTAAATGCACATGAAGTAAACACAAAAGACCTCCACAGAAAAACCAAATGGCTCATCTGTTGACGCTATTGCTCATTGCTCGGCAAACTCAGTCATCTGGGCTGAAGTTTTGAATTTGTGCCAATGCTTCAAAATCAGCCACCTTTTAGCCAAAAGGCTGTGGAAGGTAGCCAAGACCACCTATGGAAAGTGAATTATAGCATCTTATAATTTACTACCTTGGCTATGATCTCATAAACCCAGCATGGAGGGTGAACCAGCTCTTGTGTGGGAAATCTCTCAGAGCTCGGGAGGGGGTGGGAGGGCTCCCAAGTAGGGGTGACAAAAAGGTGGGCAACTGGCCCTACTTCAAGAGCAAGTTTGCCACCAGCACACTTTTGTATTAAAATTTTAGGGTTAGGAAAGCCCCCAATAAATACTGTAGGAGAAACAGCCACTTTGTTCTGAAATACCTGTTACACTCTATAAAATTTCACACATTTGCTATCTATAATTTATAAATTACAAATATTCTACTTTTGTCAATATTGTCAGTGTTAATAATAAACACAAATACTAACTAATATGTGGATTGTGCATTACATTTTATAAAGCACTTTCACATGCTTGGATCGTCTAATCCTCACAGGAAACAGGTCAGTCATGATAACGACCCCCACTGCACATGAGAAGACTGGTGGGTTTCATCCCACCAGCAAGTGGCAGAGCTAGGACTAAAACCACCATCTGACTTCAAATCTAGTGCTCCTTCCAATATACCACACTGCCTCTCAACTGCTCGTTTATTATTAGCTCACCCTATTTATCAGTTCTCTCAAATTACCTGAGAGGTAATGTGCAGGGCAAAGAGATGGATGAGGAAGACTGAATGGGGCCATCGGGCACTTCCTGAAGCTCCACAGACAAGACACGACCCAGTGCTGGACTGGGCACCATACAAAGGGAACCATCGGGATAGCTTATCTGGGCGACTCAGTTGGCCACAGAGTATCTCCACAGAGTTCCTTAAAGGGAGGGATAACATGCTGCCAAAAATACCACTCAACTCACTTGAAACTAATGGCTACACTCCCATAATTCACTGGGGTTCAAATTCTGGGCTGGAATGTCAGCCTAGGAAAAATCCAACTCAGAAACACAAGATAGAGCTGCCATGGATGAGTCCATGACACATCTCATAGGCAGAATAAGGGCCAAGGATACAAGTTAGACGCTGGCTAACTTCAGAGAAACCTAACACAGAATTTGCTGGCAATTCGGGTAAAGCCAACAATGGCACAATCTGACTCAGGGAAGGGTGAGTCCCCCATCCATGGAAACATTCAGGAAGTAACCAAATAGATAAAAGCCTGAACTAAGTAAGGTTTTCTCAGTGACACCAGAATGATAACGTCTCCTATTCACACATGTGAAATATTAGGGAATGGAGACTGTAAGACCCAATAAAAAGCTTCATCCAATTTACTGATTTATTTTTCTCTATATTCTTACCCATTTCAGAAAAATAGACAAATCAGTTAAAGGAACAGAATATGGGGCATTCCAAAGGGTCATAGTACAAGCTGAGGCTAAGGTCAAGCAAGACTTGTTAACAGCTTTATCTGGAATTTCACAAACGCCAGGAATAATCACATCCCCGTCCCTGAATACTCATATAAAAGGTAAGACCTTAGAACTTCTGAATTCCCTAAAATTGGAGGCAAAGAGGTAAATTTTAAGGGAGACCTGAAATTTTAACAGTCACACTCTTAGGAATTGGTTTTTTTTAAAACACACTAAAATAACAAAATTAAGTAAAATCACTACATAACTGTTAAATATTTTAATATTTTCATCAGTTCTAGGTTCTGGCTCAAGGGCCACCTCCTTTGTTTAATTTGTTAAATGCTTAGAATGTGCCAGCATCTGAGGCCTTCACCAATTTCCCTTCAGTAACAAATGATCCTTACTTCCTCAGATGCCAAGATCACCTGGCCTATGTCTTTACTATAGCATTCCACTTTATTTGCAAACATAGCTCCTGAGAGGAAAGACCACATCTTACTCTTCCTTACGGCACCAAGCATAGAGATTTAAACACGCACATCCTCCAAACCTGAATTAAAGAGACTTTATGTCCTAATAAACACATTAACATTATATTATGCTAATTTAGGGGTGCCTGGCTGGCTCAGTCAGTAGAGCCTGAAACTTTTTTTTTTTTTTTTTAAAGATTTTATTTATTTGACAGGGAAAGACACAGCGAGAGAGGAAACACAAGCAGGGGGAGTGAGAGAGGGAGAAGCAGGCTTCCCTCAGAGCAGGGAGCCTGATGTGGGGCTCGATCCCAGGACCCTGGGATCATGACCTGAGCTGAAGGCAGACGCTTAACGACTGAGCCACCCAGGCGCCCCGTGAAACTCTTGATCTCTGGGTTGTGAGTTCAAGCCCCACACTGGGTTGTAGAGATTATTTAAAAACAAAATCTTTAAAAAATAAATAAACAAATAATAAATTATGTTGATTTACCTAACAAGCTTTTATCAAACACCTAAGAGGCATCATTTAAAAAATGCCATAGGGAATTAGATCCATGGCCTGCCTATATGAAAGTACAATTAAGACTGGCATTCTGAGAGTTTGGGAAGCAGCCATGGCTGTCTTCCATGATGCCAACCTCCCAATGCTACTCCTGTTCCCCTGTTCATGTCCACTAAGGATGGTTCCTCCAGATCTGTGTCAACCTGTATATAAAATAAATACTGAATTTTGAAGACCAAAATGAACTTTTCCTGGAGCACCTGGCTGGCTCAGTCAGAAGAGCGTGCAACTCTTGATCTCAGGGTCTTGATCTCAGGGTCATGTTGGATGTAAACATTACTTAGAAAAATAAACTTTAAACAAACAAACAATAACAAAAACAAAATGAACTTTTCCTAAACTGAAATACTATCATCCCAATCCACAGGAAGGAAAGTAAATTTACACATCAAAAGAATGTATATGAGACACACAACAGGCAAGCAAAAACATGTTAATTTCTGAAAAATGCCTCCCAAAGGGATTGTAGCCAATATTAAAATTGTGGGAGCATGTTTAGGAAACTTTTTTGGAAACTGAGCATATTTTCTGGAAATTGAGGTTCTCAAAAGTAGGACTTATAGTTTTTTATCCCATTCGAGCACTGCCCTAAGGAGATCGAGGCCCGCATGCTAGAAAGAAAACAGGAGACAAAATGAAATAAAATATTCACACCTTAGCCTTAAATGCATATAATTCACAGCTGCCTATTTGAAGATTTTATAGCAAAATCTATATTGTTAATAACACACAGTGGGAAATTTCAGGCCATTTCATTAATATCCTCCAATCAAGTCCTACCAGAGAGAAAAACAAACACCACCTTCTAAAGACATCAAATCCTACTTTTGAGGTCAAATCTACAAAACAGGCTCAGACAGAAATTTGGGCAAAGGAACCTTCAGCTGGACATATGGTCTATTTACCCAGGTGCTCTCAAAGCGTTTTTCTCTCTGGTCCAATGAATTATGTATGAAAGTTCCCAAAGAACTAGCAGTGAAAGGCAGTGGAAGACCTGGCATGAAGGAACTGTGGAGCGCCAGATGGGCACCAGAAGTCTTGAGATGACACACGGAACTTCTGAATGGGGACAGGTAGATGCAACTGTGACAGGAAGGAAGCGCTATTTAGGAGGAAGAATTTGCAGACCCTCTCAATTAGATTCGTGTGGGATGCAAGTGAGAAAGAGAAGTCAAGGATGTTCCCAAGTTTCTTGTATGGGTAGCAAAGGGATGGCAGCATCATTTGCTAGGGAGGGGAGTCAAAGGAAAGTAAGTCATATCACAGGTCAGATATGCAGAAGCTGCGCTGCTTGTTAAAGAAAGGAGCTCAGTTTGGAGGGGGGCCAAAGGGGAGAGGTTAGAGATAAAAGGTCAAATACGTGAATGATGAAGATTTGGAAGAGGAATTAGATTTATTCTAGGAAGTCCCAATGTTGCAAATTCTAAGGAAGGAAATCTGAGATCAGTAAAATCTGACGATCCCAAGTTAACCTGACCAGTTGAAGACAATGAACTGCCCATATTTGTGTGAAGAGAGGTGCTCCTGCTGGTACCACCTGGAGAGTGCGAAGCTGGAAGAGGACATCTGAGCACTGGATAGGGATGGAAAGAGCCTCTAGGGCTTTCTTCATCATTAACATTCTATGACCCTTCTTCACACATTTAGAGTTCCAATTCTGGGCCACAAATCTGTCTTCTATTCCGGAACTACTGCAGATTTGAGAAGAATCTTGGCAGAATGAATTATCCCACAAAACAGGATTGCTGAGTTCTAGTGCTGGATATACTACTAACCAGGCAATCGATCAACAATGGGCCCCAATTCTCTCAATTGTGAAAGGCAGTTTTTTTAACTATTAGTCACTTCTAACTTAGAAATTCTGTGACTCTTGGGCGCCTGGGTGGCTCAGTCCGTTAAGCGTCTGCCTTTAGCTCAGGTCATGATCCCAGGATTCTGGGATCAAGCCTGAGCTGGGCTCCCCGCTCAGCAGGGAGTCTGCTTCTCCTTCTGCCTCTGCCCCTCCCACCATGCTCTTGCTCGCTCTCTCTAATAAATGAATAAAATCTTAAAAAAAAAAAAAAGAAATCCCGTTACTCTTAAGGGGATTTATATCCTCTGTGTTATGGTAAAAATCATTCTTTTAAGGTTAAAAATATCCTTTTAAATTAGGGTCAATTTATATGTCAAGAATGGAGGCCACCAAGCCTTGTCCATCTAGGCCCCTTCTCCCCTCATTTTCCTTGTATTTTCACATCTGTTAGAGGAAAAGACCTTAATCCTCCTCCTCTGTTCTGTTGCTCTTAGGAGTCAGAAGGGGCTCTGGGTGTTTTCTATCTTCCAACAACTGGTGAGACCAACGAACTCTTCTAGAGAGCAAGGGCAAACTAGAGCCAACTGTAAACCTTCATACTGATGTATTCAGCATGACGAAATGTATCCCTATAATATAAACTACGGGAAGGTGGGTCCAATCCAATCATAATGAAATCATTTAAGACATAAAAAAGCAAAACTCCATTCCAGCTTCCAGCCAATGGCCCATATACTCACAGTATAATACAAAGACATTCCAATACAATGAAATAATTTGGAGCATGTCCAACCTCTATTTTTCAGGATGACAGAAATAAGCTCACCAGAGCTGAGTCTATTATTCAGAAGGAATGGAAGTCATGGCACACACTGCCCCAAACCAAAAGATCATTGACAAAATTTGCTAATGAGACATCAATTCATAACATTCAAATTTTCATTTAAACTGTTGTGTTCTTAATATATTTCAAAATTTACCCAGATTACCCTTTATATATTCCATAGGAGAAAAATGATGATTACAGTGCAGTAAGGGAATTGCTTTTACAGGAAGGGTTCTTTGTGTTGATGAAAAAAACAAAATATTCTACAAAATCAGAATGAGAAAAAATTAAAAGCTGTAGAAGCAAAAAACCTTGGAATTCAAATCCCAGTTCTGTTACTTACTAGCAATTCAGTCAGGGAACTTACATAGCTTTACAGGATGCCAGTTTCCCTTTGTAAAATTCCACTAAGAGTTCCCACCTCATAGGTTTCCTGTGAAAATAAAATAATTAATAGAAAGAGCCTCTTACAGCACCTTGCACATAGTGAGGCCTTAAATGTTAACTTGATAATAACATGCTGCCAACAGATGGAGAAGAATAATCTGGCGAGATGGCAACATACTCCTTGTTCTCTATCCTGTCGTCTTCCCCTGAGGGATGTGTTAACCAACATTTAGGGAACGAGAAGGTCTGGATCTTGGGACCTTAGGTCATTAAAGACAGAGGTTCTCCTTGTCTCTCAGTGAATACCCCCAACAATCAGAGATGATTCTAGAAGAACTTTAACTGGAATGTTTAAGAGGTCATTCCCTGAGAAATATCCCAGGGATATCCTAAGCAGCCTGTTGTTTGAGGGATACAAAATTAGCCTTTAGGTTTCTCCTCAGTGAAATGGGACTAAAACATCTTTTCTCCACAATTATTTTCACAAATTATAAAATAATTATAGCCAAAAGTATTAGCATGGGTCTTCTCTACTCCTTCCCCTCCTCCCAACAGACACAGAGAATACCTCTTGCCTGTTCTGTTGCATGCCCTCACCTGCCCTCCCTCCCACCCACCCCCATGGAAGTTCAGCTGTTGCTAGATGGGCTCTCTGGGTTTTCATGATACACAATCAAGAGAAAGGGGCCAGTAGAGAAGACAGGCTTAGGTTGGGGGAGCAGTTTTATCAGAGGAGGTCTGTGAGAGATTTTGGAAGAGGCTAGAAGCATCAAATGGAAGGTAAAGGAAAGGGAGATTTCTAGAAATACTGCTACAGATTATATGTCTTCTTCACCATATTCTGGCAGTATATACAAAGAACTGAAGTTATTAAATTATTTTAAATTCATTTTTGGTTGACTGCCCATTTCTGTGACAAAATCACTACTTCAAGACTGGACCAATTAGGTCAGTCATGTCTTTAGTAGGGACTAAATAAAAAAAAAAAATAGGCACAAAAACCTCATATAAACCTTTGGCAGGATTTATTTAGTTAGCATATGACATTGGGAAGGTGGAAAGGATTGACCTCTTAGAAAGGCACATTAGGATTATGAAGCTAGATTATATGAGGTTAGAGCTACAGCTACCACCAGGTCATCAACTTATTTCAATATTTTGTCCAAAGTCTGGGCTCCTCACCATCGGAGGGCTACACCTGCCAATTCCTTCTTAGTATTCCTGGATGGCCTGCCCCAGTCCTTCTATCCCAGGGTTTCTCAACCTATGTACTACTGACATTTGGAGCTGCATAACTGTTTGTGGGCCATCGTGTACATTGTAGGATGCTAAGTTGCTAGTCCCACCAGTTGCTAATAGCATCTTCGCTCATCCCCTAGCTAGTCGTGAAAATCAAAAATGTCTCCAGATATTGCCAAATATCCCCTTGTGGGCAAAACTGCTCCTGGTTAAGAGCCCCTGTTTTATCCCAACCACCCAGGCTTAGAAGAAATACTTCTACCCCACAAGCCATTCTGTGACACTCCCCTTTCAGAGTTTAGAACTATAGGGATTCCAAGTTCTCAGCAATCCATGACCATTACAGTTGACTACATATGCTGGACTGCCTGCATCAGGCTGTCATCTACAAATTATAAATGATTATACCAGCTACCATTTGTTGGAAATTTCTTATGTGCTAGGCATTGGGCTAGGGGATTTAACTTGATTTTCATTCTTATACTGAAGTGGTAGATATTGTCTCCACTTAGAAGTAAAATGAGGCTCTGAAATGTAAATAACTCATCCAATGTCATAGCCAGTAAGTGGTTGAACTGGGGTTTGAACCTAAATTCATCTGAGCCTACCATCTCTCTTTGACTCATGCCACACTATGACTCCTCATGAGAAAAACCAGTGCAGAGAGAGATTTGGAAAATGCATTTGGTATAAGTTATAGGAGCTAAAATGGTGAGGCCAGAGCATAGACTGCTGCAGAACTCACAGTTCTCTGCAATAAACTGACCACCAGCAATATAAATGCTTTTGTTCTAAGGACGTTACCATGTTGATTTTTAAATTATGGATTTTCTACTGCAAACAGGAAAATGGTGGTTTCCTCTCAGTCGAAACAATAAGCAGTAGCTAGTTGCCATAGTAGCCAAGATAAACTTAATCTTGACTGGGAATACAATCACCAGAGACGGATAGCAGGTATGGTAAGGAGTCAAAACCAGACAAGGAGTGTTTTTCCCCTGGAAAGTAGAAAGTCAAAGGAGAGAAATGGTAATTGTTTTCAATTATTTGAAAGGCCACCATCTAACAGAAGGGAAGCACATGTTCTAGATTATTTCAAAAGGAAAAGCCAGGATTTGTAAGTGGAAATTACGATGTGATAATGGAGGCCAGTTTTCCACTAAATGATAAGAAAGAACATTTAACCATCATAGTGTTTCAATTGGACTGAAAAATTAAACAAGCTGTCTAGAGAACAACTAACTCATCACTGGAATGGGAAGGTGATGGCAGGGAGGTCGTCCCTGTTGGGAGACCCCAGGGTGGGTGAGGCTGGACTAGGTAAATTCTCAGGTGCCTTACAAAACAAGAATCTGCTTCTCTGAACAACTGGGAAATAGTAAATTTCTGTTGCAAACAGACAAATGCAGGTAGGGGCGGTGGGAGTTTCCATTGGGCAGAAAGCACCAGCAGTAGCTTCATCACCGTAACAGGAGAGGTAAACGCCAGTCATGCTTGGGAAGAAAATATTTAGGTGAGACAAGATACAAGAGGGGAAGGAAGACTCTGGGCGGGGGGGGGGAGGGGGGGGGGAATTTTTTTGTTCTGCTCTAAACAGATGACCAAGAGATAGGGCACTAGGGTTAAAAAAGAAAGACCAAGAATCAGACAGCTCTTTCTTCTGTCTTTCAACCCTAAAACACTGTGATGCCTCTTTCTTGGAATTTACAGCCACCTCTCACAATTTTGGCTTCAAAAGTCCATTAAAAGAAAATAGGCAAACACACAGCTAGGGGATAGCTAAAGTAATAGTTGATTAGCTCTCCTGTAAACACTAATATTGCCTTTGGTTTCACGACCCTTGATTCACCTTCAACCAAGAATTCGTTATAAAACATCTCACCACTAGAGCCGGGGAATGGAGAGGACAGGGCTAACCTCAAACTTCCCTCTTAGAAAACCAACCACATTGTAAATTTGCAGGACATGTCTTGGAAAATTAAATTATTACAAAGTCAACCTCTGCTAAGGCACACAACTTCCCTTATAAAAGGGAGGTGCTGAAAGCATAACAGGTTTTCAAAAAAAAAAAAAAAAGCTATACTGATTCATCTTTGCATATTAAATATGAATAATACGTAAGAGGATTTTCCCTATCTCTTCATCTCCAGGGCACTCAAAGCATTTACAGTCTCATTATTCTATACAATGCTGGTTAAGTGGGTACCAAAGATTACTATCCTCCTTTGATTTCTAAGAAAGCAACTACAGAAAGATTAAACAAGTGAGTTGTCCAAGGTTGCTCGGTAATTGAGATGCTTGGAGTTTTCCATTCAGTGCTTGTTTTAGGAACTTAGTACTAAAAAGTGATTGAATCTTGTAAACTCACCTGAACCCCCAAGTCTTACCCATCTCTCCCCCACTTCCCACACACAACTGAAATTTTCATCATCTAAACACAAAGCTGCCACCATGTAGATCTTGGACAAGGGTATCCTACGAGACCAGTGCCACCACCACAGAAACACCTGACTTGGTTTTCCAATCAGAACCGACCCACTTCTTTAACAAGTGAAGTTGATTCTGCCTGGCTGTGTCTGGGAAATATTTAACCCCTCAGTTAGCTATTAACAATTGGTTTGACTCAGACGAGACAGAGGACAAAATAATAGTGGCTAAAAAAATGCCTCCACCATTCTGATTACAAAGGAGGCATGATTAACGAAGTTTCCTTTGTGTCTAAGCTCCATTCTGAAAGCCAGAGAAAGAGCTTTCCACTCGCTTTGTTGACTGCTGAGTCTTTTCCTACTTGTCTCATCACCCACACAATCTGTTCATAGCCCAGAGAGACAATCCAGCCAGTCTGTGGAGAGTTCCTAAAACATTCATGTCGTGAAAGCAGACAGGATGAACAGGACCTCATCTCAACAAAGGATGATGGGACATTCAGCAAAAGAATTCACAAAGGAAAATACTGACCGAAGGCCCTGGGCTGAATGGATTTTCCCACAATGTCTAACATAATGCCTGTCCTTATGGGTATTTGTAAACCTTCTGGTCAATTTACAACCACCTCCAGGTTTTGTCCCCCAAACTCCATTGCTTTTAGAATAAAGGTTTTTTTTTTAAAAAAAAAATACAATTAACAAGTTAAGGAAGTCCAAATCACTGCTTTAAGGATCCTCCTGTCTCTAAGACCTTTAAACATGAAAACAAAAGTGAGACAGAGATTCTCGTTCCCAACTCAACCACCTCAGCAGCTGAGATAATGCATATAAAACACTTAGCATATTGCCAGGCACACAGTAAATGTTCAGTTAATATTACCTAACATTTTATAATATGCTGCTTTGTTTTCTTAATAATATTCTTGTATATGTCCTGCCTATCTACTCAGCTAAAACAGTGCCACTTTGTCTTTGGTGTATTACAAAAGATAAGCACCATCTTTGTCATCATCTCCATCTTCTTATACATCATTATCATAGATCCTACTGATCTATGGTAGGTTATGGATGGGATACTAAAAGCAAACCTAGTCTCATAGCTGGCAAGTGGTCAATTCCCAAATTTGTTCATTTCATATCCAGTGCTTTCTTTCCATGTAACACCATAGATGAGCAGATGAGCAGGTCTTGAACCTCTTTATATTCCTCAGAATTCAGCAAAGTACTAAAATATACCTTAATCACCATCTAAACAAATTTCTAATCTGTAGGTAACCTAAAGGCTTTGAGGCTTTACTGAGGATTTTCTAATAGAAAGAAAAGAAATGGGTGGAAAGGCCAACATATTTGGCTTTGAGAAAGACATGCCTCTGTTTTTATTTGCCAAGGAAAAGCATTACCAGGTCCACTTAGCAAATAATAAAAGAAAGAAGAAGCATGGGGATTGAAAGATACATCTAGGGAGGCAAATGGGGCTAGAGTCAGATCTCTTGATACTCTGCTCATGGCTTTTTCTATTAAGCTCATTTTTAATTCAGTGCCTTAAATGAGGTGAGTCTTGTTGTGGATTATGCACATCAAGTTGTGCTTCACATGATCACCCCATACTTTAAAGGCCCAGGTAAAACTCTCTAGTTCGTCAAAAAAAACCCAAACAAAACAAAACAAAAAAAACACCTTTTTATCTGATCTGAAAAATGCTTAGAACACACTCTATTTATAACTGTCTAATGTTATTGATCCTGTCTCTCCAATCAAATTTAAGTTGGTCGAAGGCACCACGTGTGCACTTCCATCTGTAGCCCATCACTAACCCAGTTCAGGAACTATAGTAACATGTGCTGGCTCATTTTTTGTTCTGCTTCACAGACTCTTGGATGTCCTAAAGAAACCTCAAGCCATTGTAACATCTACTCAAGTTTCCCAACCATCCCCAGAAATACTGCTCTGCTTGGGCAGTCATTAAAGCTTCTCCTATGCCTTCAAGAACCTCATTTTAGCTGCTGGGACATCCTGTTGCCATCCATTTCACACAGACATCCAGCTCAGCAGGAGTATGCGTTGCAATGAGCTTCACTTCAAAGCCAGCAGCCTGGCCAAGCTCCAGGAATTGTCACTAATGATCTTCACCAGCCACTTGATGCTCCAACAGTGGTACAACATACACACACAAACACACACACAAACATCATTTCAACCACTACTCTGGTTGGACGAGCTATGCCTCCAGAGGTTGGTTCCATACCTGATTTTATCTTTTATTGTTACAGAAGACTTATTCCATGAAACCTGAGCAAACTCTCCAAATACACCTTCTGCAATATAGCAATGGTCTCCATCAACCTATCCTTAAACCAAGATGCAGTAAGTGCATCAGTCTGGGGTCTTTTGGTTGCAAGAGAAATGGAAATCTTGCTCAAAGTTGTTTTAGCAAAAATCAAATGATCAATCAATTAACAAGGTGAAGCTAAAAAATGTCCAGAGACAAAGCAGTCTTTAGGTAGAGGTTGTTTTGAGAAATCACATTATGTGAACAGATCTCACTTCTCTACAGTTACTGAATTCTACCCTATATTTTATTAGTTTCATTCTCAGGCTTCATTAGAGGGACTCCAACAGTTCTAGGCTCATATTACCTGAGTTCAAGTTCAGCAAGAAAAAGAAAAGACATCTCTTTCTGGTGGCCTCCAACAAGCCTCAGAATTCACTCTGAGTAGACTAACCTGAGCCATGTGTTCACTGTGGCTTGGTTATGTGTCCATCACTGGAGACAGAGGTGAAGATTCCCTTCAACCACACAGACGGGGAGTGGAGAGGGGCAAGTGCAACAGGGAAACTAGGGTCCTGCTATCAACAGAACTGGGCTGAACCACCCTCTCCAATAAGTCTTCTCTCTTTCCCTAATCTCTAAGAAGTTGTATTACAGGGACGGAAATAAAGGAAGAAAATAACCAAGCAAGTCACAAAAGAAATAAATAGCCAGAAAGCATAGGAAAATAGATTCATTCTCACTAGTAATCAAAGACATGTAAATTAACAGAAGATATTCTTGGCACATTAGAAAATTTTTAAAAATAAAAACAATGCCCAGGACTGGCCAAGATGCAGGGAGATGGACACTTCCAGACTTGACCAATGGGTTCTATGGTGGTTATTAATAATCTGAAAGGCAAGTTGGCAGTCTCAATCAAAATCTTTAAAAATGAGCCCGCCTTTTTTTTCTTATCTTTATTTATTTATTTTAGAGAGAGCGAGTACAAGTACGTGAGAGCAAGGGGAGGAGATGAGGGAGAGGGAAAGAGAGAGAGAAGCAGACTCCCTGCTGAGCACGGAGCCAACCACGCAGGGCTCCATCTCATAACACTGAGATCATGACTGGGCTGAAATCAAGAGCTGGACCCTTAGTCAGCTGAGCATGCCTTTTGACCTAAGAAAAATTCACAGAATGAAGTTTCCAAGGAAATAATTAAGGGTATGAACAAGAATTTAACTACAAGGAAGGTTTCCCCAGTATTGCTAATATACAGGCCCCAAAATGGAAATATCAATGTCCAGCTACAGGAAATTGGGTAACTTAATTATGGTACATCCATTCTATGGGATATCATACCAACATCAAAAAGGACCTTTCAATGCATCTATATTGGCATGACATAAATAATGGAGGAAGGCACACAGAAGTGTTAATGCAGTGAGTGACCACACCACAACCCCATGCAGTTGCTAAATGTAGTAAATTAGTTTCATTCTCATCTAGGTCCTTCTTAAGATTTACGACAGGGTTCTAAAGACCAGATTCTGCTGAAGAAAAGATCAAAACATCTGCATATTCTTAGGAGGCTGAAATTTTGTTGATCTTTCAAAGAGATATTCCTGATATACTCAACAATTGTTTATGGGAACATCTGAGTGTTATACCAGGTTAAGGTGAAGAAAATGGACCACTGATGGCACTGACTTTTCCTGGAGACAGTTCAAAAAGTAATGCTTGGGGGCGCCTGGCTGGCTCAGATGGTTAAGCGTCTGCCTTCGGCTCAGGTCATGATCTCAGGGTCCTGGGATCAAGTCCCGCATCGGGCTCCCTGCTCCTTGGGAGCCTGCTTCTCCCTCTGCCTCTCTCCCTCTCTCTCTCTGTCTCTCATGAATAAATAAATAAAATCTTTTAAAAAAAAGAAAAAAAAGTAATGCTTGGCTAACATAGAGTGACTTCTATGACAAATCATTCTCCGTATCAAAAAACCCAGCTTTTTCCCCCCAGTCTTCACTGTATCATCATATAGCAATTAAACTTCAAATCTCCAGAGTAATTCCGCCACAAACAAATCTCACCAAATCAAACTTCCACAAACAAAACTCACCACGGACACAGCTATTTTCCCCTCTCAGTTTCCATAACTTTAAAATGTGAATATCCTTGGTGAACCCACCTATCTTAGAGTGCTCTTGATAAGGCCAAATGAGAGGATTTCTAGAAAGTGCTTTGAAGAAGGATAAAAGCACTATACAAATGTGAGGTAGTGAGATTATGAATTCATTCACCTAAATTTAACATACACTCCACAAAGCACCTGGGAGTCCACGTCAAGCCTCTGGCTCTACCAGAGCTCTACGTTCCTTCCCTGTAGTCATTTCTGAAAGCCAGATGTTTGCCTGCAAAACCTCCCTGCAACAAAAGGACAAGGCCTTCTTTACTTTCAGATTGGCCAGGGTGATCATAAAAATACGGTGTTTCTAGCTGTTGAAACTGAGGTAATAAAATAATGGAGGGAAATGTCAAAGATAATCCAAAAAACAGTCATGCCTGGTATAGACAGGAGCCTGAAATGGAAATGGACAGCAGTATGAACAAGTAGACAGGTTAATGGTTTTCATATTATCTCATTCAAGCCATGGCAATTAAAAATCCCAGAAGAGAGAAGCTTCTGAGAGTGAGAATTCTTTTAGAATTAGCACCCAGTACTAGTACGAGCAATATTTTATAGCACTCCAAATATCTTCCCAAAGGAAATCACTGCTTAAAAAAAAAAAGTTCTTTCTTGGTAGTGCTGTTTCTCTATGCTACAGACTTACATAGTGTTTCTTCTACAGTCTCTTTCCCATTTTGAAGAATGGTAAAAGTTTAAATAAAGCATGGATGGGTCAATAATAAGTACACTGAAGTTCTTAAATGCCCTTCTTTTTAAACCTCTACCCCAATTACATCCCTCCCTTGAGGATATTTACAATCCTCTATGACACATGCTCTGTACCTTCTTGGTTCAAGGAAAACACACCTACAGCATTTCAAATTAACTACTGACCCTTACTCTCACACTATAAACAAACCCTTTTCAAAATCTCAATTGCATTGTGTCCACATTGATTAAAGCTTGAAGCCTGGTGACCTCATGTGGTGTTAACTTCTCTCATGCACCAACAGCATTCTGCCTTTCTACTCAATTACCCCCTTTGGTGCCAGAGGATCGCTACCCAATGAACATACACAATGGACTTCTGCTTCATTACACTAATCAACAGCAGGATAGAAATAAGCAGAAGAGGAATAAACAAGCTAATTTATCATGAGGACAGAGCAAGCTTTCACCAGTCTCTCCATGGAAAACTTCAGTGGTTAACGGGAATATCAATGGTCTGGGGGTGATGTTTATGATCTTACAGATTACAGACAGAGCCACCACAGAACCTCCGTGATTAAAGAATTTTGCAGAATAGCAGGTGTGAACAACACGCACACAAAACCCAGCCATGCCTTTAAAAACCCTAGGGTCCTACGTAAAATCTACTTCGTAATTATTTTGAGAAGTACAACCCAGGGCTTTGGATAACGTGGACCGACACCCTGGTAATTTGCCCCAAGTGTTCGACTTAACTGTGGGGCCTCTCTTATTCATCTTTGACGAGGTGGTCAGGAGGGACCCAGCCTCTTTGTGAGAAGGATCTGGATGCCCCCCCTCCTTCATTAGGCATGGCAAGGGCACAGCGGCTGATTGAATTAACAACTTCGGAGGGCTTCAGTCCCAGTTCCCAGACATTAGCACCATCATCCAGAACAAATTAAAAGTCTCACAGCAATTAAGCAGATTTTGAAAATGAATTTCCCATGGTTCAATGGTTCAACAAGCAATCTTGAGTTAAGTATTAAAGGAAAGTTTAGGAGGAGGAGAGGAGGAGTTGGTTGCTGAATCTCCAGAGTAAACATTCAATTGGTGAAGGCATCAACAATAAACTTTTCAGCCTCTGCTAACTAGGCTTTTCTACTTTTTTATATGAAATTGGAAATATTCAGTCAGAGAGAGAGAAAGAATAAAAAATTAACGTGGATTTGTATTAAAATGGTGGATTAAAATGGAGGATTTTTTTTCTTTGTTTTTAATGCCTTTAATATCATTGTATTCTTGTTCAAAAACATAAACAAAAATTAGGAAGGAATGAAAATGTATGATCCTAATCTCTAGATTTTATATGTATACAAGGGAACCTAGACCTGACTCTAGAAGCATCTACATCTCTCTGAACCAGTATGGCCAGGTTCAGAGTAGGCAGAAAACCTACATCAGCCTCCCAAAGGACTCCAGTAAATCAACTCCGGGAACTCACTCCTGGATTAAAAGAATAACACTAACAATAAAACAGCACCTAGCATATTCTAAGTGTTTACTATTTATTTGCCAGGCACTGTACACATTCGTATCTCATTTGATCTTTTCACCTATTATGTCATTGAATCCTCATAGAAATGTCATGAGATGAACATTACTGCTCCCATTTTACCCATTTGAGAGAAAAGGAAACTCAGGCTCTCAGTGAGGTCATTTGCTTGGAGCCACATAGCCAGCAAGTGGTGGGGCCAGGATGTGCATCCCGTTCTTCCAACCCCACAGTTCTTGCTTACATTTATAATAGCAAACTCCCATCGCCAGTGTGGTTTTACCCAGTCTTTGGAGTCCCGGATGGGGCCATAGCAAAAAAGAAGTGTCATTACTCTAGAGGGAGAGAGTACAGGATGACATGATGGAGCCTTTCTTTTAAGCCCCTACATTCTCCCAACACCAGAGCCTCCCTGTCCCCTTACTTCATGCCAGCTCTGTGTCCCTTCCCCCACAATACTCCTCCTCTAGCTAAGAGATGTCCAAGTCCAGCTTCTGTGGAGCTTTCTCCTTGGCTTTTGCTTTCTTCCCTCCCAGTTTACATCTGCTTCCTAAATCTCTCCTCGCATCTGCACCTGCTCCACTAGAAAGTCAACAGGCCCAAGTTCCTCTCTGCCTGCAGGCATGCACTGAGCACAGCATGCACGTTTCCATACCCTTCAGGAACCTGGAAGACTATGTGGAGGAATTCATTGTGTCCACAAGCTGAACACAGTGGAATGCAGAGGTGGTTATTTGGGTGTATTAGGCTTTCTTGTCAAGGGCAGTTACGAAAGCTGACGTCATAAATATATTATTACCCATCTCTATGAAGAACTGCAGATGCATCTGCAACGTTCTCAGGAGGGAAACTCCAAAAGATGTATTTCCCATCTTTAAAAGTTTACAGAAAATTAAACTATGTGCTCTTCTTAAAGAAGCCCCTAAAACCAGCCCTCATGGAGAAGAAACACATTTACTTCTTAAAGACAATAAATAAAACACAAAATTGTTATTATCATTCAATGTTCTCATTTGAATATTCGAAGTTTGAAAAATACAGATGGTAGTGTGTTCCTTCCTCCCAGCAAACCTTATCAACCAAGCAGTCCGTCAGTTCTTTGCCCTATGGCCAAGTGAAGACCAATATGTAGATTAGACATAATAGTAATCAGCATAACCATCGGCATGGGTAATGAAACACTCCACTAGTGGTCAGGACACTTCCTTCCAATCTTACTGTCTTGCTGTGATTCCTCTAGGCCTTAGTCTCCACAATATAATAGGATAAGGTCCCTTTCCAAAACTCCAAAATTGCACACGTTTATATATCGAAGCATACAAACGATGAAGGTGGCACAGTCTTTTAAGTTCAAGCAAATAATAAGAAACCTTTCCTCATTTAACTATAAAAGAATAGCTTGGAATACAATGTTACAAGTCTTAGGGCAGATCTTAAAGTTGAAGCATTTTAGCTCTCTCTGCAGTAAGTCCAAATGCAAACAAAGCCTTCCTTCCTCCCTCCATCTCTTCCTTCCTTTCTTCCTTCCTCTCTCTTTCTTCTGTAAGTATTTCTGGGCACCTCTGCCGCACTACACTGTGGTAACCACTCAAGACAAAGATAAGCAAATTAGACCCTTCTTTGCCCTCATGTACCTTACAGTCTTATAAAGGTTGTATTTTCATCTTTATTTTTTCTTTATAATTTCTTATAACATTAAATTCTAGCTAATGTCTCAGAAGTAGTTAATATTTTATAAGAAAAAGATCATTTTTTTCCCTACAAGTTTGACTTTCAAAGGTCTTTGTCATTTATGTTATATCTGGAAGCAAAAAAATTTCCCAATGGACGATAACTTCAATTTTATAATTTAAAACAGAACAACTGGGATTAATTTGCAGCAAGCATGGATGGAATATACCTCTTCCATGTATTAATCGGTATCTATTTAAAAGTCTTGCTACCTGGGCTTACTATAGAGAGCCGTGAAAACTGGTCCAGCATTTTAAAAGACAAAATCTAGGATTCAAATGAAACCTTGGTGAAAACTATCACTAACTGGCTCAAAAAGTGAATCGCTCTAATTCACCAAATGGGTAAATGACATGCTTCTTAAATTGTTGGCTAGCATGGACTGTACCTAATAGAAGGCTATCAAGCAGGGTTGCTGGGTTTCTAATTTTATATACTCCACTAAGAAGCAGAAATACCTTGCCATGAGCCTAACCAGACAGAGGATGACTCAAAAGAGAGAGAGAGAAAAGAGAGAGAGAGAGATGGAAAGGACGAACCTTGAGAAGTTAATTAGTTACAACCTGTAAATCAGGGAAATAGCTAACATATATGGATTGATCTAACACATAGGTGTAGGTAACTTAAGTTCATTAAACCCTACAACCTCCCTATGAAGGGGAAGTTTTATTTTATTTTATTTTAAGTAAGCTCTACACCCAATGTGGGGCTTGAACTCACAATCTTGAGATCAAGAGTTGCACACTCTACTGCCAGAGCCAGCCAGGTGCCCCAGGAGAAATTTTTAGATGCGGAAACTGAGGCTCACAGCATATAAATGGTTTGTCTAAGTTACAAAGCAAGTCTGCTAACAAACCAGATCATACCCATTGATCAACCGTAAAACCACATGCCACCAGTTAGAAATCTGATCACTCTCAATGGAAGGATCTATACGTTTATCAAAATCAGAAACATCATAAGGAAAACCTTGAACCAACACCTTGCTTATAGAGTGACTGTTTCCTAGGAACCCCATAAGAAGCCCAAGTCATCAAAGGCAATTTTCAAAATTATTGCAGCAGTTCTGCTTAGCCAAGAGACTTACTCTAACGTGAGATAGAGAACTTCCCTGGATGGAGCTGGTCTCAGTACCTAACCCAAGTCCTGACAAAGAAATATTATTGTCTCAAATATATCTTTATGCTGATTTTGTTCAAATCCCAAATGTATTGCTCATCCTTCTCCCAAACTCCATTTTCTCTCTTTCCCTGTTTTAACAGGTGGGTGAAGTAGGGAAGAAACATGCTATTTGAAAGGTGACCTTAAATGTCCTTTTGGTTTAAAAATCTTGTGTCTAAAAATTATCCTGTTTATTTTTCTTTCATCAACTATTATCCAGAAATATCATGTTCTTATAGTGCAAAACTCTTTTCTGTTTAGGTATGTTTAAAGAATGATGCTGAGTGATTTAACACCAGTTCTCTCAGGGACCTGCAAACTTTGTAAAATAAGGAGGAAGGGTGACTAAAAGGATGCCTAAGGTCCCAGGGTTTCCTGTCACAGCTGAGCCCCACCTCACCCCCCACTTCTAATTCTGAAGAAGCTGATCCTTTCTAAGCTTATAGAGGTGTGTTCTATAAATGACAGCCAGGCCCCATGGTTCAGTCTTTTCAAAGCCTCAGTAAAAATCTTATCTACAACTTCCCTTAGCCCAGGCACGCTGGGGCTAAAGTTGGAACCCATTTCACACAAGCCAGAACTAGCTCAACAGAAGAGAGAAAAGAAAGGAATGTGGGGACGTGTCTTTTCCACATTTAAGGCATTCCGTTCTCGGGCAAGTTACAACCTAAATGAGAGCAGATAAAATCTATAAGAACCCAGAGTAAAAAGAATAGGGCCTCAAAAAGACCTGATTTGCCTTGAGAAAGGACTGGATTTAATAAAATACGGAACCCAACTTCTGGTTGTGATCACCTAAAGACAAGCATGTTAAACAGAGACTTAAAAGTCAAGATTTGAGGCAAGAATATACAATGGGGAAAGGACAGTCTCTTCAATAAATGGGAAAACTGGACAGCCACATACAAAAGAATGAAATTAGATTACTATCTTACACCATGCACAAAAATGAACTCAAAATGAATTAAAGACTTGAATGTACAACCTAAAACCATAAAACTCCTAGAAGAAAACATAGTTGGTAGGTTCCTTGACATTGGTCTTGGCGATGATTTTTTGGATCTGACTTCAAAGGAAAGGGCAACAAAGGCAAAAATAAACAAGCAGGGCTACATCAAACTAAAAAGCTTCTGTGCAGCAAAGGAAACCATCAACAAAACGAAAAGAAAATCTACTGAATGGGAGAAAATATTTGCAAAACAGATACCCCAAGGTAATATTCAAAATACATAAAGAACTTCCTTGCCTGGCTGGCTCAGTCAATAGAGCATGCAACTCTTGATCTCAGGGTCGTGAGTTTGCGCCCCATGTAGGGTTTAGAGACTACTTAAAAAAGCTTAAAAAACAAACAAACAAACAAAAAACTCACACAACTCATGAACAACAAAATCCAAACAATCGGATTTAAAAATGGGCCGAGAATCCGAATAGACATTTTTCCAAAGACATACAGATGGCTGACAGACACATGAAAAGATGTTCAACATTACTAATCACCACAGAAATGCGAATCAAAACCACAGTGAGATATCATCTCACCCCTGTTAGAATGGCTAGTATCAAAAAGACAAGAAATAACAAGTGTTGGCAAAGATGTGGAGTAAAAGGAACCCTTGTGCAAGGTTGGAATGTGAGTTAATGGAGCCACTATGTAAATAGTGGAAAACCTATGGAGGTTCCTCAAAATATTAAAAATAGAATGACCATATGATCCAGCAATTCCACTTCTATGTATTTATCCAAAGAAAATGAAAACACTAATTCAAAAAAAAATATATGCATCCCCATGGTCATTGCAGCATTATTTACAATAGTCAAGCTATGGAAACATCCTAAGTGTCCACTGATAGATGCATGGATAAAGGAGATGTGGTGCATATATACAATGGGAGTCTACTGAGCCATAAAAAAGAGTGAGGTCTTGCCATTTGCAACAAAGATGGACTTTGAATATATTATGCTAAGTGAAACAAGTTAAAGACAAATATATGATTTTACTTACATCTCAATCTAAAAAACAAATGAACAAACAAAACTAAGATACAGAGAACAGACTGGTAGTTAACAGAGGGGAGTGGGGCTTGGGGTTAGGCAAAATGGATAAAGGAGGTCAAGAGGTACAAACTTCCAGTTATAAAATAAATAAGGCATGGGAATCTAATTTACAGCATGGTGAGTATAATCAGTAATATTGTATTGCATATTTGAAAGTTGCTAAAAGAGTAAATCTTAAAAGTTCTCATCACAAGAAAAAACTACTTTGTAACTTTGTATGGTGACAGATGGTCACTAGACTCATTGTGGTGATCACTTCACAGGATATACAAATATCAAATCATTATGCTGTACACCTGAAACTAATATTGTATGTTAATTACACCTCAATTAAAAAGTCCATATTCATTCCTGCTAAGTCAGAGGATGCAGAAAAAATAGTGCTTTGTGACTCTGCTTACTTTCAACAAAAACGCAGAGGAAGAAATTACAATGTAACGCTTGTACCTTTGGAAATACAAGAATATGCATGGCAGTCATAATGGCATGGAGCTCTCAACGTTTTAAGCCCTGTTTTGGCAATTTGAATTTTCTGCTTGCAATTACCTCAGAGTAAAAAGGTGGCAGAGATAAAGAATGAGCAATTTTGTTGTCTCTTTTGTATGCAAAATAGACCAAAAAAATATAGGGTATGTCACTTCCCCCAGACTCACTACAACTTCAGAATTATGCCTGCCACACACATTCCCTGAAAGTAGCAAAGTTAGTCACAGAATTTTAGACAAGGAAGCCTCAGCCTGATTAAATCTTAAAACTAAACACAAGGGGCGCCTGGGTGGCTCAGTCGTTAAGCGTATGCCTTCGGCTCAGGTCATGATCCCAGGGTCCTGGGATCGAGCCCCACATAGGGCTCCTTGCTCGGCAGGAAGCCTGCTTCTCCCTCTCCCATTCCCCCTGCTTGTGTTCCCTCTCTCGCTGTGTCTCTCTCTGTCAAATAAATAAATAAAATCTTAAAAAAAAAAATAAATTATGTGGTATTCTTTGAAATCCACATAGAACAGCATAATACTACATGTAATTCTATCACTAAGAATATTAAGTATACAGGGTGCCTGGGTGGCTCAGTTGGTTAAGCGTCTGCCTTCGGCTCAGGTCATGATCCCCAAGTCCTTTCAACAAAGGGATCCCTGCTCAGCACGGAGCCTGCTTCTCCCTCTGCCCCTTTCACCCGCTTGTGCTCACTCCTGTGCTCTCTCTCTCGCAAAAATAAATAAATCTTAAAGAATATTAAGTATACAAAGGCAAGAGGGAGAAGACATTAAAGTTAATGTTCTTTTCTTTATTTTTTTTAAGAGGGAGGTGGGGGAGAGAGAAAATCTCAAGCAGGATCCAAGCCCAACATGGAGCCTGATGTGGGGCTGGGTCTCACCACCCCGAGACCATGACCGCAGCCGAAATCAAGAGTCAGACGCTTAATCAACTGAGCTACCCAGGCGCCCTACTATTTTATTTTCAAGTAACAGTAAAGTCAGTAGATCTGTAGGAACCACAAGTAAGGAGATCTCTGCACATCAACTGTACGGCCTTCAGATGATCATCGTGGTGAAGCTCAAAAGCAGATACATGCTTCCAGGGCTGACTGGCATTAGAATCGGAGTCCAAGCTATGGAGCTGCCTCTAATTGTGTAAACTGAGTCCCTGCCCTCTCCTAGGACTCTGATTCCTCCTCTGAAGAAGTAAAACAAGATGGTTTCCAAGACCCTTTTTGCAGTTTAATAGCAAAGACCCCACAGCTCCCATTCAGGCCAAATACCACCAACATGTACAGATAAAGTGGACCAACCCCACAAGCTGCACTCATGGCAAGTGATAAGATCCACAGTTTTAGAGCAGACTCAATTATCATATTGTCCCATAATGTAATGATGCCACCAAGGGGGAGCTTACTGAGGTGTGCAGTGATTCACCTGTATCCCAGAGACCCCAGAATCCTGGGCATTCTTCCTTTGTCCTCATGTTACCTGCTCTACTCTTACATCTCTCTGCTGCCAGTGAATTTTGGTGGCCAATAATCCCAACTTTTGTAGACTTAGACAATGGCATACCCAAGCTCTATTAAAATTGTGTATAAAGCAGGGGCGCCTGGCTGGCTCAGTGGGTGGGGCATGTGACTCTTGATCTTGAGGTCATGAATTCAAGCCCCATATTGGGTATAGAGATTACTTAATATTTTTTTTAATTGTGTATAAAGCAAAAGTAATGAACCTCAACTATAAGCATGAGGAATTCTCCTGGGAATAAAATGTGCATGCTTTAGGACAATGATTTAGACTTGCATTCTTTTATTTACTAACAACTGATAATAATATTAATGTCTACCCTTTGGGGAAGGCTCATTATGAGACATTCGGTGATAACATGGGAATTAGTGTTAGAAAGCAGGATAATCTCTCTGCGCACTCTCAAACCCAAACCAGGTATATTTCGAGTCACTCCCATACCTCCTGAATCTGGAGGTGTTTGACAAAGTAGTGATGACTTAAGGAAGACAAAGAATAGAAAACAAAGGGGGTTGGGCGCCTGGGTGGCTCAGTCGGTTAAGCGACTGCCTTCGGCTCAGGTCATGATCCTGGAGTCCTGGAATCGAGTCCCGCATGGGGCTCCCTGCTCAGCGGGGAGTCTGCTTCTCCCTCTGACCCTCCCCCCTCTCGTGCTCGCTCTTTCTCATTCTCTCTCTCAAATAAATAAATAAAATCTTTAAAAAAAAAAAAGAAAAGAAAAAAAAGGGGCACCTGCGTGGCTCAGTCTGTTAAGCATCTGCCTTCAGCTCAGGTCATGATCTTGGGGTCCTGAGATCGAGCCCCTTGTCAGGCTCCCTGCTCAGCAGGTAGTCTGCTTCTCCATCTCCCTTTGTGCTCTCTCGCTCTCACTCTTGCTCTCTTCTCAAGTAAATAAATAAAAACTTAAAAAAAAAAAATAGAAAATAAACAATGTCATAGTTAAGTTGCCCCAGATCTAGAAAGACAGAAGAACAGAGAAAAAAAAGTAGGAGAGATGGATATGGGGTTAAGCAGATGGCTTCAGTGAAAAGTCCTCTGGGAATCTCCTCCTTGGTGGGCCAGGTTCAGTGAGACAGCCCAACAGGTGCCATGTCTTGGAGAGGGTGGCTCTTCACAGCCATCATCCATGATGTAGGAGGGCTCTGTCCCACATCACAGTTGAGGGGCGAGCCAAGGAGCTTTTGTGACTTGAGATCATTGAGACCACACGTGGTCTGCAGAGTTCAAGCCAGGTCTCCCTCCACTATGTGATGCTACCCTGAGATCAGGAGCCCTCTCTTTGGGAGGGGCTCAGCCAGGACTAAGGCAGCAGTTAACTGGCCCCCAACCAGGTCTCATGAGCTTAGCCTTATTAATCTGGGCTTTGCAAAAAAACTGAGCCAATCATTTACAGATCCATTACCTTCTTTCTAACGAAAAATGATAACGCCTTGCCAACACAAATGTTAATAACTTGGCCTCTTCTTTCAATTACCTCTGCTCTCTTGGAAATGTCTATTTGTGGATAAAGCTTCTGAGTTAACCCAGGGAATTAACCAGAAGTTTAAGAAGACCCTATAATTCCTAGGGGCTAGTGAAGAAAGAACACCTCTTTACCAGGAAATATTAACAGAATGGAGTAGGAAGGAAAAAGAGGGAGCAGAAAATTGCCCTTGAAGGCCCAGGATTTCAAAAGGCACAGAAGTTAGAAACACTAGTTCAATGTGGAGGAAGAGGATGGTATCGGAAATAGGTTTTGGAAATCCAAGTATAAGCTGTGTCCCAAAGAAATGGCCTCATATGTCTATAAAGGCCTTAGTTTTTCTCTCCTGCATCCGTAGTCTACTCCCATCTTCCTTTCCCACACCCACATTCTCCTCTCCTGCATTCGGTAGCTATATGCAGGATCCATTCTGTATGCTAAATCCAGGAGGCATTTGGGGCCTTCAGGAGTTTGGTTATTTTGACACATTTTCAATGACAACTCTCAGTTCCTCTCTGCGTGTGTAAGAATTTCTTTCTGGAGGGAGCCGGGGCATTATTTTCTCAGGTTTGGCCCTCTCCAGCATGGCCTGCAAACACCAGTCAACATTTACAATGGCTACAGTATACAAAATTGGGATCATTTGTTTAGGAAGCAACTAGGTCAATGATTAGTACCCATGCAGTGATGGAGTATGTGGTTTGGGAAAGAGGTAGAAACAGAAAAGGGGGAGACTGAGCTTCCATCTTCTATTGAATCTGTGTAGAATCAATTTTATCACACTCCAATACCTTGTTTCCTGTAGAAATTGAAGAAACAATAGGAGAGTGGCATTAGCCTTAAGAGCATGACTTAGGATTCAGTCAAGGATCATGCGCTTGAGTGCCTGCCCTCATTTACTATCTCTGTCCCCTCTGAGAAGTCCCTTAAATGAGCATCTGATTCATCTGAAATCTGGAGAAAGCACCTGCTTCTCTAGGTTGTTATGATGGTTCAATGAATCAATACATGTAAATTACTTTCCACAGCCACCCAATAAATCCTCAAAAAGCAACAAATCATAATTAACCAAATCCCTCACTACTGGTCCAATGACAATCTGATTATTGCTTTTGCTCCCCTGTAAAATTTAATTAGAGGTGGAACATGGTGGAAGCAGGGGAGAAGAGGTCGTAGTAAAAGGCAAAATGGAGAACCTAAGTATTTTTGTATTCTAAAACATGAGTTGCCCTTCTCTGCTGTTTAGCAATCCTTTTAAGTTAGCCCTATTATGAAAAGCCCTATCATTTCATCATCAAGTTTGAAATCACCAACACCCCAAGCTCCCCTTCACTCCCATCCTCCTCCCCATCCGCGCATCTTCTCTCAGAAATGTCCACATTGGGCACAGCTGTCTATTCTATTAGGCAACCCTTACAACACCTCAGAAAAGACACAGGACATAAATGAAATAGACACGATTATTTCACATCTTGATGGTCCCTGTCCCCCATCATCTCTTAGAGTCTATCAAAATTGAGAGCAGTAAATCTTTGAATAAAGAAAGTCTAGGGGCGCCTGGGTGGCTCAGTTGTTAGGCGTCTGTCTTCAGTTCAGGTCATGATCCCAGGGTCCTGGGATCGAGTCCCACATCAGGCTCCCTGCTCGGCGGGGGGCCTGCTTCTTTCCCTCCCTCTGCTGCTCCCCCTGCTTGTGCTCTCTCTCTCTCTCTCACTCTCTCTCTCTGTCAAATAAATAAAATCTTAAAAAAAAAAAAAAAAGTCTACCAGCATTTTTTCCAAAGAACAAAATGTACATATTCATGGTGTCAGCATGGAAGCCTCTAGTTTGAGATGCTCTCATTATTAGGCATGGGTGTGCACACAAACAGAAATTTCCTTTGGAGAACAGAACTGTCAACTTGGAGTAAAAGGCTCTTCTTTCAATTGCTCTACCATCCCTGCCAATCCACACCCTCTAAAAGCCTCTCCAACCGGTTGATTGCTTCTCTCCTCTTCCTTTGGAAAAGTCCTGATGTATATAACTGCATAAATATGTTAAAACCACTAACCTGAGAAAATAAAATCAAGTAATCTTCCTTAAAGTAGAACTCAAACGTTTTTATGGATAATGAACTTGGCTGCTCAGCCAGCTGGATGATTCAGACAATTATAAGAACCAGTTTGAACCTGTAAGAAATTGGTCAGATGGGCATATGCAGCCTTCTCAAAAGGTGTCCTCCCTTAGCCTTGGCCAGGATCTGCTGTTATGTAAAGCTGAACTCCATTTCATTTATCATCACATTGGATTTTTTTTTTCCATTTGATATGTTACCTAATGATTAAAATGAGAAAGCAGCTGCATTTATAGTGTTACTCATCTTCTCTTTCTGGGTTTAAACCACATTCATTCAATCTTAAAAGTCAAGGCTTTGGGAGGTGAGGGCAGGGTAACCTGATGGTTGAGGATTGTAGCTCTGATGTCAGATTGACTGGAGTCCATTCAGAGCTTTAACCCTGACTAGCTGGATAATCTTGATTCACTGGGTAATCTCAGTTTACTTACATGTAAAATAGGTACAGTGCTACCAATATGGCAAGGCTTTGCATGGATTAAATTAGGTAAGGTCTGGCACACAGCGCACATTTAACTAACATGCTAAACATTTGTTGTATTATTTTAGTAATACATTTATTTCAAGATGAAATATTAATTATCTGACAGTATAATTAACAGGGCTTCTCATTTCACATGTTCTCGGGTTCTCAGTAAATAAGTGAGAATTATCTTGATGCTAGACACTTCATCACAGGAAATCTTTTGCTGGTGAACTTGGATTAAGAAGTGCTGTTTTCTACCTCTGGCTCTCCTAGGTTACTCAGGCTTCAAGTCCCCCTCTTTCCTAACTCCCAGTCGGCATTGCAGCCCTATCCTGGGCACACAGCAGGCTCTAATCAATATTTTGCATGTTAGGTAGGTGACACATATGAGCTCCAAGCTAAGGACTTTCATACAATCTCAAATTCTAAATCTCCATAGAAACACCTTTATGAGGAAGATAAGGTAAGAATCTTTCCTCAGTCTATATGAATGTAAAAAAAATTTAAAGGCCAAATTATTGCAAAATGTCAACTAGCTAGGAAAGGCTTTGAGTCTAGATCTGAGTGCAGGCAGGAGATCTGAAAACCTTACAAAGCCATAAACAACACGATTATCTCAAGGAAATGGTTCTCACTTTGAATAAGGAAAAGGCAAAGTTCCAGTAGAAGGCTAGACAGGCTGTACGGAATGATTAGATGAAAGCATGATTAGAGATTATTACAACAAGCATGATTTTGTTGCAATAACCAAGTAGATAATTAAGTTTTTGAAGAATCAATAATGTAATTTCCACTAGAAAAAATTTCCCACCTTTTTACAAGAAGAATTTTTGAGATTGCACAGTACTCCTACAAACCACATTAGATACTCCAGTAGTTTAACAAAGAGAAAAAAATGACATGGTTTAGTCAGGTATGAAATTTTGCAAAACAAAAAGGAGAATCAAATACAGAAAAAAATGTGGGCTAACATCAACCAAAAGCCATTGATTAGTTCTTTTTTTTTTTTTAAAGATTTTATTTATTTATTTGAGAGAGAGAATGAGAGAGCACATGAGAGGGGGGAGGGTCAGAGGGAGAAGCAGGCTCCCCGCCGAGCAGGGAGCCGGATGCGGGACTCAATCCCGGGACTCCAGGATCATGACCTGAGCCGAAGGCAGTCGCTTAACCAACTGAGCCACCCAGGCGCCCCTGATTAGTTCTTTTTGAGACCAGCTACCCAAACACTGCAGGATTACAGGTATTACATTATCAATATATGCTAAAATATAATATATACCACTACAAGCTTAAAACCTAATGTACTGGGAAGCAAACCTTTACATACTCCGCATAACTCTAATTTTATTTAATTTCTTAAAATCCTGCAACTTCCAAATAAGCAATAGTAGCAGAAACAAAAATTCACATGAATGGACCACAATCAAGGCTACCAACAGTTCTCATTTAAATAATAATAGCACAGTAATATGGGCTATATCATTGAAAAGCAATAAGTCCATGTAAAAATTGAGAAAACTGATTATATATGTTTATATTATATGTACATAATATTCTCAGCATTAAAGAACAAAAAAGGGAACTCATGGTAAGCTTTTGAAAGAAAGCAATCCTCCCTGAAGATAAAATAATGGGCAATTTGTTGATACTTATGCAGAGTTTAAGTCTGGAATATTCTCATTTAATGGTATGATTAAAACAATGCAATCATTTTTCATTCATTCAGTTCTGATCTTCAGTCTTCTTAACAGTTTTAGAACAGGTGGGAACAGTGACCTGCCTTTTCAACCATTATATCCCCAAGACATGACTAATTTGAAGCTGAGCAAACTGCACATAATGGGCCAGGGATTCAAGTTCATGATTTTTAGTAGGCTGTACGCTTGTTTCAGGGCACATGGTCTCCCTGCCTTCCCCGCTTCTACCACCCCTGCCCTGCAGCTGCCTCTCTGCCTCATGAAATCAAAGGGAAATTATTTTTTTACATTTTCTGCAGGCTTATTTTTAAGGAGGATAAAGATTAGGCTACATCTTTAAAAATATTTTCTTTTCCTTTAGGGGTTCTTAAATTTTTAAATACATTCTAAATACTAAAGAAGCTAGCCACTTAAGAACCCCTTCTCAACACATAAGAAAACAATCAGACGCATGATTTTATAATGGCCCAAAGTTTTTATAGAAGCATGGCATAGTTCAGTGAATTTTTAAATACCCCAAATTCTACCATATAAGATATTGCTTTCTAGAGCCTTTTTACAAAATACCATCAAAGGTTTGCAGTAAAGAGACACTGGCACAAGAAAAACTAACAACCAAAACAAGCAGAAAACAAAACAAAAACCTGGTTCTAAGAAGGCCATTGAGCTAGGGAAGTATTTAAGCTGGCTAAATGAAAACCCAATCCCTCCTATTTGCTTTTTATCTACTGTTTAAAATTTCCCCATCAATTCTAGAAGGCGGCAACCAAATACCAGTCTAAACATCATCTAAAACTCTACCAATGAGGAGAATGAAACTTGGTTAACTGATTTGCCTGGTCACTTTGGGGTGCATGGTTTGTCATGACTGTTTGGGGGTGGTGGTTGCTGGCTGTGTTTTGAATATATGTGTATGGGGTACTTATACTCTTACAATCAGGAGCTTTGCCATTCAGATCCTCCCCTTCCTAGGCTGCCATGTTTTCTTTCACAGGGGACAACAATGATCAAAAAGAAACAGATATCATGGTCAATTCAAAGCGAAGATTTCACTTTCTCACTTGGCCTCTGCAGATGCATTGAGAAACATTTCACCACCACCCCCCCCCAACCTGTCTTCCTACTTATCGGTGGAATTGAGCAGTGAAAGAGTCTCTGCTCACTGGGGAGAGTGGAGGAGGAGGTCTCTGAACTTTACTTCAACTTTCCAGCCTACAAACTGCTTCTTCAACCACTGATTCCACTTGCCCACTTTGGTGAAGTTTCAGTCTTTGCTCAGTTTCACCTGCTTTTCATTTTAGGGAAGTTTGGTGGGAAAACGTCCCACTTACCTTTTGTTGATATTTTTTCCCCATATTTGGGTCTTGTACTGTACCCAAGTTCCTAGATTTAACAGAAAAACAAAAACAAAAACAAAAAAACAAAAAAAAAAACACCTCTCTAAATGGTTGAGATAAAGGCTAAGTCACTATTCTGTGTTTAAAAGTGAACTGGATCTGATCTTTGCGGCCAGAGTGGGGACAGTCTTGGCGACTGAGAAGGAAGGAAGGGAGCTAAGCAGTCAACTTACACAATTTCCCCCAAGAAGTGTTACACATAGATGTTTTTCTTTTCCAAGTAAAGTTGGAATTAAAGCAGTTTATCTACTGAGAGGAATCTAGTTACAGGACCTATCACTAACTTTTTGAGATGGTTAGTCTCAAAAAGTACAGTCACCAGCCAAATTCTCTGGGAAAAACCCTTGGCACCACCTCCTCCAGACAAGCCCCTCTTTGAACATACAACTGCTCTGATCCTACAACAACGCTCATGTGCAGCGCCTATCACTAGTGCTCCTGCACCTTTCTCCACAGTACCAAGATGCTAAGCAATTAAGCTAGTTCACTGAAGTGCCCTAAGAAACCTGCAACAGTGGATAATGGGCTCTTCAAGGCTAGGCGATCAGCTTCTTAGGAAAAGAAAAAGAAACACACACCAACAAACACCAGGGAACTATGTGTAATGGTTCGCTGCTTGTGCAAAAACCTCAAAGAGGATGAAGGTCAGACAGGGATAATAGGCCAATTTAATTCTGAAAGCACAAGGTGCAAGAAATTTTAATTATGGTCTGCCACTGAAATCACACAAGATCCAATGGCTTCTAACTGCAACTGCTCATCAAGGGAGACAAGAGGTGTAATTGTAACCGCTGCATAATCACTGTGAGGGCACAGGGAAGGCTGCCTTCAGCTCCCAGCAGAGAATGTATTAGGAGCCTAGAAAAATCCAATACAGGGAAACATGGAGATTGCACGTAGCCACACAGGGGCTCCTAACAGGAAAGCCAAACCCCCTTGTGTGTGTGTGTGTGTGTATTTGAGGGGTGAGAGTTCCAGGAATAAAAGGTTAAGCTGTTTGGCCCAAATTAAGAATATGAGCTTGGAAAACTCTGAACCCCTTTCTGCTTTGTGGATACATACACAGAGAGAAAGGCATGATCTCCTCCAGAAATTTCTGCCTCGGTGAAGCTTCACCCACTCTCCTTTGTTTAAAACAATTAGCTTGGATGTTACAGTGATTTACAGAACCAGGCTCCCTTTAATTTGTTCCCATCAAACCCAAGTCTGGAGACAAAACGCCACACACACGGCTCGAGGTGCCCAAGCCTGTGCAGCTCGCACGCCCGCGCCGCGCGGACTCTCGTAAAGGGACCGGCAGAGAAAGCCCCTCCGTGGATCTCCAGTCCGCAAAGTTTCACAGATCCGTGAAGAAAGCAAAAGCACCCATCCGCGCCCGTCGCAAAGTTGGCGCTGAAGTTTGTGCCGGGATGTCCTAAATCTCGAGGGGCAGGGGACGCCGAGTGTGCGGCCAGGCTAGAGGATGGATGGAGATGGAGAGACAGCAAGAGGGAGTTTTTACGAGTGGAAGATCCGTGAGACCATCTTCTTCACCCGGAAGCCTGTGTGGCTCCCAGAGATCTCGGAGGTGCTCGTCAGGGGAGGCGCCGTCGCCGGGGGCCAGAGAGCTGTCACCTGCGGGGAGCCGCGGCGGGGGCGGGAGGCGCTCTGCTAGGCGCCCGGGGAGGACGTGGCGGGGGGGGGGGGCGCTTCAGAATCACCAGCTCTCGGGGCTCTGAGAAGTGGGGGAGGGGAGATTCGCGAGAGGGCAGGAGGCCAAGAGCAACACCTTTCGGATACGCTTTTCCCCTCCTACCTCTCCAACTTCCCTCAGCGCCAGCCAAGGACTTTCTCCCACCGCACCCTACCGCATCCCGCCTCCGGGCCCACCTCTCAGACCCTTACGCGGCCGCGGCGGGGGGTGGGGGGTGCGGCCAGGAAGCAGCCGGCGCGAAGGTCGGGACCCCAAACGCAAACTCTCACCCCCGAGCCGAGACGACCAAATACGTTTATACCGGCAACGATCACAGCCCCGTAGCAGGGCTCCCGGGTTAGCGCCGGGCGCAGTTCCCTGACTCTTCTGTTGTTCCCAATAAAGTCGATTACGTTGCCCTCCGGGAGCTGACTGGGAGCGAACGGAGAGGAAAAGGGGGGAACGCGGGAAAAAGCAGGGGGAGCAGCAATCAACTTTGTAACCCAGCGCTTCCTCGCGCGATCCGTCGCCATGCTTAAGATTCCCACCCCCGCCACCCCCCTCCTTCCTTTCAAGTGGATACTGAAACTAGGCCAAAACTTTTTCCCCTCCTTTTCTCTTAGCCACTAGACTGGATTGTGCCCCACGGAGCCCCATGGAGCTCTGCTTTCTTAAGCACAATAGCCGGACTAATTAGATCATAGAAGCAAGGCAGTGATACTGTAACAAGTAGCCCGAGAGGCAAAGAGGGAAGGGGCCCGAAAAGAGAGAAAGGGGGAAAAGTTTGCAGCTCTCGCACTTACCAATCAAGCCTCCCACCAGAAAGGCGATGATTTGGAACACGAGCAGAATCCCACCAACAATGCACAGCTTCTTGGTGCTCATGTTTTCTATAATTGCCCCAGCCATTTTTGCGCCCCCCTTTTTCTTTCCTCCTTGAAATAAATGTTTTTAGGGTGTGCTTTTTGCCCTTCTCCTCTCACGCTCCCTCCTCCCTCGCCTCCTTTCTGGGCGCTGCAAAACTTCAGGGGTGTGGGAGCGCGGTGAGGATGGGACCGGGACGCAAGGCGCCCGCACGGATTCCCCCGGCGCAGCCGGCTCGGGCTCCCCCAATGCCCGGAGCTGTGATTGTGGCCGCTCCGCCGCCTGTGGACGCTTAAAGGAGCAGGGAAGCGGATCACATGACGCCGCCTCCCTCCCTCCCTTTCTTCCTCCCTCCCTCTCGCGCTTCCTCCCTCCCTCCCTCCCTCTCTTCCTCTCCCCCTTGCCCGCCTGTGCGGGGCTTCGAGCTGCGGAGGGTGCTGGCGTCCCGCTCCCAGGTCTGGCTGGCGGTCTGTCCCGCCCGGGGCTGGTGTCGTTTGGGGGTTGATGCTGTTGTTAAGTGGGTTTCCCCCACCCCGCCTCTCACAGGTTTCCTTTTCTGGTGCGAGATTTAAATCACCCACGGACAGCTTTCCAGACCTTTAACTTACGCGTTGACTTTAGGAAATGGGCCCCACCCGCAACTGCCAGAACTCTTCAGGAAAGAGGAGGAGAATTTTTTAAAGGGACCCAAAGATGCTTAAGTCAGAGCACAGAGATGCAGAATAAAGTCTTTGGCTTCCTTTGACCTGACCCCAGCCTCAGTTGCTGGGCATATACCTGGCTAAATCCCCCCACTGCACCCCTGAAGGAACCCTGTGCTCTAGCCAAATCAGACAACTGTTCATTACCACATAATCCCCCACTCCAGGGGTTTCCAGAGCCTTGACCCTGGCTCTTAAAAACATGTATTCTACTCCGTCGGAGTTTTAAACCTCATTTAAAAACCAGCTTGTCTGAAAAGCCTTTCTAATTTTCCAAATCTCCCCCCTGTAATATTTCCTTGAACCCAACCCCTACAACTCCTGTGTTTACATTCTTAGCTCCTATTGTAAGAACTTGTGTGTACACGTTTGTCTCCACCACAGGGCTGTAAACTCCTTGGGGATAGGGACCGAGTTTTATTCATCTTTGTACCCACCCTCCCCCAACCCCGTGGTTCCTAACAAAATTCTAGCTCTAGTAGATCCTCCATAAACTTTTGTGGAATGAATAAATAAATAAATGTGAAAGCAAGCCACGTTTTGCATTTCAAGAGCCTGAAAGAGACCTTATTTGATTTAGATGGTAAACATATTTAGTTGCAATGTTTGTTGTCTCTTTGTGAGGATATATTTCTATTTACACTTAACTTCTAGGGGGAAAGGAGGGTGGGACTCTTAAGAGAGTTCCTGTTCTATCAAGCCTAAATTCCTGGGCCTGGTTTTTCCATGTTCCATAAACGGGTCACTTGGCCAGCACAACTCACGTTGCCCAAATAGACCCTTGGTTTAGTCACCCCCCCAAACATGGTTTGACACCCCTTAGACACCTGGTTTCTTGCCCCTCCTCTCTATCTATACCCTCTTCGTGCCAAGGGAATACCACAAGTCCCCTGTCCTCTGCTCGATTTCTGAGCTTGCATTGCCCTTCTGGAAGATGCCATGCAGGTTACCCTTAACGAAAGTATTCATTTCTAGTCTTCAACTAGACTAGACACTCTTTAGGACCATACCAAACTTTATATATATGAAAATCCATCTCCTTGGAGTCGAACAGTTCTTAAGAGTTCTGGGGATATAGTTGCTATTTATTCATTCTTTCCTTCAACCCTTTAACCAGCAGGGCTCACATATTGAGCCCTTAACCTGTTCCAGGCTTTCTGTTCTAAGCCCTTGAGGATACCAGGATGTGTGTGTTTTCTTTTAAAGATTTTATTTATTTATTTATTTGTCAGAGAGAGAGCACAAGCAGGGGAAGCTGCAGGCAGAGGGAGAAGCAGGTTCCCTGCTGAGCAAGGAGCCCCAGAAGGCAGTCGCTTAACCGACTGAGCCACCCAGGCCTCCCGAGGATACCAGGATGTGAAGACAGTTGACAGTCCTGGAGGAGCCCTAGTCCCGCTGTTATTCACTGAGTAGTGATTAACAACCTTTACTTCAGAGAACACCAGATCAGATAGAAGAAGCAGACAGAACTACTGTCAACAGTAGTGGTCAGAAGCGTTTGGTACCCAAACACAGATAGACGAGTGTGGCTTATTTGCCTTCCTTCTTTATCTTTTCAGAGGCTTACATCATTTTTGTTTCCCCTGACAGGAGTAGGTTCCAGGGCATCAATAACAGACATAGGAATGCCCTTCTCACCTCTGTTGCTAGTTAACTCCACGTTCTGTGTTCTCATCTCAGCAAGCTGCCAACTTCCACACATTTGAATAATAATGATGCCTTTGGATTAGAATTTCTTTTTAATACCAAGGAATTTTTTTAAATTAAGGTTGATGGGATTCAATATCAAGATTTACTCTCCATTTGATACTATGTTTCGCTATTTAAGAAGAAAGACATGGGAGGGACCTGGGGGGCTCAGTCTAAGCATCTGCCTTCAGCTCAGGGCATGATTTCAGGGTCCTGGGATCAGAAAGGCTGAGTAGGGCTCCCTGTTCAGCGCTCAGCAGGGAGTCTGTTTCTCCCTCCACACTGCTCATGCGTGCTCTCTCTTGCTCCCTCTCTCTCTCTCTCAAATAAATAATGAATAAAATCTTTTTTTAAAAAAGAAGAAAGAAATGGTGTTCTATGCACTTCAAATATGAACTGAATCCACAAGAATGTGTTTAGTAGTCCCCCCCCCCCCCATCCACGGGTTAGTTTTCCATGGTTTTACTTAACCTGTAGTCAGCTGAGGTCTGATGGTCTGAAAGCAGGTGATCCTCCTGACCTATTGCCAGAAGGTCAATGAGTAGCCTAATGCTATGACACAATGCCTTTGTCATTCACCTCACTTCATTTCATCATGTAGGCATTTTATCATCTCCCATCATCACAAGAAGGCTGAGAACAGTACAATAAGGTATTTTGAGAGAGAGAGTACATTCACATAGCTCTAATTACACTATATGTTATAATTGCTCTATTCTCTTATTAGTTATTGTTGTTAATCTCTTATTGTACCTAACTTTATCATAGGTATACATATGGAAAAAACACTGTGTATATAGGGTTTGGTATTTTCTGAGATTTCAGGCATCCACTCCTGGTCTTGGAACATACATCTCACAGATAAGAGGACTACTGTATTTATTTAACATTAGTGAGCTCCTCAACTCATTTTTCTATCAACTGTTACAACACACTCTACTCATTCAGCTCCCAAATGCATCTCTTCAGAGTAACTGGCCTCACTTCTTTGGTTCTAGTTTCCCCATCTGGAAATGAGAGGCTTGGAATAAAATACTGGTTCCCCACAAAGGTGGTCCCCCCCTTTTTTTAAAGGGCACTTAATTAAAAAGAGCTATATATAATTTTTTTTGAGAGAGAGAGCGAGCACATGGGGGGAGGGGCAGAGGGAGAGAGAATCTTAAGCAGGTTCCATGCCCAGTGCAGGCTCCACAGGGCTCAACACAGGGCTCCTCATGGGGCTCCACATGAGGCTTGAGGTGGGACTCACACGGGGCTCCAATTAGGGCTCCACCTCACACCCCTGAGATCATGACCTGAGCCGAAATCAAGAGTCAGATGCTTAACCAATGGAGCCACCCAGGAGACTTTTAAAAAGAGATATTTCTAATTGCTAATCAATGCTTCTAACTTGCATGCAATTACCAATATTGCCAAACTGAATGTGGGACAGACACTTTCAGTATTCATCACCATGAGTTGCTTTAAGAAAAATTTACCATTTCTATTATACCTTTTTAAAAATTAAAAGTGACTGTCAGATCCTTAGTTCTCAAGGGAATAACACAGACAAGTAGAAAAGAGCATGAGTGAGTTGTCCAGTTTTGGAATGGAGCCTGGACCCCAGCTCTGCCCCTCAGTTGCTATATGTCACTGTGAGCCACTCCAGTCACCCAGCACTCTGAAGCTCAGCTTTGTCATCTGTAAAATGGAGATAATGACAGTACCTGCTTCATGGTAATCTTGCAAGAGATGATGATAATGATTATTATATTTAAGAATCCTTAAGGGAAATCAATAACCTTGCATTAAAAACTAGTAAAACTGATCATTAATTGGTTCTTCCTCAGCTCTAAAATTTTATCATGTTGTAATTATTTTTTGAAGTATATTTTAGGCGCAGTCTGGGTGATTAACTACCTGACAAGGGCACTAGTAAGGCCAACATCTAGTATGGGATTCTGAGCAACACTCAGTGAACTTGAAACCTAGAAACATTCTATTCTAAAAAATGCTTCTGATCATCAATAAAGCACTTGTCATGGGTCCTTAGATAGACTGTCCCAGAGACTAGATAATCTAAGAGTGCAATCCAACTCTTCCAACAGCATTTGATCATTCCAAGTCCATTTCACTAGACTTTTAAGTTGGAGATCCTGATTTATCCATCGTTTTTTTTTGAAGGGTTTGTCTTATGGAAGATCATATTGATGTTCAATGCATATTTATGGAATGGATGAATGAATGGATGGGTGGATAAATGAATAAGTGAAGGTAAATTAACTGCAACCAGCACCCCCCCCCCACACACACACACACAGACACACTCCATTTCCTATATAGCATATACTGACTAAATGCCTATCTGGTATATATACCCTGGGCTGCCGTTTGCACATATATCTATATATGTGCTGTATTGTCACCCTGGTTTGCAAGCTGCTTAAAAACAAGGAAAGTGTGACCTGAGCCTTTGTCTCTCTCAGAGCCCCAGCACTGCACCTTGCACAGAGAAGGGCTCAGTTCCTGGAGTTGAGACAGCCCAGTCTGGAAGCCAAGGGCAGCATTCCATTATTGTCACTGAAATAAAGGTAATGCAGAGATCTAAAAGAATTCCATCTACCTCCTCAAACACCTAATTTACTTCCCAGAGGGACCTAACATGAGTAATAATCCCACTCGGAGTCTTCTCATTCTCATAAGTAGCTTTTACCCATAAATGGCATCCCAGCGCTCTTCTGTTGTTGATATTTTCTTATAGTCAGTGCCTGTGAATGTGAGCAGGCACTTTGGGTTCATACTCTTATTATTCAGCAGCACTTTTCACTCAGTAGACATACATGAATATATATATTCACAGCTTCTTTTGAAATCCTTTTCTTTTCCTTTTTTTCAGAACCATCCTTCCCTTCTTTCTCTCTGAGCCCCATTGTCTCATTTTGTATGTAAATACAAGAGCTTTTCTAGCACCTCCTTTCACACACTACCCTTGGGTAGGAACTATTCAGAACCCAGGGCTTGGAATATCAGTACTTTAACCTGATCTTTTTTTATGACATTGTTTAATGAATACCCCACCACTCCCTCCCTACACATCAGCACCCTCGTGTGTGGGTCTCCTTTACCCCTTTTCTTTGACACTCCACATACATTTCAGACATGAGGCTTATTCAGTCACAGCTTTAAATCTTACTACTTGTGTAAATAAACAAGACAATTACTTACCTTTTTGAGGCTTACTTTTCTAATTTCTTTTAAAAAAAGATTATAATAGCAGCTTCATAGGTTGTGGTGAGCATTAAACAAATGTTACAAAGCACCTGACTTACTTTTCTAATTTCTTAAAAAAAAAAAAAAAAAAGATGCTGGGGCTCCTGGGTGGCTCAGTTGCTTTAAGTGTCTGCTTTCGGCTCAGGTCATGATCTCAGGGTCCTGGGATCGAGCCCCATGTTGGCCTCCCTGCTCAGCAGGGAGTCTGCTTCTCTCTCTCTCCCTCTGCCCCTCCCCTCACCCATGCTCTCTCTCTCAAATAAATAAATAAAATCTTCAAAAAAAATTTTTTTAATTAAAAAAAAATTTTTTAAAGATGCTGATAGCAACTTCATAGGTCATGGCGAGCATTAGACAAATGTTACAAAGCGCCTAGCACAGAGCCTGACACAGAGTGGGCATTGAACAAACATTCTGCATGTTATAAAGGAGGAGGTTTCTGTTCCCAAAGAGAGAGAGAGAGAGAAAGAGAGAAAAGAACTATAAAACCCCTAATTATTATCTCTTATGAAATTGCTTTTTGAACCCAGGCAACTTGGAAGGGGAAGATAAAAAAACTTTATAGGTTTCCAGAGGCTTCTGGTGGGAGGCAGCTGACAACTTGAAGTAGCCAGCCAGGCCCCTGTTGTTTCCCAGGCTTGAAAGAGGCTGCTGCAGAGGGCTGGATGCTCCAATGCTTCAACCTCCAAGATCACATGTGCTTGATTCCTGGAGCCAAGGCAGGACGAGATCTTTTTCTCTATGCCAGTTTCCACAGTGTAAGATTTATGGGGTCCGCGTAGACTGCTTCTGCTCCCACCCCTCGCCCTCATGACTGTGCTCCCTCCCCATTTCACCATGGACTTAGTCATGCTCACCAGTGCCTCTCCATCTGCTTTTTCCCATGGAGAGTGGCGGTGGAGGAGAGCCTGGACAGGCCAAGACACACCTTCTTGGACAGTGATCCGGTGATGTGTAGACAGCACTCAGCGTGATGGCACAGAGTTGGTGCACAAAGTTCGTTAAATGAATGAATGGTTATGGTCCCTGGCTATCCAGGGGTTCAGGAAGGCCCCCCACAGATGGCCAATGGCAGGAAGAAGGACTCAGACTTAACCTCAGCCCAAATACTCTGCTACATGCTTTATATATATTATCACCATTAATCCACACAACAATCCTATGAGGGAGGTACTACTTTTATCATTTTATTTTTTTTTTAAGGATTTATTTATTTGAGAGGGAGAGCATAGCGGGGAGGAGCAGAGGGAGAGGGAGAGCGAATCCCAAGCAGACTCACACTGAGCACAGAGCCCCACACGGGGCTCAATCCCATGACCCTGAGATGATGACCCCAGCAGAAACCAAGAGTCCAACACTCAACTGACTGCATCACCCAGGCACCTCTATTTTTACCATTTTAAAAAGAGGAAAGCTGCTTCAGAGAAGTTACAGAATATTCCCTTGGCCACATTGCTACTACACTGGGAAGCTGAGGATTCTAAGGGAGCTGCAACACACCATTCATTCTTTCAATCACCAAAAATGTATTGAGCTCCATGAGTGCCAGAAACCGATCTAGATGCTGGGGAAGAGCAGTGGGCCTGACAGAGGCCCTGCCCTCATGCAGCCTACATTAGCTGAAGCCCACTTCAGAGCCTTGCTTTTTATTTCCTTTATATCAGCTATGCCCTTTCAACTCACCAAAAGGAAGAAACCTAGGAGAAATCGAGTCCTTGGTGTGCAGATGGGCTTCACACCAGGTTTCCCTCAGGAGACATTCATTCAGAAACCCCCTTTTCCTGCCAGTTTTGAGACAGGTTTTTTTTGCTGTTCCTTTGTTCATACATTCGGCTGTTTTCTTCCTCATCACTTCACTCCCACTCAGATCAAACTCCCTCCAATTAAGCCTTAAAAATCTTTGCAATTCATTCTTTGGTAGTATTTGCCATCAGGGCTTTTCCAAGCTGAAGATCAATTTCAAGTCAAATGACTGATGAAAGTAATTAAGCATAATTTCAGTGTTTGGAGGACTTTCTTGAAGAATACATGCTAGCAAAAGACATACGTGTTAGCAGAAGATTCAGTGTACAAAATTAGTTTTGGCCTAGCTAACCTGCAAACTGATTCCTAAAATACTTTTGTTTGGGTCTTTATTTTGTTGTCATGCTGTGAATCCCTAATAAAGACCCTCTTTACCAAAGATTTCAAGTCGCTTGATCAATATTACTCATCTTCATGTAAAAATTTATGAGGGTAAAAATTCCCAATTTCTGATATATGTCCTTACTTCTCTAAGAAATCTGAAGCCTGAATGACTTGACAATGTTTTCTTTCATTTCTTTCATAAATATTTATTACATGTTTCCCATATGCCAGGTATCTAGCAAGTGCTAGGATACAAATACAAAAAAGACAGATATGCTCTCTCTTTCACAAAATTTATAATCTCGGATATGTAAAAGCATGATGCAATAGCTCTATTTGCCAAGACGGTAAGTCCTGAAGAATCACTGGTGTGAGAGGCATGGAAGAGACCTCAGATGGAGAAAGTGAAAGGACAGGAGGTGCTGTCCTGGGTTTGGGGAGCAAGGTCCTCCCCATTCTGGAGTCAGCATCGTGTGGCAGGGAAGAGCATGGGCTCGGGTCTGGGGTCTGAATCCTAGCTTTTGCACTTACTAGTGTGTGCCTAGGCTAGTTAGGGTAATTTTTGTCACTCTGTGCCCTCATCTGTAAAATGGGAATAATAATAAAACTCTCCCTGGGGCACCTGGCCGGCTCAGTTGGTAGAACGTGCGACTCTTGGTCTCAGGGTGGTGAGTTCAAGCCCCACATTGGGTGTAGAGCTTACTTAAAAAATATAAAAATAAATTTAAAAAATTAAATTAAATACTCTTCCCATATATGATTGTTATAAAGGTTAAATGGGATATTTTGTGTCAAGTATTTAAAACAGGGCCTGAAACATAAATTCAATGTGTTTCCTTTAAAAAAGGTATGTTTTCCCCTCTTCTGCCACTCCCATGATGCTAAGTTCCCCTCAACCGCAGTTTCCTGTAATCCTGTTGACAACTCTCTCTCACTGAACAACCCTGCTGTCAGTTGGAAAGATTGGGATAGTAAGCCTTCAGGACTGCCTGATGAAACTATCTTTCAAGTATCACACATACTTTGAGATACTTTGTGATTCTCTTGTCTCATAAGCAGATACAATATCTACCTTGGGTGAATGCTCATACAGCTATGTCTGTTATGTCCCTTTATACATGCTACCCCAGACCCCATTTGGGCACTTGTCTTATCTACTCCAGTAGATCACAAATTTTTTTTTTAAAGATTTTATTTATTTGACAGAGAGAGATACAGAGAGAGAGGGAACACAAGCAGCGGGAGTGGGATAGGGAGAAGCAGACTCCCTGCTGAGCAAGGAGCCCGATGCGGGGCTCGATCCTAGGACCCTGGGACCATGACCCGAGCCGAAGGCAGACGCTTAACGACTGAGCCACCCAGGCGCCCCCACAAATTTTTTTTTAAAGATTTTATTTATTTATTTGAAAGAGAGAGAGGGAGAACACAGAAGGAGAAGCAGACTCCCCACTGAGCAGGGAGCCCAACGGAGGGCTCGATACCCAGGACCCTGATATCATAACCTGAGCCAAAGGTTGGCTCATGCTTAACCGACTGGGCCACCGAGGTGCACCAGCTCACAAAATTTTTAAGATAAAAAGACTGTCTTATTCAGAAATCTTTTTATTTAATTCTAGTGGAATCCTAGGCTTTGTAGCAATTCTCTCAGAGCTTTGCTACTTCCAGATTTTTGCCTCTTCACCTCCTTCTCAAAACAGATGTTCTATTTTACTGGGGAGGTCAGAAGGAGCCAGCAGGTATAAACTCTCTCAGCCTCCAAACTGATGAATGTTTTCCTGTGCCTGATCTTCAGGGAAACAATGAACCACCTCTTGGGCAAAGCATCCACCTTTACTTAAGCACATCTACCTATACTTATGCTTAGACCTATTTTAGAGAGCTGCCCAGCATAGCCTAGAAGTTAAGAGCATATGTTTTGTTTAATGAGTTAGCACATGAAAAGTACTTACTAGATAAAGTACTTAGCACATGGTATACACTCAGTAAATGTTAGCTTCTATTATTAATTATCTTCCATCACCTTCTACAACTTACTTCTTTAATGATCTTCTTTCATAACTTTCCTCAATCTTCCCAATCTTCTCCACCCTAAAAAATATCCTTCTGAACCCTGCATTCTCCTTAATTCATAATCTTCACTGGCATCTTTCCTTTAATTGTAAATCAAACTTCTGAAAAGACAGTTCATGTTTGCTGGCTTTATAATCTCACTTCCCATTCCCTCCTTGACCCCCTGCAGACAATTTAGATTCTAGACCCAACATTCCATTGACTCTGCTCTGACAATGATCACCAATGACCTCTTTGGTGTCCATTCTACTTCATGTCTCTGAAACTTAACACTCATCCTTTTGGAAAAAAAAAAAAATCTCTCCTCACATCCTCAACTTCAATAACTCTGTTCTCTCGGTTCTCCTACTTCTCTAACGTCCTCTTCTCTCTCTCATCGGCTGTTTCTTCTGCCCACTTCCTGAACGTTAATATTCCTAACTATTCTCTCCTTAACCTCACCTCTTCCCATAGCATCTAAAGCAAATCTGTATCTTCAGCTCTGGCCTTTTACCCGAACTTTAGACTCACAGAGCCAATCACTTCCTAGACATCTCTGCCTAGACACACTACATGCACATCCAAATCAACCAGATGCCTTCACTATCTTAGTTAATGGCCCAACTCCCCAACCAGTCACCTAAGTTACATATCTCAAGGCCATCCTTGATTCATTACCCACACATCCAATCAGTTATCCAGACCAGATTCTACCTCCCTTATACATGAGCTAGCCTCTCCTCCCCACCCCCACCCCCACCTCTCTGCAAGTCCAGAGCCTCATCATCTTTCCAACTTGGACTACTGAAGACCTTCCCTATCAAATGTCCAATCTCTAGTTTCTTACTATAGATAATCCAGTCTGCATACAGTTTCCAAAGTGTGATCATTATAAAATACAGATCTGTTTTCCCCACTTTCTGAATATAACTCTGCAATATCTTCTCATTGCCTACAATAAAGCCTACAAATAAAGCCCATATCTAGTAAAATCTCACTGAGTACTCTAAGATCTAACTACTTTGGATTATCTCTTATTCCCAGACTCACCAAGACATTTCTTTGTACATTATTGTGTATAATTCACAATCTAGCTTATGTCTTTCTTCTTATAACATATTCACTGGGATAGACCAGTTGACCCTAAGGTGGTGTCATCAAGCTATGATTCTGTGGTATTCCTCTTCTTATATAGCCTATTTCAAAGTACTGGCTATCCTGAGACCCACATGGAAACCAAGAAATCATCCTAGACTTCTCTTTTATAAATGTAATCAACAGATACTGAGAATATCATCTGCCAAGTCACATAAATAATACATTATCATAATAATGCCAAATACTTATATTTACAATGTAATGAGCACTGTTTGAAATGAGATGGATGGATGGATAGAATATTTAAGTATATAACACTTAGAACTAAAATAGTATAATAAAAGTATGTACCTTATTAAGGATTAAAGTCTTAAGTGTACTCTTGTATATATCACTTAGAACGTTTTATCTTCACTGCAGTTGAGATACATGCTATTATTCCATTTTAGACACTGAGGAAACTTTGGTTTAGATAGGATTAGTAATTTACTCAAGATCACCCAGCTAATAAACACTGGAGCTGGGCTTTGAACCCCATCAATGGGTAACTTAACAGTTATTCTCTTCTGCCTTTGGTTCATACAACAGTCATAGTAACATCCCTCAGGTTTTCTACGTATCAGGTGCTGCTCTGAATATATTACATGTATTTCTTCATTCGATCCTCACAACACCTTCTGTGAGGCAGGTGCTATTTCTCTCCTTGATTACCTATGCAAATACACTTGGCTTAAAGAAAGTCAGGTAAAATTCAAACTGGAAACCCGGAAAAATCTGGAAGTGAATACTCACTTCAAAAAGTATGCATTTACTCTTCTAAAAGCCTGTTTCAGAATGCCTTTGCATTTTAGATTTCTCAGATCATTAACAACAGGTACCTTTCCAGTATGAAAGTTAAGGATCTCTTTACTCATTCAATCTTCCATCCACTCAGCAAACCTTTATTGAATGCCTACTGTATGCAAGACACTAAATACTTCAAAAAAATGTTTCTTCTCTCAAGAAAATAAAAATCTAGAAAACAGAAAAGGACAATGAAGCTAACAAATACAATGAAGTGTGACAGGTAAGATTGCAGAGAGGTTAAGAGAACAGATTCAAGAGCCAGACAGACTTTGTTCAAAGCCTGGTTTTGCCACTTACTTCCTATGTGACTTTAGGAAATTCATTTAAACTGTTTGTGCTTCTTTTTCACAGTACCTCCACCATATGATTGCCATCAAGGCTTTCAGTTTTAATGTACATAAAGAAATTTGATCCATGCTTCAAACAAGGTAACACTCAGGGCAGCAACAGTGGATAGTAGTAGTAGTAGTTGTGAGTGGTATTGCCACCTGAGGGAACACTGGCATCAAAAAGCTTGAAAAAGAGAGACTGGGGGCACCTGGGTGGCTCAGTCGTTAAGCATCTGCCTTCGGCTCAGGTCATGATCCCAGGGTCCTGGGATCGAGCCTCGCATCAGGCTCCCTGCTCAGTGGGAAGCCTGCTTCTCCCTCTCGCACTCCCCCTGCTTGTGTTCCCTCTCTCGCTGTGTCTCTCTCTGTCAAATAAATAAAAATCAAATCTTTAAAAAAAAAAAAAAACAAGAGAGACTGATTTTTTATATTAGGGAAAAGCACAACTCTAGATGAGTTTTAGAAGACGAGTAGGGTATTCTCCAGGTAGACAAAAAGGAAAATATAGATGGGCAAGGTTAAAATCAAGGAACAGTAACTTCTAAAGCTGTTACACCCAGCTGAAGAAGTGGTCTGTCCATGTGTCTTCAGCAGGTTGCTTTGGAGACCTATGGCCTTGGGAGATAGGAACATAACAAGGGTGGAGAAGTGATGTTCTTATTATGATTATAGATCTTTAAAAGCTATCATTTGAAACCATGTTTATTACTAGATGGAGAATAATAACACCTTCTCCTGTGTTTGTATAGCACCAATTCTGTACAATTTTTTTTTTTTTTAAAGATTTTATTTATTTATTTGAGAGAGAGAGAATGAGAGAGAGCAAGCACATGACAGGGGGGAGCGTCAGAGGGAGAAGCAGACGCCCTGCCGAGCAGGGAGCCCGATGCGGGACTCGATCCAGGGACTCCAGGATCATGACCTGAGCCGAAGGCAGTCGCCCAACCAACTGAGCCACCCAGGCGCCCTGCTCAATTCTGTACAATTTTAAGATAATATCTCAGTAATCTTCACAACCTTGGAGGTCTGTCCAATTATAATTACCACGATTTTTCATATGGGAAAGCAGAAGTACAAGGAGAGGAAGGCAGAAATCCAGGGTTGCTGCTCACCGAAGTGTCCAAAATAACAAGATCATACTAACTTCACACCCTCTCCCCATTTCTCTCCTTGTTATGGAAACATAGAGCAAAAGGCTGTAGCTTGAAAAGCCTAGGGTGGGGTTAAAAAACAATCAGAAATAGTGATGAGCCATGCAGAAAATGTTGGATGAACTGTGAGACAGGTTTGTGATGACAAGTAGAATGTGTCGGGGATAAGTTGGATTGATTGACAGAAGGAAACTTTGTTTTTTTAGATTCCTGCACATGTAACTTACATACAGTAAACTACATAAACCATACATGTATACATTGATGAATGTATGCAAATGAATACTATCTTTGTTTGCTACAGATGCCATCACAAAATACACAGGACAGACTGGGTAGCTTACACAATAGAAATTTATTTACTCACAGTTCTGGAGGCTGGAAGGTGCTCGCAGGGTTGAAGTCCTCTGAGGCCTCTCGCCTGGCCTCTGTCTTGCTGCCTCTTCACATGGTCTTTTTTTCATGTGCTTGGTGTCTCCTCCTCTTCCTATAAGGACATCCATCATACTGGATTAGGGCCCCTTCCTGATGGTCTCTTTTAACTTAATCAACCCTGTAAAGACCTTATCTACATATACAGTTACATTCTGAGGTACTGGGGGTTTGGACTTCAACATATGAAATTGGGTGGGGGACATAATTCAGCCATAACAAATACATATATGAGATACAAAAGCACCCAAGATGTAGAACATTTCTATCACTGCAGGATGATTCTCTGCTCTCTTCCTAGTAATCCTCCAGTGCTAATCCCTTTTCACACTTATCACCGTTGGTGTTTTTTCCTATTTTTGAACTTTATAATATGTGTTTATATTCTTCTTGACTGTTGTTTCCCACCCACCCTCCCACCCAGCAACATGACATCTGTGAGATTCATCCATGTTATTGCATGTAGCACTGTTTTATTTTATTGTGTAAATAAATTACAATTTATATGATATTTGAGTCGCTTCCAGTTTTTGGCTGTTGTGAATAAAGCTGCTGGAAGAGTTCTTGTATGTCTGTTGGTGGACATAATCATTCCTTTCTGTTAGGTATATATGCAAAAGTGGAATTGCTAGGCTATAGATACACTGGCATATTTAATGTTAATAGATGCTGTAGAATAGTTTTCCAAAGTAGGTATGACAACATGCACTCAGACTAGCAATGCAAGTTTCAGTTGTTCCACATCTTCATCAATACGAGCATAATCAGTCTTTTAAATTTTAACCATTCTGGTGGGGATGTATAAATATCTTACCAGAGTTTTGATTTGTATTTCCCTAATGACTAATGCTGTTGACTTCTGGTCATTTGACATCCTGTTCTGTGAAATGTCTGTTCAAGTCTTTTTTCCATTTTTAAATTGGTTGATTTCTTATTTATTTGCAGAAGTTCTTTATATATTCTAAACACAGATCCTTTTTCAGGATTCGTATTGCAAATATTATCTCTTGGTCTGCAGTTTATCTTTTCATGAACAGACATTCTTAATGTTAAATAAGTCCAACATATCAATCTTTCCTTTTATGGTTTTTGTTGATGCTCACTTAAGAAATCTTTTCTTACCCAAAGTCTTGAAAATATTCACCTGCTTACATCTAGAAGCTTGATTGTTTTACTTCCATATAGAAGAGGATGTTTCATCTCAAATTATTTTTCCGTATGTATATCCAATTAACCCAGCATCATTTCTTTCTCACTGAATTGCAGTAGCCAGTATATAGCAAATCAGGTGACCATATTTGTGCAGGTCTTCTGGGATCTCTATTCTATTCCATTTGTCTACTTACTCAGGCTGTGGTAACATCAGACTGTTTCAATTACTGAAGTTTCATACAAATCCTCGATATACAGTAAGTATCCCAGGTTTGTTCTTCAAAATTGCCTTGACTCTTCTAAGTTCTTTGAATTTCAAGTAAATTTTAGAATCATCTTGTCAATTTCTACAAAAGAACTTACTGGGTTTTGATTAGGATTGCAATGAATTAATTTGTAAGAAATTACATCTTCATATATTAAACTTTCCAAGCAATAAACACAGGATTTTTTCTATTGATTTGGATCTTCTTCAGATTCTTTCAGTCATATTTTGTAATTTTTTTTTTTTAAAGATTTTATTTATTTATTTTTGAGAGAGAGAAAGTGAGAGAGAGCAAGCACATGAGAGAGGGGAGGGTCAGAGGGAGAAGCAGACTCCCTGCCGAGCAGGGAGCCCGATGCGGGACTCGATCCCGGGACTCCAGGATCATGACCTGAGCTGAAGGCAGTCGCTTAACCAACTGAGCCACCCAGGCGCCCCAATATATTTTGTAATTTTTAGGAAACAGGTCTTACATGTCTTTTGTTAGATTTCTTTCTAAATATTTGGATTTGGGGTGCTATTATAAATGGCAATTTAAAAAATTTTATTTTCAGGGGTACCTTGGTGGCTCAGTCAGTTAAGGCAGACCAAGCCCTGCATCCAGCTCCCTGCTCCGAAGGGAGCCTGTTTCTCCCTCTGCCTCTGCCTCTCTCTCTCTCTCATGAATAAATAAAATCTTTAAAAATAAATAAATAAAAAAAATAATTTTATTTTCTAGTTTGGTACTGATATATATAAATACAATTAATTGAAAATTAATTTATTATAGTTTATTTGTAGATTCTTTTCATTTTTTACATGAGCAAGCTTCTCATATATATAATGATAATTTTACTTCTTGCCTTCCAAACTTTATAGCTATTATTTTGTTTTCTTGTCTTATTGTAATGGCTAATTCCAGTGCAAGCCTGAACTGAACAGTCACCACTATTATTTGGTATTTATTTTGGAAATGCTAGCCAATGCAATTGAATAAGAGAATAAAAATGAGGCAAGAAGGAAACAAACTTATAATTATTTGTAATTGATACAATTATAAATCTTAAAAATACAAACCATTCAAAAAAATTATTTCAAGACATAAAAGAATTCATTAATAACAATCACAAATTTAATATAAAAGTCAAGTCAATTGTTTTACTTTAGAATAATGATTCTCTCTCAGAAAACAGAATGGAAGGAAATGTCTCATTCACAGTTACTATGAAAAGTTGAAATTTGGGGTGCTTGGGTAGCTTAGTTGGTTAAGCATCCAACTCTTGGTCTCAGCTCAGGTTTTCTCAGGGTTGTGAGGTCAAGCCCTGTGTTGGGCTCCATGCTGGGTGTGGAGCCAGCCTACTTTAAAAAAAAAGAGAAAAAATTGAAATTCTAGGAATGAATAAGAAAGCACAGAAATTTAAAATTCCTCAGAGGTACATAAAAAAAGTTAAATAGATGTAAAGACACCCTTAATTTGGATATAGGACTCAATATTTTAAAAGACATCAGTTATCTTTGAATCAATCAAGAATATGAGCAAGGCTTTTGAGGGTTTCTTGAAATTTGAACTAAATGATACTAAAATTCATATTTAAAAATACACATAAGATGGGCGCCTGGGTGGCTCAGATGGTTAAGCATCTGCCTTCGGCTCAGGTCATGATCCCAGGGTCCTGGGATCGAGTCCCGCATCGGGCTCTCTGCTCCTTGGGAGCCTGCTTCTCCCTCTGCCTCTCTCTCTCTCTGTCTCTCATGAATAAATAAATAAAAATTTAAAAAAAAAAAATACACCTAAGAAAAAAATTCTAAAAGAGAAGAATCATGAGGGAATAATAGATAATATATTTTAAATTGTGTTTCCCTGATGTTGGACCAAATAGATGAACAAGACAAATGAGAAAATCCATAAATCATCCTCATTATCAGAATTTAATAAATGATGAAAGTTGCACTTTAGTAAATGAGGCAATATGAATTATTGAATACACAATGCTGGTAAGATTGGCCAAAGGCCTGAAGAACATAAAGCTAAATTTTCCTCTTTACCTTCTATACTAAAATGTGAAAAACAAACAAACAGATAAAATATCTAGAAGAAAACATGGAATATTAGTTCATAAGTAATTTTGGCAAGGGAAAGCCCTTTCTGAGTATTTTCAAAGCCATCAAGCTATACAGGAAAAGTTTATATCCAAAATTATATCTTAATATTTTAAATTTTTATCAATTTTAAAACTCTATACAGGGCACCTGGGTGGCTCAGTCGTTAAGCATCTGCCTTCAGCTCAGGTCATGATCCCAGGGTCCTGGGATCGAGTCCCACATCAGGCTCCCTGCTGGGCAGGAAGCCTGCTTCTCGCTCTCCCACTCCCCCTGCTTGTGTTCCTGCTCTCGCTATCTCTCTCTCTGTCAAATAAATAAAGAAAGAAATCTTTAAAAAAAAAAAAAAAACCACAAAAAAAACTCTATACAGCAAAAAAGGACAAAAGGAAAGACAAAAATAGATTAAAAAAAATATTTGCCATACATGTGACAAACCATCCTTTTTTTTTTTTTTTTTAAGATTTTTTTTATTTGAGAGAGAGACACAGAGAGAGCCTGAGTGGGGAGAAGGGCAGAGGAAGAGGGATAAGCAGACTCCCCACCAAGCAGGGAGCCCTGCTCCCTGCTTTATCCCAGGTCCCTGAGATCCTGACTGAGCTGAAGTCAGACAATTAGCCAACTGAGCCACCCAGGTGCCCCAAACCATCTTTAATATACAAAAATTCTCACAAATAAATAAACAAAAGATAAATAACTGGAAAAAATGGGCATAAGGGTTCATGGAAAAAATATTTTAGACAATTAACATAAGAAAAGATATTCAGCTGGGGTGCCTGGGTGGCTCAGTTGGTTAAGCGACTGCCTTCGGCTCAGGTCGCGATCCTGGAGTTCCGGGATCGAGTCCCGCATCGGGCTCCCTGCTCGGCGGGGAGTCTGCTTCTCCCTCTGACCCTCCCCCCTCTCATGTGCTCTCTCTCATTCTCTCTCTCTCTCAAATAAATAAATAAATAAATAAAAATCTTAAAAAAGAAGTTATTAAAAAAAAGAAAAGATATTCAGCCATATTAATATTTTAAAGTGTCCAAATTAAAACAAGGATAGTCATTTTTTTCTGTATTTCTTTTTTCTGGTTAAAAAATTAAAAGATTAGGTAGGTCCAAGGCTGAAGGGAAATAGGTATTTCTATGTATTGTTGATAGTATAAATTATCACAAACCTTTTATAGAAAATTTATTAATATCTTTCCTAATTACTAATGAGCATATCCTTTGATGTCCATCTTGAAATTTATCTTTCTCATATACCTGCAAAAGTTTTCAGAAATATGTATAGGAATTCCAGTTTTGTTATAGTATTGCTTTTTTTTTTTAAAGCAATTTCTTCCTTTTTTTTTTTTTAAGATTTTATTTATTTATTCATGAGAGACAGAGAGAGAGGCAGAGGGAGAAGCAGGCTCCCAAGGAGCAGAGAGCCCGATGCGGGACTCGATCCCAGGACCCTGGGATCATGACCTGAGCCGAAGGCAGTCGCTTAACCAACTGAGCCACCCAGGCGCCCTATAGTATTGCTTTTAATAGTGTTATGGGCTGAATTGTGTCTCCCCAAAATTGATGTGTTGAATCCCTGAATCCCAGAGCGTGATTGTATTTGGAGATAGGGCTTTTAAAGAGGTGGTTAAGTTGAGATGAGGCTGTTTTAATCTAATCTGACTCATGTCTGGATAAGAAGAGATTAGAACACAGAGGAAAGACCACAGGAAGACAGAGAGAGAGAACAGCCATCCACAACCCAAAGAGAGAAGCCTCCGAAGCCAGCGTTGGTGGTATAGTGGTGAGCTTAGCTGCCTTCCAAAGAGAGAAGCCTCCGAAGAAATTAACCCTGTGAACACCTTGATTTCAGGCTTCTGGCCCCAGTACTATGGGAAAATGAATTTCTGTTGTTTAAGCCACCCAGTCTGTCGTATTGTGTTATGGCAACCCTAGCAAACTAATACAAAGAGTAAAAGTGAAATATTTTAAATGGCTATAAAAAGAAGAAAATATTACCAGTGGTTATCTCCAGAAAGTAGGACTACAGAGCAGAGAGGATAGAAGGCAGGGAAATTTTGTTTTACTTTACACCTTTCTATTCTGTTAATTTTTAAAATATCAAATCTCTATTATTATTGTAATAAAATAGTTAATTTTTTAAAGCAATGGGAAATTTGTGTCAGTTTTGTGTGTGTGTGTCAATTTTTAAAGTCCCAGAAAATCACCAAGAAATCTCTGAGAGCATAAAATTTTCTCTCGTTTTACTTATTTTTGATTTACTATTTCTTCGTGATCTAGCTTGAAAAATAAATGCAATTCATTTTGACTCTTGTCTGGTTCAACTGCAAGTCATTCAGCAGTATCGTTTTCTATTATTTTTATTTCAGAAACGTTTGGATTTATTTCATCTTCTCCCAAAACTTGAGAAATCGCAATCTTGTACACACAAGAATTGCTTTGGGGTATTTAGAAAAATCCCTCAGCTTAAAGTTGACTTCTTTATTTTTCAAGAAGACATCAACCAACCTACTGTAACATGAAACAAGTAATACCATGCAGTTATAATAGCCCTCTCTTTTAATTACAATCTAGGCAAGAAGGGTTAGGGATAAGTATATAGTAGACAGCACTATTACTGGGCAATATTCCACTTTAAACACAAGTCCACAGCCCAACTTCATATCTGCTGAGAAACATGATTCTCAGATAACTAAGGGAATAAAAAAAATGGCAGTCACTAATTACTAGTTGGCCTTTAGTATAACTCTAATGCCAACATTTCTTTATTTTTAGGAGAGTATTATTGAAGTCTAAGGAATGGTCTCATTCTGGTTAAAAACATGGTAGTAATGCATTAGTTAATAAATGGAGAATGTGAGGTTTAATGCACACACCTGGAATTGTTCAGATGTTCTTCAAGCAGAGCGAGAACAGAGTAGGAGTGGGTAAAATGTACTAACTGAACGGCAGGAATGTCCCTGGGGCTTACCTCCTTAAGCCTTCTCACAGTTGGCTTCCATGGGTCCACAGGCTTCAGGGACATTATAATCCAACTGACTAAGTATTTTTTTTATGTGCCTCCTATGCATCTGGAGCTTCTGTTAGGTCCTGTAAAGGCCACAAAAGAAGTAGATGAAATCTGAAACAGCCAGGCGCTGTGGAGGACATTAGAAATCAGGCACTAGGAGTAGCTTTTGCTTGCTTTGAGCAGAGAGGAGGCCATCCCTACTGCAGCACTTAGGAATAGACATGGCAAAGTAAAAGGACCAGAGAGGAAATACTACGTGATTTGTTGGAAATTTCACAAACTACTATCTTAAAGGCTCATGTTTAGGATACATTAATTACTTATGTGTAGCTTACTCATTTGGTCATTCATTGTGTTCAACAAATATTTACTTGGTGCCTCTTATGCCAGGCCAGGCATTATGCCAGATGTTTGGAACATGATCTATCACATGGCTTTCCTGACTTTCAGGAGCTCACAGGTAAATGGCATTGTGCTCGTGAGATCTGACTTTGGTTTGTCTCTAGCCTTCCTATGATTTACCATGAGAAAGCCTGCCCCAGGAAATTGCTGATCCAAGAAGAGTGAGAAGAGATGCAGAATGGCCTCCTCCAACTACAATCTGGATCAGACACAGCCAAGCCTAGCTGAGCCCAGGTGACCTGCAGCCTGAAGCACTCATCCCTGCTGACCCACAGACCTGTAAGTAAGAAAAACATGACTGCTTCTGTAAGCCATTGAGTTTTGGGGTGTTTTGTGAATGTGGAAATATTGAAGCAATAGCTGACTAACACAATGTATTTGATTTTGAAGTAGGCTCCAGACTCTGTTGGGTGTATTATATAACATACACTATGTACACCATACTTCCTTTGTAAACATGTTCTCTACATTTTGAAACACTTCTGGTCTTCGGGTTTTGAATAAGAAATTGTAGTTTTCCATTTTGTATAATCATTATAACATGCCAATGAGATACTCCCATTTTACAGATGAGGAAATGGAGTCTCAAATGGGTCATATAACTTGTTGAAGGTTTTACCACTAGTAATTGGCAAAGCCAAGAGTTGATGCAGGATTCTGACAAAGACCTGTGTTCTTAAACATTAGGCTATTCTGCTTTTCATAGATGGTATTAATATCTAGTTAAAATATGCAACACACACAAAATGATTTTATTGTAGTTACGCCTATTACTTTATTATTAAAAGGTTTCTAATAACTTCTAGCCTCAATTCTTAGGGAAAAAGTCATATACACTTTGCATTTGTTGAGAAAGTCAGTAGAGGCTTTTCCCCTAAGAGTCTGAAATATTAGGAGGGATGCTAGTTTGAAATAATCATTTTAATGGTGGAAGTTAATTAAGTCCCTGAGAGCTAGCATGTCTTAACTGTTCCTTGTCTAATGTTGCTATAACCGACTGTTAATATTCAGAGTTCTCAATAAACCACTCATCTCTGCCATGAAGGCAAATTTTGATTTCAGTCTCATTGCCTGATTTCATAAATTAAACCGAAGAAGATTGTCATATTTTCCAGAGAGAATCTGTGCCACTAAAAAGAGTAGATCACATTTAATTACAAACAAAGCTAGAACAAGGCTAGAAAATGTTCCAGGAAGGAGAAAAAATAGATTTGGTGAATAGCTACTCAGTCTCTGCCACAGTACGCCCCTGACCCATGCTTAGTAGCTGCATTCTGTACCTCTGATTCAAGTTGGCTAACTATAGGTGCTCATTCTCATATCCAGCGATGGGTCCTGTTGTGTTGTCCTGAAAGGGAATACAATTAAGAGAACTCATTGGGTCTAGCCATTAACAGGTTGAATAAACAGGGGTGCCTGGCTGGCTCAGTCGGTAGAACGTGTGACCCTTAATCTCAGGGTCATGCGTTCAAGCCCCATATTGGGCATAGAGCCTACTTAATTAAAAAAACAACAACAAGTTGAATAAACAAAAGTTTATTTGGTTGTGGAAAATACTGAAAGGAGGTCCTTAGGTTTGATTGTACTCCTAGGCTTGGTTCCTGTGCAGAGGTAAGAGGGACGCTTGGACTTTCAGGCTGTGTTTACATTTGGGGGGGGGACAGGGAAATACTGGACATCACAACTCCGCTGAGCAGCAGCTCAGTTAAAGGGTACTGAATGCGCTGGCAGCGTTAGGTGGAGCGGGGAAGGGGTGAATATTCAAGTGCAGCTCTTGTCCCAACTACTACCAGTCTTGCCTCCTTGTGGCCTCCTTGTGGGTTTCATGCCTCTCGCTCAGGCAGTGTGGAGTCTAGAGAAGCGACCTCCTGTCTCAAGACATGGTTTATACTTCCTCGAAATGACAAATTCATCTTATTTGGTACCTTTCAACTTGTTAAAGGATTATTTTCCACTATGGTGAAACAAACCAGAACCCACATTTAAAAGAAAAATTCTCTACCCAATGTGCAATATTTAAAAAGTCCTATACAGAAATGCCTGACCTTGACCACCCAGCTCCTCTTTCCTCACTTCACTGTCTTTATCTTACACATTATCATATTTATGCTTCCATTTGAGTCTCTGTGGCTTAAGGCAGCATTTTTTTCCTTAGCTCCCTTTCCTGCATAATGTTTTCTTTCATACTTCTCTAGGCTATGTGATTCTGAGTTAACACCTTCCATGTAACATTCCTCTCCAGACACAACCCAAACTCTCATCTTGGAGGGCAGTTCCTGCTCAGATGGCCAATATAGCTGGGCTAAGCTCCATACACATTCTACAACACTCTATCGGCTTTTATCACTTGCCCAGTTTGATAGTATTTGCATTTTTGTCTGCCCATCACACTCACTCTCCCAGCTTTTTCTGGTAACAGAGTCCTACATAGGAGTTATCAAATGACCAAACAAGCTTTACGGTCATAATGGACTTCAATTTAAATCTACTTTTTAACCTCTGCCAGAGACATGTGAAGAAAGAGATTAAAAAAAAAAAAAAAAAGATGTTATTTCCTTTCTGAATATCTCAATCAGTTGTATGCTTCTTGTATTTAAAAGAAAAGCACAAGTGTGAATATATAACACAGAGTTTGTTTGGCTAGAGAAAGGTCCACAATGTTCTATGTGCACGCTGTGACTTCAAGGCGAAGGATCCTCAAGTGGTTTTTTTTTTTTTTTCCTACAAAAAGTCTACATAAAGTTGACACCATTTTCAATGAGTGAAATCATCCTTATTCCCTGGGTACTATTGATTGGACAAAGCAAACTTGAACGGGCTTGATGTGAGGAAAGAGGCCTAGGCACCCGAGAGGACTTGGCAAAATCACTGCCCAATAAAGGCACATGGAGAGGGGGAGACGTGGAACCCAGACTATATTCCAAAAAACGCTGAACTCTAATCTGCTGAAAGTACAGGATTAGAGCCAACAGTGACTGTACAGCTCTCCAGTCACACCTCCATGTTAATTTCATTACCTAAAATACTTAGAACAAACTCTCATTACAAAGGCAATCTGCAACTATTCATTGCAATCTTTAAAAGCTTTACTAATACAATTAATGTTCCCCATTTCTTCTTAAGAAATAATACATATACGTATATAAAAATTATATAAATATGTTATTTTATATGAAAAAATATAAAGAATATATATAAAGAAAAATATATGATAGGTGTTACCTACACTTAGCTGTATATCCTTGGGTTACCCAGGATAGTCCTGGTTTACACCTATTATCCTGGCCTCATCGTTAACAATGGCACTTTCTTTTTTTTTTTTTTTAAAGATTTTATTTATTTATTTGAGAGAGAGAGCACACATGAGAGGGGGGAGGGTCAGAGGGAGAAGCAGACTCCCTGCCGAGCAGGGAGCCCGATGCAGGACTCGATCCAGGGACTCCAGGATCATGACCTGAGCCGAAGGAAGTCGCTTAACCAACTGAGCCACCCAGGCGCCCCAACAATGGCACTTTCAATCTCAAAAGTCACTGTAACTAGATTAGATGCAAAAGGGATCTTGCATAAGATACAGGATAATTAAATGTTGTAATGGGGTGGGGATATCAGAAAAGGTTATGTAATTTTCTTTGCTGGAAGTTGTTAAAACTGATAGTCAACTGAAGGTTCTAAGACAATTTGTCATAACCAGAAGGCTGGACAATGAATTGTGTTTCTGGTGCTGTCAGAAACACATAAATTTCAAAATAGGTCCTGGGTAAACTGACAGTCCTAGGGATATAAATTCATGTTAAATATGTCCAGAAGTTCCTAATTTATGCTTGGGTTATCTTCATATTTGGCCTAATGTCTTTCTTAGTTACGTTCTTTCTCTTGGTTTACATTTGTTTTCTCAAAACACAGGCAGGGTCTACTTGGTGTTTCTAAAACAATCTCTGAGTTGTTCCCACTTGGCTGTCATATTGCCAGCACCCCCAGGAACCAGTCACAGAGGGCATTCAGGCAGAGCATACTGGGGCTTGAAAACTGAAAATGGAAGGTTATCAGTGCCCCTTGACTTCTGATCCAATAGCTTTTTTTTTTTTAAAGATTTTATTTATTTGTTTGACAGAGAGAGAGACAGATAGAGAGGGAACACAAGCAGGGGGAGTGGGAGAGGGAGAAGCAGGCTTCCCGCTGAGCAGGGTACCCAATACGGGGCTCGATCTCAGGAGCCTTGGATCATGACCCGAGCCAAAGGCAGACGCCTAATGACTGAGCTACCCAGGTGCCCCTGATCCAATAGCTTTTTACTAAAGCTGTCTTCATTGGTTTCAGAGTAATATCTAACTCATATATCCTACTTCCTGGTGCTTCATTTCATCCTATTGCTTAAATATAAGCTCCTGCTTTCTTAGTTTTTGTGGTACGGACTGCTAACTGGTCCCCAATATTCATTCTCTCTTTTCCTATGGTGATAGTGCCTTTTCCCTCTCTTCCACACTTTGGGGCCGGTAATGTGGCTGCTGGCTAGAGAGGAAGCACATTTACCAGGCCCCTGGAAGCCAGGTGTGGCCATCTTACTGTCTTCCACTATTTAATGTAAGCAGAAGATGTGTATATTATTTCCACATTGTTTGCTTAAAGGAAACTTCTTGCCCTGGACTTGTTCTCTTCCCTTCCTGAGAGCAGGAAACAAGATGTGCCAGTCACCGAGCTTTGACCATGCATTTAATGACAGTGCCCCAGGGCCCTGCTACCCAAAGTGTGGTCTTTGGATTGGCAGCATCAGCAGCACCTGGATGCTTTTTATTTCTTTTTATTATTTTTTAAGTTTATTTATTTATTTTAGTATCTACACCCAACAGGGGCTGCAAATTCATGACCCTGAGATCAAGAGTCACATGCTCTTCCAAGTGAGCCAGCCAGGTGCCCCTCACTTGGATGCTTTTTAGAAATACAGAATCTTGGGCCCCACTCTAGGCCCACCTAACCAGACTCTGCATTTTAGCGAGATCCTCAGGTGACTTCAGTGCACATTAACATTTGAGAAGTACTGCTTTAGTAGGGGATGATGGAGCAACAGGATGGAAGGAATCTAGGTCTCAATTATTTTGTTAGAGCACAGCTATCTCTTAGCCTGATCTGCCTACCTGTAGACCATTATGAGAGAACAGATACAATTGTATCTTGTTTAAGCATTGAATTTGGGGGTCCCTTTTTTTTTTTTTAAGATTTTATTTATTTATTTGAGAGAGAGAGAATGAGAGACAGAGAGCACGAGAGGGAAGAGGGCAGAGGGGGAAGCAGACTCCCCGCTGAGCAGGGAGCCCGACGCGGGACTCGATCCCGGGACTCCAGGATCATGACCTGAGCCGAAGGCAGTCGCTTAACCAACTGAGCCACCCAGGTGCCCCCAACACATATTTTGCTTCCATTACGGGTTCTTTTCTTAATGATTTGTAAGATTTTTTTTTTTTAAAGATTTTATTTATTTATTTGTGAGAGAGAGAATGAGAGCACATGAGAGGGGGGAGGGTCAGAGGGAGAAGCAGGCTCCCTGCCGAGCAGGGACCCCGATGCGGGACTCGATCCCGGGACTCCAGGATCATGACATGAGCCGAAGGCAGTCGCTTAACCGACTGAGCCACCCAGGTGCCCTGGGGGTCCCTTTTTGACCTCTACCCTAACTTATATGGTTTTTATTCCCTGTGATAGCAAACCTCCTTTTTAAACCTCTGCCAAAGTCTTATGGAGAAAGAGATATTTCCTTTCCGAATATTCTGGAGTACTTGCTCCACCCCTTAGGAGAATATCTAAATTTAACTCAATTATGTTGATTTATCTGGGACTGGGAGAGTGGGGAGTGCTCTTACCCCATCCTCCTGAGTATCACTCTGCATATTGCAATGATCATTTTTGGTCTCCTTGAGGATGCTGAGTTAAGAAGCTCAATAATAAATATTAAATGAACTGAATACACAATGTCTCCGGAGATGGTTTCATCATTTTTTTTTTCCAGAAGACCCAAATCCTAACTAGCAGCATTAATCAAATAGACCACATTCATTTTCAAGTACATTAGGGTATGCATGTTCTCATTTTAATATATAGACTCTCAGACACTATTTAATTTAACAACCACCATTTCTCTTTACTTCTTCCTTTCCATCTCTGGTTTGGTAAATGTGTTCTCTAGACTTGCAATTCTCCTGCTTTAGTCCAACAAATATTTACTTAATGCCTCTGAAGTGCTAAGCATTATATTACACGCTAGAAAAACAGTAGTGAATTAGATAAAACAGATCTGGCCATGTACAGTCTAATTGGGCCGAAGACCAATGAACAAGTAATTACACAGCTGAAGAATATTAAAAAGTGGAAAGTACTTGAAATACTTGCAATACTGTTCATTGAGTCAATACATGGAGAAATAAATTAATCATTAACACCTTCACTCCATGCCTCTGTGGAGATAAAGAGCACCGTTCCTTTATCTTTCCCTTTCCTGCCTCCCTCATTGCTTGGGGTTCATACTGGCCTTTGGGCCTGTGCAAGAGAAGCTGGATAATTAACCAGCTAAAAATAAGGGCTTACAGTTAATGCACATGGAAAATGACTGGAAAGGAACTTGGCAAATGGAAATAGTTGTGGCTTATTTTATTCTTTTCCTTTTCATTAAAATATTGATTGTACAATACATTAAAACTGGGACTAAAAAGGGCATGTTTGTGTGTGTGTTAATTTTTATCACTTTGTAAGGGAAGTGAGGTTGTATTTCCTGTGCAGTACCAATATCTCACTGGGGTCTACTGGGACCCACTAATGTCCTCTTCCTTCCTTTTTGCCTAATGCAAACAAGTCACTGTGACATCCAGTTTCTGGTATTTGGTCTATAGAGGGCCCCGCTTTCTGTTTCTGTATTGCCAAACAACTCAGTTTTAAATGTTATCTTCGCCTACCTAGTATTCACATCTGGTAGTCTTCTCTGAGGGCATCAACCCAAGGTTGAGGTCTTTTCCACAACATCACTGATCTTCCTTGAAAATCCATGGATAGTAGATAGGTCAGAGAGTGGAGTGGTAATTGACAAAGAGGCAGTTGCTCAGGACAGGAGGTAAAAGCTGATACAAACAAAACTATCACTATGGGATAGCCCCTTCTGAGGCTATCATTCTACCCAGGGAACTGTTGATCAATTGCAGAATAAGGCACATCCTCAAAATTAGTGGTTTAAAATAACAATAACCTTGTTTTTGCCCATGATCTCTGATTTGGGCAGGTCTTGGTGGCAGCAGCTTATTTCTGCTCCGTATCGTATTGGCTGGGGTGGCTCACCTTGGCTGGAAGAGCTCTGCTAGTTTCACTCACGTGTCTGAAGCTCCAGGTGGGGTGGCTGGAATGGCCAGGGATGGCCAGGCCAGTTTCTCTCCATATGGCTTCTCTGTCCAGCAGGGCAGATGGACTCCTTTACATGGTGTCTCAGGGCTCCCAAGAGAGTGAGAACACAAATGTCAATGCGCCACGAAACTTGGTGCAGTGTTACTTCTGTTCCATTCTCTTGGTCAAAGCAAGTCACAAGGCCCTCCCAGATTTAAGGGAAAGGAAAATAGACTACTTCTAGATGAGAGACCCAGCAGACGTGTGGGAATAGGAGAGGTTGTTGGTGGCCATGTTTGCAGATCATCCGCCACATACTTTATGTCGCCCTCAGTAAAACCCACTGAAAACCCACTGAGTATCTACACCCATCATGAAGATTACAGTGCAGAGGGGAAATTCATGCCACCAGTTGAATGTAGGTAGAAACATGAAGTTACCCTACTCGTCTTTAAGATTTTGATTATAACTACTACACCTAAAAGGTCTAAAATGTGTTAAACTTAACATGTTAATAACACGTGAAATCATCCGATATTCACATTAACCAGTGAGGTTGGTGCCATTTCTTATAAATGAAAAAAACTGAGGCTTTTTTCTTTGTCATATCTTCTCATTTAACCCATATTTTCTTAGAACATATGTGTATTTAGATATTTCTTTATTCAGTTTATTGGATTTGTTTTGGTTCATTTTTTGTATTCTTTTAAGCTGTCCTGTGAGGCAGATATATAAATAAATAGTTTACTATATAAATATGTTGCTATTTCTCTATCTTAAACCAGGTTCACGGGGCATCTGGGTGCCTCAGTCGGTTAAGTGTCAGATTCTTGATTTCAGCTCAGGTCATGATCTCAGGGTCATGGGATTGAGCCCTTTGTTGAGCCCCGCAATGGGCTTCACACTGAGCAGTGAGTCTGCTTGAGATTCTCTCTGTCCCTCTCCCCCTGTGCCCCTGCCATGCTCTTTCTTTCCCTCTAACAAACAAAAAAGCAAAAAACAAACCAGGTTCAGCTTTAGTGACTTGATCAATATTGCATGCTTAATGCAGGACAGAACCTAACCCAGTATTTTTCTGGACCCAAGAGCAAAAATAATAAAATCCTAAGTGTATTCTCCATTTTGGATGTTCTTAAACTCCTGGGTCACACAAGGCTCACATGATTATTAAACACAGAGAAAACTGAACATAGTAAATAATTTTATAAAGTAATATCTTATTTCAACTTCAGTTTACTTGAATTATATTCAGTAAATATTTATTAAGTGTTACTTGGTGCAAGGATCTGTGTGCTTGGAGCACATCAGTGAACAAAACAGATACTTTTGCTTGTGAAGAACTTAATTTCTAAACATGGCATCTTGTAAATAGAAATAAGAAATCATTTTATTATGGGGCTCCTGGGTGGCTCAGTCGGTTAAGGGTCTGCCTTTGGCTCAGGTCATGATCCCGGGGTCCTGGGATCCAGTCCTGCATTCGGCTCCCTGCTCAGCGGGGAGTCTGCTTCTCCCTCTGCCTCTCACCCACCTCTCCCAGCTTATTCTCTCTCTCTCTCTCTGTCAAATAATAAAATCTTAAAAAGAAAAAAAAAGAAAACTTTATTGTGCAAAAAAGGATTTGTGAATGCATTTGGGCAGGAGATTGAGTAGGAGCTTATAATGATGATTTTATGGTATCATTTTTTTTTTTTTTAATTTTCATCAAAGGAAATTGAAATTTGGCATACATTCCCAGGAATCTATGTGAGCTTTACCCCTGGCAATCTCTCTCTCAGCCTTGCATTCCTCTGGGCGTTTGAATCAAAGCAATGATTTTTATACAGATTCACAATTCATAATCTAAAGATTTCTACATGTCTCCTACCACCACTCTGTCCTTTCAGGCAGAGTCTGAGAGAAGACTCTCAACGTTTCATGATGACCTTTCATTCATTCTTACCCTTCAAAGTTGAATGCAGATTTGGGTTGAAGTTCAATAAACATCCATTTGAGGATATAGATCTGCCATTTAGGGGATATCTTTTATCATCTCACAATCTTATTTATCACTTTTTTGGTTACTGTTTTTCACTTGTTATAAAATTAGAAGGACAAATGCAATAAACTATACACATAACAGAACAAACAAAAATTGTTGCCATCCTGGCAAGAGACGCTGTCATTTGAGAGTTCAAATGCTTGCTCATTGGGTGATGTGTAGAAGGCTAAAATTAGCTTAGAATTGTCATTTTAGGAATGTCAATGTGTAGTGTATGCAATTTCATACATTGAAAAAATACAAATATGAAAATTTGAGAACCACCTTCATAAGAACAGCTCATGATCCCAGAGTTCTTATTCAGCTAAGAAGGCCAGACAGATACTGTAAAATGAGAGGTCACAATGCAGGGCAGCATAGGACAAAAGGCAAAGAAATGATATGAGGACTAATGGATGGGGCAGGAAACAGGATATTTTGATGCAGATGGTGTACTGGGTGTTTGGAAACATTGTATCATCTAATCCTCCCTATAACAGTTTTACTAATTAGAACGCTGAATGAAACACAAAAGCCATAAGAAATGCTTATGGACACATGATTAGAGAGAAATAAATCCGTTTGTCTAACTTTAAAGCTCAAATAATTGACATTTGAATTTCTCAACAATTCAAAATGCACTGACTTCATTGAATTGAACATTTTCCAGGTCTTTCTAGATTTTCCATAAGGCTTTGAAAATACCACAAAGGAATGTACTTGGAATTAGAAACACCTGAGTTTGAACCCTGACTCTGCCATTTCCTAGCACTTCCAGCAAGTCAGTTTTCACATCTTTAAATAGAAAGGATGATACTCACCACATACGGAGCCTATGGGCTTAACGAGACACCTTGGCGAATGGGACGTGCAAAGTGCCTGGTAAAGAGAAGGTTTTGAGTAAATGAATACAAGTTGAACCTGGCATGATTGTTCTTCCTATTGCATCTGAGTCTGGAAACAATAGAAGAAAAGGAACAGTTATCCCAGTCTGGTTCTTACGTGTTCACAGACTCAAGAAGGAGCTTGAAATAGTTTTCTAAATGAGGTTTGGGAATTCTTTGTGGATTTTAATTACCCATCCTATTGCTGGACCTCATTAGCAGACATAATTGAAAACTGACTGTATAATAAGGACAACTGGAATCTCCAGCTCTGAGGCAGTCACTTTGGTGTTACTCATTCCCCATTCTCTCAGAACACACCAGCAGCCCTCCTGCAAACACACCACCTTAGAAGCTGGGGAGAAAGAACTGAAATTCTTCCATTGCTGAGGTTCCTGTGATTTCAGCCTAGGTAGGAGCTTTTGTTTCATGCCATATTTTTGTAACGTGTAGATAAGCAGTGGCAATATAAAAGCCTTGCAGGGGCACCTGGGTGGCTCAGCTGGTTAAGTGTCTGACTCTTGATTTCGGCTCGGGTCATGATTGCAGAGTTGTGAGATTGAGCCCCATGTTGGGCTCGCTCCCTGCTGGCCATGGAGCCTGCTTAGGATTCTCCCTCCGTGTCCCTAAAAAAAAAAAAAAAAAAAAAGCCCTTAGAGAAATCCTTGACATTGGCTTCCTTATTCAGAACATGTTTTCTTAATGGAGGATGTTATTGCCAAGGAGGTGAAAATTGGTTCTTAGAAGATGAGTAAACCAGATACTACAATGGTCTGTGTCACTTCATAGTACATAAATAGATAGACAGCATATCTGTGGTATTAAATGTTTATGGGGAGAAGACAGGGAAAAAAAAAGTCTAGAAAGGCCCTTTAAGGAAGTTGATGATAAAAAAAAAAAAAAGGTTCAGAAACACTGCCTTAGAGAAAACATAAAACTCTCCAGCTCAGCTTTTGACTCCAGGAAGAAGACAGGAGACAGGGCTATTCTTGGTGCTCCATTCTATGACGGCAATTTCAATGGTTCCAGTTCATAATGATAGTGGTTAAAGAGAAGGGCTCTGAAGACAGGCGGCTTGGTTTGAAGCCCTGGTCAACCAGATTACAGTAGTGTGACCTTAAGCCAGTTAACTAACCTTTCTGCCCCTCATTTTTTGGTTTCATTTGTAAAATGACATGTAAGGTTGTTGTGAGGGATGAAGGACCCAGCCCATATGTGTGTGTGTATATTTTTAAAAGATTTATTTATTTTAGAGAGAGAAAGGGGGGAGGGGCAGAGGGAGAGGGAAAGAAATCCTCAAACAGACTCCCCATCAAGCAGAGCCAGATCCCGGGACTCCGGCTGAAATCATGAGTAGGACACTTAACCTACTGATCCGCCCAGGCGCCCCAACCCCAGCCTATATTTTGAAAAAGAGTCAGCAGAAGTCACTCCTGCCTTTATGAAAGAGTTTTGGTGTCCTTTAATCCATATCCTCTAGGTGACCAAATTCAGGCAACATCCTCTTCTTTTAACTTTGAGAATTTTTTGGAAAAATACAGAATATATATAGAATATAGAAAAACACATATTTTTCCACAACCTGAAAAGTTAACTTATGTTAGCATTTTGTCATATTTCCTTTAGTCTTTTTATGCATAAAAATTTTCAATTACATAAAGAATACATATATATATTTATGTTTTATACTCATGTTCCCTCTGGTCTTACATTGTGAAGCAGACTTTTTAAAAATGCCTACTGCCTGCCAGGCATAATTTCCCTACAGGTTTTCTTTCTGAATGGGTAACCTGAGAGACTTAGCTATCTTGCGAAGCATAATCTTCTACCCAGATAAGGTAAATGTCCTCGTTCAGGTTAAGACCCAAATGACATTTTCTTCATTAACTGAAACAATATATCTTGTGCACCTACTGCGTCGGAGATGTTTTTGAACTGGGAGAACTAGAGCATCAGGCCCAGAAGTCAGCTTTTCAAAATGAAAATCCGGGTAACTGTGAGACAGTTAGGGACCATGGGAACAAGCCCCCTGTGAAAAACATTACGCACCTGAGGCGCTTGTTGTTGGCTGTTGTTAAACCATTTCTCTTACAGGGCCGGACCAGGATGCGGCCAGGGCGGGACCCTATAGACAAAGGACTTAAAGCAGAGGACCCGCGGCTCCAAAAGTCACCAATGAGCCGCCCGAGTTGCCTACTGATATTGACCAATCAGGACAAGGCCCTTCCAACCAATCAGGACAAAGTATCTTTTTTTCCTCTCCCTGGTTCGCGTGTTGTACCTAGTGGGAACTTGAGCGGGAACTTTCTCTAGGTAAGCAGGGCCTCCCTGCTGCTGTGGGAGGCCCCCATAACTACTTTGTTATTGTTGTGTCTCCCTTCAGCTCCAGCTCTAACCCCAGTCAAGCTTTGCCTGTGCCTTTGATTTTTGGATCCAACCTCATTTTTGTTGTTGTCGGGCTCAAGAACCCACTACGGTAAGGGCTGGAGTGAGTGAGTAAAATCAGTCTCCCAGCCTGAGGTGGCATTCCAGATGTTCCTCACAAATGCTAATGACTAACCCACTTCCCATATTAATGACGAATCCAAGGGTGGCATTTGCAGATGACTCAGTCCTTTTGTCTTAAGAGTGTAGATCTCGGCACTGGTTTAGGAGCAGACCTGGGAACCACACTGGTTTGCGCACGGGCCGAGAGACCTGGCAGCGGGGAATTCTGTGGTCAGCAAATGCCTAGGAGGCAAAGGAGTCTAAGTCTTGAGTTCTGAGCGAGGCAGCCCGTGGAAGCTGATGTTGCCTCAGGCACTAGGCTGTGACCCAAGGGCCTGGAATCTTATGTAGATGGCAGAGGGCCTGCCCGTCCTGTCTTCAGGTGTGGTTATCTACTCCTTCAGGGGAGCCGAGGAAACAATTTGTTTAGATAACCGAGATTTGCAAGATAATGGCCACTGCCCGAAATGGAATGTTCTCTCCTGGGGGTAACTGTTAGATCTTGGAATTTGGCTAGGAGGAGGAAACAATATGTAGTGCTCTTGCAGAGGTCTGGAAAACAGCTGTGGAGTGTACCACGTGGTTTTAATTATGGCCTGAATGTTTTTTCTTTCTCTCCTTACTTTAAAAGCAAAACTAAATATTTTAAATGTTTTGATATAATCCACTAAACTGTAAGGATTGATATTAATAATGATAATAACGATACCATCTATCATGTAGGAAGTGCTTCTCAAGGCCAGACTCAGGGTAAGGCCACTCTCACAACAGCACCAAGAATCTGGAGGAGGTATCTCCGTTTTACAAACGAGACCGTTTCACTAACTCCCATCATGTAGACATTTTCTGAGACTTCTCTGTGCTAGGTGCTGTTGTCTCAGAGTCTACAACCTACCACAGCTAACAAGGGAAAATGCTGTAGCTAGAAGACATTTTTATTTTGCTTACTGGAAGTTGGTGGAGGAAAAGAGAGAAAATGCTACAGAGCCCTGGCTTTTCAGCACATGTCTAAAGAAAAAAAAAATCTCATTAAGTTTGTTTCTATTTCCAAACGAATTCCTGGGGTGGGGAGGGGATGGGAAGGAGAATATATGAAGCTAAATGTATTTGTAGAAACTGCAGAGAAAAAAACTCCCTGTTTAGTGCTTCTTTCTTTTTTCCAGCTCTTTCCTGGGTAAGTTACCTACTGCTTGGTGCTAACCTATCATAGAACAGTGACTATTAACCAATTGTAGTCAGAGTGGAGGATATCTTATCTTTTTTCCTCCCAGTACCTGGGGGCATTTTAAAGATTTTATTTATTTATTGGGGGGGCGGAAGGAGAGAGGGAGAGAGAGCGCGCTCTGGAGCTTGCGCACGCAGGGGAAGGGGTGGAGGAAGAGGGCAAGAGAGAATTCCAAACAGACTCCACCCTGAGCTTGGAGCCTTGGAGCCCTGTGAGGGGCTTGATCCCATGACCCAAGATCAGGACCGGAGCAGAAATCAAGTCAGATGCTCATCAGACTGAGCCACCAAGGCACCCCTGGGGCACTTTTAAAACCTCATTTAATTTCATTAAAATGAACAGGTGAACAGATGAATGGATGCATGGATGTCTCTTGCGTAATTCACCTGCACACATGAACATGGACTCACAGGTTCATACAGAGGACAGAATCACACACATTCATATATATTCCCAGAGGAAAAAATGACACTGTTGTTATTACTGAAGGCCTCCCTTTGGTGGTGCAACCCTCTTGTATGGTCACCTCTTCTATCCCTCCTCTCCCAAGTCCAATTGTACCAGCTCAACTCCTTCCACCACCACCATCATTCCAGCACTCTCTCTCAGCTGACGGAGGAGACACTAAGCTTACCGACGAGCTAATCTAACAGTATGCCTAGAACAAGACCACAGCAATTTCCGGAAGTCCTGACATTTTGACTCTGTATGGCCTCGGAAGGGATTTTGCCCATCATTTGTTGCCTATTAGGAGGAACTCTAATTTTCTTATTTGGGGGAATTTTCAAGTGGATAGGAGAGAGGGTGGCAGGCTCCTAAAAGAGAGAGTCAGTTGGATCCAGATGTGAAGACTGTGGAGCTTCCTCAGTGTTTAGGTGTGTGTTCAGGTAGGTGTGAGGGATCAGAAGAACTAACTTTACTGCTTGTCTTTGATGTCCTAGACTCTCTGCTAGATGCTTAAATGAAATGGCTCTTCTAATTGCTGGGAAAATGAAAGTTTCCACATAGGTTCTAGATTTCTCATTTTGTAAATGAGGTAGCTAAGGCTGAGAATAGTTCCTAAGGTGGTCAGTTCTTACTGACCACCTTAGGAACTATTCAGATTCATCATGCTGGGGTCATTAGGTAAGTTTTCTTCCTACCTGACATCATTACATATACACAAAATACTGTCTTTAGTATTACTGGTCATCCAGAGATAGGGCAGATCTAGTCTTTGCCTTTAAAACACATATATTAGAATATGAGGGAGTAAGACAAGTGCACACATCATTATGATATTTGCAGAAATGCTCTAAAAGAATTAGCAAATCTCTTGAAATGTTCGAAGAAGGGGTGAACACGTCCTAATGAAGGAAAAAATGTAGCATTGGAGCTGGACTTTAAGGGTGAGTATTATTTTCCTAGGAGGAGATGATGCTGGCAGGGCAGAAAAACTTTCTTCTACCCTCTTATGTTCAGTAGCTGGGAGGCCTGTGAATTAAACTGACAAAAGACAGATTAGCACAAGAAAAGACAGATTTTTATTTATATACATAATTATGGGAGTTTATAGAAAAAATGTGACCCCAATCCAATAAGCCTTTTTATAGCTTACCCATGGATGTAAAAGTTACCCCCAAAAGGGTGTATAGAAAATGCAACCCCCATGATCCAAAGTCACCCCTAAAGAGAAAAGGGAAAGAAAGACCCTTATTGTCTCAGACAGTCTCCGAGCTAGCAAGGCAATGAGGAAAGATAGACGAATCCATGAGAGCTGGCAATGGTCAGGAGGGCACCTGCTACAAATCGGGTGCCTAGACTCCCACATTTCTGTAGTTTCTGGGGCCTTCAACCTGATGGTTGGCTGACTGCAGATGCAGGCCTAATAATCTATATCCCCTGGCAGGTGGAAACTCAGAGAAAATTCTCTCACTGAATCCAAGCCAAGCTCTTAGGACACAAAATGAGGTAAATAGGATACAATGCCTATCCCTAGTAGGGAAAAGATATATGATCAAAGAATAGTCAAAACTGAGAGTCACCCAAGGGTTACAGTACCCCAAAATTAGTTCCTTCAAGTATTTCCTCCTGCCAATCTAAATTTAGAAAGAAAAGGCAAAAGGAAAGTCTTAGCACTCTAGGATCCAGGAGATAGACTGAAAAAGAAACTTATTTCTTTTGAAGTTGCCACCTTCATCAGAGGTCTTGTGGTCTCAGCTTCAATCTCTGGAGCAAGTGGGGAATCCCAAACATCCTATTCTTGTTGCCAAACTGTCAGGGAAGAAAAGATTTTCCTCTATCCTCTTAGGTTCAGTAACTGGGGATATGCAAATTAAACTAACAAAAGACAGATTAGCAAGAGAAAGGACAGATTCTTATTTACATATGTACACTGTGCATCGGAGTTCACAGAAAAATGTGACTCAGGGAGGTGGTTCGAATTTGGGGCTCCTGTGCTATCTTAACAAGGGAAGGTGGGGGCAAGACACTTACTGAAAAACAAATGACTTTTAGGAAAGATAAATGGGCCCTTATGAGAATGGTTAGGAGATATGACAGTTCTGTGAAAATATATGTTTAGATGTGGTGCTGATTTCTATTCACCAGTGGTTAAGAGTCAAGCTTTCCTGGTTGCGCCTAAGGGGGAGGGGGTTTATGAATATTGAGTTCTCTTGAGTTCTTTTGGGAGGCTCTGCTCTCAGGCAGATAAGGGAGTTAAGGAAAAAGGCCTTCTCAAATGCCTCCGGCTCAACATAATTTTTATGCCACAGTGACGTATTCTAGGTTTCTTCAATGTAAAGAAAGGCAATAATGTCTTAATACTTATTAATGCTTTTTGAAAACTGTGCCATGGTTACATCTTACCTTAAATTAAGCAGGATGTTTTCACAGGGCTCTTTTGGCTCCCTGGCATTTGGAGACCTGAAAAAGCCCACCACTAAGCTTATAGTTCTTCTCCTTCCGTTCATCATCTTCATTGTCATCATCTTGTTCACTCTTCTCTAAGCCTGAGGCTGGAAGTGGACTGAGTGTAAGAATAGGCATAAAGGCCAGCACTGGGTTTGCAGAAGATGACTAGCGCATTACTTGATTTTTATTTATTTTTAATTTTTTAAAAAGATTTTACTTTTTAAAGTAATCTCTTTAAGTAAGTTAAAGTAATCCCCAAGTAATCCCCAACATGGGGCTTGAACTCACCACCCCAAGATCAAGAGTTGCATGCTCTACTGACTGAGCCAGCCAGGCGCCCCTGTCTTCCAGAGATGCTGACCTAAATGGAACATGCCCAAACAGAGTGACAGGACCATTTAAAATAAAGTTCTTAGAGGGATGAATCTAAGGTTTATAATCTAGATAGGTTTATAAAATACAAATAGGTGGTTGGGTATAAGAATGAATCTCTGGGTTCTCATATCCAGGTGCTATGGTCCTGGCTTGCAAATCTCAGGCTCCAACGTGGGATGATGAATTTTCTAAGAAGAAACACAGGTTTAGATTTAACTATTGGAAATGAGGGCAGAAATACATCAAAAGGGACCCCTGGAGTGAGAAGCATTAAAAATAAATTTTTTCTGAAACTATATGAGTCTTGGATTTTGATATGTTCTGCAACTGACACCCAATGAGTCCTTAGGGTAGGGAGATAATACTTTCTTTTTTTCCCCTTAAATGTCTTAGACTAATTTGGGGGGGGGAGATACAATTATTACATTAACATTTTTTTTAGATTTAATAAACTCCAAATAACCTAGCCTAGTAAATGTTCTTAAACTTCTTGCTTCAAAAAAGACTAATAACCATTATAAATATGATTATTGATATTTTCATGACTTCTGAAAAGTCTTTTCATGGATATTTTATTTGAAAACAATAGTATTAGCTTAGTATATTCATGGATGTCTTGTAAATTGGCAAGTCTAAAGAAATAGGCCAGGGCTTGAATACAGATTTTACAAATTAATCTTTTCCCCTGATGACAGTGTTTAAACATGAATTTATAACACAAGCCCTTTCCTGTAATAGTGCAAAGTGAAGAAAACAACAAAGATATTTTACAATAAAGTAAAAATTAAAAATGAAATAAAAATACACAGTAGGACCACTGCTAAACTCTAAGGAGCATTTGTGGAAATTTGAAGAAAGCCCCCTTTCTTTAGAATGTACATAGCAGGACCACAGAGCATACAACGTGGCAAGAGAAGCATGGGCTGGATTTCAGCCCCTGTACCCTTTCCAATGGGTGCCCTTGTATAAGGCACAACTTGCCCAACATGATGTGTCCACCCTGCAGAATAACATGAGAATACACTGTCATGGGGTGCCTGGGTGGTTCAGTTGGTTAAGCGTCTGCCTTCGGCTCAGGTCATGATCCTGGGGTCCTAGGATTGAGCCCTGCATCAGGCTTCCTGCTCAGTGGGTAGTCTGCTTCTCCCTCTCCCTTTGCCCCCCACCCCTGCTGATGCTCTCTCTCTCTCTCTCTCTGCAATCTCTCAAATAAATAAAATCTTTGAAAAAAAAATACATTGCCGTTTGTGTACATAAATACACACACACACACACAATCTCTAAAGAGATACACAAGGAATTGGTAACTTTATGTGCCTCTGGGGAGGAGAACTGGTGAGGAGGTAGGAAGCAGACATGTTTCCTCAAATATCCTTTGGTGCTTTCTGAATTGTATAATTATTGTATGTGTGTATTACTTATTAAAAATATAATAAAAATTTTAAAGGAGTTTTTATTATGAAGTAGGGGATAAAGCAAATACATAAAGGAATCTTAAAGAACACAGTGTATGGGATAATGAGAGGGTTGTGGCCATCAAGAGAAGAGTGGCCACCTCTATTTGGGAGGATCAAGAAAGGGGAGTGGTATTGATCATCTGTTTGGGGGTCTCAGTAAGATTTCAGTTACCAATTAAAAAAAAAAAAAGATTTCAGTTACCAGATAATGGGAAGACTGAAGGAGGCATTTCAAGGGGGAGAGAGAATGGTAAGAGCAAAAACCAGAGGTTAGCAAGGGGACTCACCTCCTGGAGGACTCAGTAGGCCAGGTTGTAGCATAGTGGGTCTGGGCAGGGAGGGGTGGTGGATAAAGTTGGCACGAGTCTCGAATCATATGTGGAAGACTTTAGTTTCTAGGCTGAGGCATATAACATTTGTATAACATAAATAAAAGAAAGATTTGTAGCGGGACGCCTGGGTGGCTCAGTCGGTTAAGCGTCTGCCTTCGGCTCAGGTCATGATCCCAGGGTCCTGGGATCGAGTCCCGCATCGGGCTCCCTGCTCCGCGGGGAGCCTGCTTCTCCCTCTGCCTCTGTCTCTCTCTCTGTCTCTCATGAATAAATAAATAAAATCTTTAAAAAAAAAAAAAAAGATTTGTAGCTAGAGATGACATCAAGGCTCTTCCTAACAGGTTTACATGATATAGTTTTTCTTGGAAAAGGGAAATTAAAAAAAAAAAAGTGCTTATTGATTAGCAAATGCTGGCAATACTAGGTCAGTTATCTGAGGTTGTATTCTTTAAAAACTTTTTTCAAATTTTCTATGCTAAGTAGAAATCTAACGGTTATCTGTTAAATTATTATTGAATTTTAACTGAATTTTAGTTTTTTTTTTTTTTTTAAAGATTTTATTTATTTATTTGAGACAGAGAGAATGAGAGAGAGAGCACATGAGAGGGGGGAGGGTCAGAGGGAGAAGCAGGCTCCCCGCCAAGCAGGGAGCCCGATGCGGGACTCGATCCAGGGATTCCAGGATCATGACCTGAGCCGAAGGCAGTCGCTTAACCAACTGAGCCACCCAGGCGCCCTGAATTTTAGTTTTAATCCCATCTCTGCTAAGTAAGAAAACTGCAGTATAACAATAAATAAGATCAAGAAAGGAAAGGAAAAAAAAACACCCAATAATGATCCAAAAGACCAAAATCAGAAAACATGATTCTCTAGATTACAGGTCAGGTTTTGAGCAAGTATGAGGCAAATAAAAATAGAACTCCAACTCTGAGATTATGACTTTCTGTATTGGAGTTTCTCTCTCTTTTTAAACCTTTGAACATATTAATTTAAAATTTTGTGTGCGTAAATGCTTTTTGTAGGTTACATCCAGAAAATGAACTGCAGATATCATATACAAATTCTGGAGGAATGGAAAATGTATTTAAATTAAAATAAGAAGCTTAAATTGGATAGATGAAAATGAAATGCTTCATGGAAGGTATCCATAGAAACCACTTAAAATAAAGAGAAATGTTAATTCTCTTTGTAAATTGAGCTCCCAGAATCAAAATGAGAGTGAGACATTTAGTATAGGTATGAATACACTTTGGCCTTATCTACATGAAACACACTAATTGACAATTATATTTTTTGGGGCATGGTCTCAGCTGATAGTCACAATTTATGGCTATACAGTTGATGGGATTCAGCCAGTAAAATAGCTAAGATACATTGGCCTAACTTGTTGATTTAATCAACCATGTGATCAGAGAACCATGGCTTTAAGAGTCCCACCCTTTCAGCAGTTTTTTGACCAGACAAGAAATAAAACTTTACCATTTTAGAGTGATTATATAAGCAATGTGGGGACACTGTTAAAAGTAATTTGTAGGGGCGCCTGGGTGGCTCAGTCGTTAAGCGTCTGCCTTCAGCTTAGGTCATGATCCCCAGGGTCCTGGGATCGAAACCGCATCGGGCTCCCTGCTCAGCTGGGAGTCTGCTTCTCCCTCTCCCACTCCCCCTGCTTGTGTTCCCTCTTTCGCTGTGTCTCTCTCTGTCAAATAAATAAATAAATAAAAATTTAAAAAAAAAAGTAATTTATAAAAGAACAATTTTTCTATGCAAATTTCCCAAGCCAAATCTCCATTTTCCACATTCTGATTCTAGGCCTGTGCACTAACAGTCATGTGTTACATTGCTGCAGTCACAATGTTTGGAATTCAATGTTCTTTCTCTGTTATACATATATATAGTATATATATATATGTATATAATGTAAACATTTTCTGGTTACTATATCTCTTCTTAATTTGTTACCTTTCCCTTGTCACAATCAGAAATGATGTCCCTGAGTTGATGATCATTTGAGAAATGCTAACTGTTCATTATTACTAAATATAATAATTCATTATTGCTAACTGTGTGGCTCTTTCTTACTCCTCCCCATTATAGGTAGTTTTATAATGAACTACTTTTTAAAATTTTTAAAAAGATTTTATTTATTTATTTGAGAGTGAGAGATCATGGGTGGGGGGAATGGGCAGAGGGAGAGGGAAAAGCAGGCTCCCCGCTAAGCAGGGATCCCCAACAAACACGGGGCTGGATCCCAGGACCCTGAAATCATGACCTGAGCCGAAGGCAGACGCTTAACTGAGCAACTCAGGCACCTCTACTTTTTTTTTTTTTTTGAAGATTTATTTATTTATTAGAGAGTGAGGAGGGGACAAGGGAGAGAATCTTCCAGCAGACACCCCGCTGAGCATGGAGCCCAATGCAGCCAGATTTCACGACCCAGGAGATCATGACCCATGAGATCGTGCCCTGAGCCGAAACCAAGAGTGGGATGCTCAACCGACTGAGCCACCCAGGCACCCCATGAACTACTTTTGACTTCACTCACTTCATATTCCAGCTGATGTACTCTAGACTTGCTGTTTATAATGGTCTCAGATATTCTCAAATATTTTGGCTACAGGACATCTTTACACTCTTAAGAATTATCGAGGATCCAAAGAGCTTTTGTTTATGTGAATTATATCTACCAGTGTTTACTGCATTAGAAGTTAAATTGAGAGCTTTAAAAACATTTGTTTTAAAATAACAACGGCACATATGTTAACACAAGTAACTCAATTTTTATGAAAAGTGACTATATTTTCCCAAGTAAAAAAATTAAGTGAGAAGAGTGGCATTGTTTAACATTTTGCACATCTCTTTAATATTTGTGTCAATGGCAGACAGCTGGATTCTCATGTCTACTTCTGCATTCCATCTGTTGCAGTATCTCACTTCATGTAGCCTCTGAAAAACAGGGAAAAAGGCATGAACATCTTAGTATTATCATGAAAATAGTTTGTTGTTTTTTTTTTTAAGATTTTATTTATTTGACAGAGAGAGACACAGTGAGAGAGGGAACACAAGTAGGGGGAGTGGGAGAGGGAGAAGCAGGCTTCCCGCGGAGCAGGGAGCCCGATGCAGGGCTCGATCCCAGGACCCCGGGATCATGACCTGAGCCGAAGGCAGACGCTTAACGGTTGAGCCACCCAGGCGCCCCATCATGAAAATAGTTTTGATCTGAAAGGATATTGGTCATCCCCAGGGACTTCAGCCACACTTTGAAAACCTACTGGTGCAGACCCTGGCAAATATGCAAAAATTATTACATGGTTATGGGGCAACATGGTTTGTAGTCCTTGAAGACACTTCTCAGAGAAAAGTCGTAATTTCTTTTGCTGGTCGAAGAAATTGCTAACAGTGGTTGTTTATTGTCAAGGTCTCTTCCTATTTTCCTTTTTCTGCTGGTCAGGAAGTACTCACTGAGTGCTAGTGAATTAAGTTTCAAATTTAATAGTCATTAATATTAACTTTTCTAATTAGAATTGAAGCATTTGAGAGCTGGAAATGCTGAAAGAGAAACAATATCATCTGCTCAAATATGAGGTGGGGACTTCTGGTTGTATGCAAAAATATTTTAGGTGAGGTAACTTGAGGTAGTACACAGCTAAAATGTTAAGTCACATCGAGTAAGGGAGTGAGAAGGCTGTTTCCTGTTGGGTTCTCTTCCCACCTGGTTACATTGAAGAGAAAGGCTCAGTGTGTATTTGTCAGTACGTCTTCTATATACCTTAACTAACTTGCAGTGTCTTTGACTAACTTTCGTATTTTCCAATTTAACATGAGGTTAGCCTAAGTCTTAGAGCCTTAGGCTGGCAAGAGTGTCTCGCTAGAATTTAAAGCTATTATTTTTAATCATCTTATTTTTATTATTACCATCTCTTTAGAGCAGGTCAATTTGGTTTTTAACTTAAGTTTACTTCATTTAAAAATATTTAGTTTTTTAAAATACATTGAATTAAGGAAGAATAGTTACTAAATAATGATATGAGTGGTACGAGTAATAGAGTGACTGAGGTTTGGAAAAAAAAAACTGATTTAATTCAATCTTCAGTTGACAGGTAGTGAAATTAAGGCATAGAGAAAGTGGACTTGATGGAGCTGGCCACAGTCAGAGACTCTGGCCTCTTTACTCTCCATCAAGAGCTCTTTCTACTGCAGCATAGTGAGTGCTGATGTCTAACATCTAACATTTCAGCATTAGGGCTTGCCCCTGAAGCCAGACAAATCCAGGTTAAAACCCCTACGCCATTCCAGGCTGGCTGTGTAATCTTGGGCAGAAAGCTTAGCTTCTAACTGCTAGGTTTCTTCACTTACGAAGTCGACATAATTCCTATTTCACCTTAATATTTTGCCAATATTAAATGAGATAATATTTTAAATGATTTAAAATGGCTCCTGGCAACTCAGGAGACAGAGCTATTTTTATTAGCTGAAGTTACTCTTAGTGAACTGCGGAGCATTTGGAGCAAAAGAATCTTCTTAGCCAGGGCTTGGCTCCAGTGTGTGTGAACTGCATCTGCCACTTGGATCCTGAATTAATTAAAGGCTGGAAATCACTGCATTTTTCTCTGGAGGAGACGAACATGTCTATGGTTGCAGGGAGTGAAGGTACCAAGTGTTAACTGGAAAATTGTGTAACCAAGGGTTAAAATAGCCTTGAAGCAAAAGCAGAAGAGTTCGGGCCTCTGGCTTGTGATGCAAAGCCAAGTGCATTTGCCTTTGTGAGCCCAGGAATGCTTCTGGTGAGCCTTGTTTGTTGTGGAAACTGACAGGATCAAAGTGGAAAGAATTAAAACGATCCATCAGAATAATAGTCGAAGCTGTATATGGACTCCCCAGGCAGAGACTTGAACCTAAACTTTCCCACCGAGGACAGACAAACCAGCTGACAGCAAGCAGCTGCAAAGGAAGGGAAAGTGTCTCTCTAGGCAGACATGTGCAGCTGGGCAATAAAGACCCTGGGTGGGAAACTAGAGGAGAGTTCGGATTTGGAGAGACGGAAGAGTGAGATGGAGTGCTGCCCTTGTGTTCTTTAGGATCCTTGGAACACCTAGGCTGTGGTTTTCAGGTGTCAGTTGGTGGAGCGGAGTTACTGAGTGAAGCAGGCACTTACAGTATTGAAGCCTTTGGGGGTGGGAAAAGTGCTAATTTTGATGGAGATTCTGTGCCAATGGCACAGCTCTAAGTGTTCAAGGCATTACGTCATGCTTCTCCCCCTAGCAATCTCCAAAGGTTGAAAACTTCTCATTATGATTAAGTAGAATTAAGAGTCTCTAAGTGGCTGGCATGATTTGGGATTGTTTGCTCACTTAGTCCTTTATCCCACGATGAGGATTAAACTCTTTGATATTCTATCAAGTATGAAATGACCTTGGAGGCCCAGCTGTTGCTAAGTTAGGATACCTAAGCGAGGCATCCAAGGAATCATAAGACAGAAGGGTGGGATAAGATCTTAAAGAAGCCCAGTCCTACTTATGTATTTCAGGGATGGGGAAACTGAGGCCTGGAGAGAGGGAACAACTTGCTCAATATTACAGAGAGTCTGGGGCGCCTGGGTGGCTCAGTCAGTTAAGCGCCTGCCTTCGGCTCATGTCATGATCCCCGGGTCCTGGGATGGAGCCCCAGGTCGGGCTCCCTGCTCAGCGGGGAGCCTGCTTCTCCCTCTCCTCACAGCTTGTGCTCTCTCTCCCTATCTCTGTCTGTCTCTCTCAAATAGATAAATAAATAAAATCTTAAAAAAAATATTACACAGAGTCTTCTGCTTTTCAGGCTAAGGCTTGCCTGTTGCTATGTCAAGGAACCCCCAGAAAATGGACAATTGGCTTAGAATGATGTCCAAAAGAGGTAGTGGCATTCCTTACATTGTGGGCACATGTAATTTGAAATACTGAAGGGTTATCACTGTTTTTATTTTCGAAAATAATAATGATCTCACTTTTTGTTTACTTTTTGTTTGGGCTTTTCTTTGTATATATTGGCATATCTTTTTATCTCTGTCCTTCTTGGGGCACATTTTACCAGGACTCTCCTGGACAGCGGCTGGTAGATGCAGAGTGAGGTTTTTATAAAGATCATTAACACACCCAATACTGGGGGCCCAATGAGATAATTTAATAATCATAATACCTTCTACTGAATGCTTTACAAATCACAAAGCACTTTTTAATCTCTTCTTTCATTAATCCCTACATAGTCCTATGAGAGAGGCAGAGAATTATTACCACCATCCATCTTCTGGATGCGCTAAGTGAGAGCCCAGTCACTTCCCTCGGGTCACGAGGCCCCAGAGCAGCTGAACAGAACCCAGTATTGTCAGGTTCAGCCCCTCTCCCAGTGAGCAGACGCCCCGACTCCTGGATTCCCCAGGGTACATTCTCTGAGCTCTCGACCTGATGGGGGTTTCAGGAAATTCTTTTTGCAGAATTTGTGACTTTTTTTTTTTTTCCCCAGAGGTAGGGACTAGGAGAAGCGGAGAGAAATACTTAGACGGAGCTGGGGCACGGTGGTGGGGAAGGGGAGGGTTGAGGGTGTGGGTGGGTGGAGAAGGCAGCCTGGAAATCTTGCATTTAAAAAGGTAAGAACTGGGAAAAGGAAAAGGTTTGGGTCTGTAGACTTCAGAGGTGAAATCCCAGGAAGAGGCTGCTCCTTGTCCTCTCTAAGGACTCCCAGCAATGACTTACTTGAGGAAAACGTTTGGCGTTTGCATTTCTTGTTATCTGCCTTGCTGGAGCAACCCGAGGAGTTTGGGCTGACTCCGCTTCCAGGCCCTGGACTCACTCCGTTTGGCAGTGAGGTGTGGGGCAGAGCCTGCAGGCCTCCCGCCGAGCAGCCCGGGGTTGGGAGGGGAAAGTCGGCCTGGCATCAAAGCAGTAAGGAAACCCTGGGGGGCTATTGGGCTGCCTCTCTCCTCTCAGCCAAGGCTTTGCCCCAACTCATTTCCTGCCAGGCCCTAACCCAGGTACCACCCCTTTCCCACCCTTCTTCCAGATCCACTCCTGCTCTAACGTCGCTAAAGGAGGGAACCCAGAAAAAGAAAGGGGGCCCTCCGGGTTTCTGTTTGTCTTTGGAAACCACTTCTGGAGCAAGAATTGGGGCCCACAAATGTGGCCCCTCTGGAATGACCCCCACCCCCACCCCCCAACTCTAGTTGAGTTACCAAATGAGGCCAATTCATTCTCTGGAATGTAGCAGCCCAGGCAATGATGATTGATACTGACAGGGAAGCTTTCATGTAGCAATATCCCCGGCCACCGGCTGTGAGGCAAAGAGAAAGAACTCTCTGGAATTCACAACATTCCCCCTCCAATTAATCCCCAGCCACCCCGCTGTGTGTGAATGGGTTGTGCTGGGGATTCGTAGCTCTGATGCGGGGGATTTACTGATTCCTTTGAGCCCCCTGAGGAGAGGTGATATGGAGAGCAAATAATCAGCATGCAGCTCGGAGGCAGGGTAATGAATTGGCTCAGCTGGGCCTGGCTTCACTATTTGTACACTTTTAGGCACCTCGGAAACTGGGTTTGCAGACAAAAACCTATGCTGAGGGGCCCTCCACCCCCGACCTTTTGTGGGCCTGGATCGCTGCCGCCTCTCCTACTAGCTTACGACTGGAGCCTTGTCTCAGAACGGAGGAGCCAGAAGTAAAGCGGCCTGTGCCCCAAAGCTAACCCCCCCCCCCCCCCCCCCCCCCCCGGCCCAGTCACACACTCGCCCGGGTCAGGCCTAGAGTTGTACTCTGTGTGTGCATTCGGCTGAGTTTTCAGTCTAAGTCCACTGCCTTTTAGAATGCGATTTACTTTTCATTCATAGCTCCAGGCTCCCCACTGTGAAGCTTCCCCCCCCCCCCCCCCCCAAGATTGAGCTGCGGCTTCTCCGTGTTTTCAGAGCATCGTGACAGGCCAACGTGTGAGGGGTCTATCTCTGTCCACTTCAGTGCCTCCCACAGTGCTCAGAAATCATAATAGTGCCTGACTGAAAAACAGTGACTAACATTTGCTGAGCACTTACTAGATGGCGGGCACCAAGAGTTTATGCATGCTCACTGTTCAATCCTCACAGTGATCTCTGAAGTAGGTGCCGTTCTCTGCTTTATTTTACGGAAAGGAGAAAGAGGCTTAGGAGTTCCGAACCCGCACGGAGTCCCAGACTGGAAGTGGTAACTGGTAAGTAGGTCGGGTCAGATTCCAACAAGGGTCTGTCCCTCCATCCAACCTCTGGTTCCCACAACCCCTCACTTTTGTTTGGGCTTCATTGCTTCTCACCAGGAGCACCTGCCACAGAGCTTCCAGCTTCCAACATTGGGGACCTTCGACGCCCTCCACGTTGCAGGCAGGACGACCTCTCTCTCTCAGAGACACCCCAACGGGTCCCTGCCCTCTTTTAAGATCTTCGAAGTTTCCCCACAGCACCTAAGAAGAAAGTTCAAATGCCTCAGCTTAGCACACAAGCCCCCTTATGCTCCGGCACCTGGTAAGAATTAAATACAGATTGAGGTGATAATCCTAATAACCCCTTGGAGGAGTCCGCTGGGTGGGGCTGTGAAGGGAATGTGGGTCTCTTTTTTCTTAGGCTCTGGAGTCTGCTCTGGGCTTGGCCACGCGGAGGGCAGTTTCCAGTCGACCCTGCCCTCATATGACTTGTCATTCTTGGCAGTCGCCACTATGTACTTGCCCTCCTGGGCCCCTTGTCCTCCGTTCAGGATGAAAGGTATTGGGTGCAGATTTTACCTCTGGTTCCCCAGTATCTGAGGGGAATTCAAGAAGAACACTTTCATTTAAAACAATTTTTTTTTTTTGCAATTTTATTCGCTTTAATAAGGTCCCCTAAGCATTGCCCTGATTTCAAAAGGATAGAGATATATCCAGGCTCAGAATTAGGAAAAAGTCTTGTTGATAAGTCCTTGATTCCAATGACTCAGTTGTGTTAAGGTATGGCAGTTATTGCACATTAATTAATATCTTCAATGTCAAAATATTTTAATTTCTGATTATATGTATAAATCTCTCTTGCTCACTTTGTTATTTTTGATTACCTTCAACTGGTAAACAATATCCATTGGTTGTTATTGATAACTGTTTTTATATTTAATAACTAATGCATAATTTTAAGTATGTATTTTTTTTTTTTTTTTAAAGATTTTATTTTTATTTATTTATTTGACAGAGAGAGAGAGATAGCGAGAGCAGGAACACAAGCAGGGGGAGTGGGAGAGCGAGAAGCAGGCTTCCCGCCGAGCAGGGAGCCCGATGTGGGACTCGATCCCAGGACCCTGGGATCATGACCTGAGCTGAAGGCAGACGCTTAACGACTGAGCCACCCAGGCACCCTTAAGTATGTATTTTTAAATATGTTGACTCAGTATAATTTATCTCTATTTTCTTTACCATTTAAAATAATCAGGTTAGCAGTTATTACTATTTTTTTAAAATTTTATTTTATTATGTTGTTAGTCACCATTCATTACATCATTAGTTTTTGATGTAGTGTTCCATGATTCATTGTTTGTGTATAACACCCAGTGCTCCATGCAGTACGTGCCCTCTTTAATACCCATCACCAGGCTAACCCATCCCCCCTCCCCCCCTCCCCTCTAGAACCCTCAGTTTGTTTCTCAGAGTCCATAGTCCCTCATGGTTCATCTCCCCCTCCGATTTCCCCCCCTTCATTTTTCCCTTCCTACTATCTTCTTCTTTTTTTTTAACACTTTCATTTTTAAGGGGTTTTGTTGCCAGGAACCACAGGACACTGGACGAAAACTCTGACAGTGTCCCTAACTCTTCGATGCACACTGTCAACCAGTCTGCGTTTTCATATCTTGCATGCCAAGAAATTGCGTTTTGTACCCTAAATTTGGGTTTTCCTTGATCACTGACAAATGAGCCACTCAGGCCTCCCACAGTTCCTGCCGGCCAGTCCCTGGGGCGTGTTCGCAGAAGCGGCTTTGTTTTCCTAGCAGTACTGCTACAGTTGTTTAAGGATTTCATCATAAGCTGTCCTTATTTTATAAAAAACACATGTAAAACTGACATAGTCAACATCCTATCAGCTAGTACTTACTGAGATGCTCTTATAAGTGGGGAGGCGGACGGTAGCAAACAGGACGGTTAAGGTCCCCGCATTATGTGGTTTATGTCAGAAGGACTGAGAAGGATCATGTACAAACAAATAAATATGCAAGATCACGGTTAGCAGCATAAGGAAATAAAATGGTGATGTGATAGAGAAGTGGTAGGGACTGCTTTAGATTAGTTAGAGGAGGGGCTTTCCAAGCAGGTGATATGTGAGCTGTGACCCGAACGCCAAGAAGGATCCATCCCTGCAAATAATAGAAAGTAAAGCATTCCAGGCAAGTGCTAAGGACCTGAGGTGGGGAGAAGCTGGTCGTCTTTGAAGGCACAAAAAGAGGCTAGAAGAGCTGAAGTATTTTGAACGAGCAGGCGATGGGTTGGGAGATTCGGTAGGGGATGTGAGCCAACAGATCTTTAAAATCTTGTAGGCCAATGGCTTTCAAACTCTTTAAATGTGACCTATAGGAAATACATTTTTCATTGCATTCCACACACACACACACCTTTCCTTCCTTCCTTCCTCCCTCGTTCTTTTTCTTTCTCTTTTTCTCAGGGGCAGTGCTTTTCAAACTTCAAATGAAATCTTAATTAAGTTAAAGCTCCAAATAGAAAATGAAAATGGAATAATGGTACCTTCTCCTTTCATTTGTGTAGGGACCTCATCAACAACTTCATGAAATCCTGGGGTTCCTCAAATGATTAGTGATCCGGATTCATTTCCTCTTTGAGGACTCTTCAGGTAAGAGAAATCTCTTATGTCTATGAGCCAGTTATTTACCTAGAGAAGGTAAATAAAGATGATTCCCTGTGACAGGATCACTGATAGTATTTCACCCTAGAGGAATAGTGGAGAGCCGGAGAGCTTACACAGATTGCCTCTTACAGAGAATCGTATTTCATTAGTTGATCAGAAATATGGTATACCCAAGGATTTAAATAATTTAATAAAAATACATTAGTGTGATTTTTTCCAAAAGGTAATAAAATATAGTTTAAATAATGTTCACTTCAGAATCAGAAAACTTGAGTTCAATCTCTGCTTTACCTCTCACCAGCTATAAGCCTGGCATAAGAGCAAATAATGTAAGGTCTCTGAGCTTCAGGTTCTTCATCTATTAGTTGGACAAAGAATCTTCCTCATAGGTTTGTTGCAAAGATTAAATAAAAAATAACATGCAGACCACCTAGTACTTGGCAGTTTTGTCATACAGTAGGCTCTTAACATAAGACAAATAGTTATTATGATTATATTGTTGCCTACTTTGAGTGACAAAGATGAAGGCCTGGGTTAGATATGACCTCCAACCCTATAAATGCTGATGAAAGGAGGGCTGATACTGAAATGGAGCATGACATGTGTTTAAGGGCTACGTGAAATGGATTTTGTAATATATGGTCATACTTTGGATGACTTCTCAGAAATTCAAGTCTCTTACATACCTAAGGAAATGAAAAAGCCAAAACTTTCTGGCACCTGGCCTAACGGCCTGGATTCTTTTGAGTCAATATAGTTTGTCCTCTTTGTTCTTATTTAATAGAAATTAGGTCCCTAGCACAGCTCATTTCTACAGTACTTCATCACTGGGACGCCTCCCTGAGTTTTCAGAACAGCAGACCACAGAGAATAAACATAACTGAGACCTCATATTTATGGAAATGGGGATCTGCATAATTAAAATTGAGATTCATTTATTCATTCTTTCATTCACTCCATAAATATTTTTTTAAAGATGTATTTATTTATTTTAGAGAGACAGAGAGAGCATGAGCAGGGTGGGGGGGTGTAGGATCCCAAACAGACTGCGCTGAGCGCGACGCCCAACTGGGGGCTCCATCTCACGACCCCGAGATCATGATCTGAGCCAAAACCAAGAGTCTGACACTCAACCGACTGAGCCACCTAGGTGCCCTCCTCACTCCATAAATATTTCCTGAACTTGTGTACCGAGAACACATATATACAGACACTGAATTGTGAAAGTGACAAGACAAACAAAACCCCACCCTGAGGTGGGGTCAGACAATAAATAAATACATAAGTAAAAAAAGATAATGACAGGTTGTGGTAATTGTGATGGGGAAAATAAGCACAGTGCTGTGATGTGATGGATATGTGATGGAGACTAAGAGGTAGAGAGGGCTTCCCATAGGAGACGGGGTTCAAGATGAGACCAAAAAGCCAGCCATGGGAAGAGTCAAACGAGAAGCTCGTCCCAACTGAGGCAACAGCTAGGGTGCTGAGGGGGAAAGAGCTGGAAAAGTTTTAAGAACTTCAAAAAAGCCGGCATGACTGGAGTGTCATGAAGGATAAAAGGGGAAGGAAGGCAGGAGACAGATCACACAAGCCTTTAAGGTATTTAAAGATTTTCTACGTCTATGGGAAGTCACTGGGGGCTTTGAAATAGGAGAATGACATAAGCTGGTTTTCATTTAAAAAAATACCAAAAAAACCCCCCCCAAAACCCCCACCTCTGTAGAGAGGGCCGATGGGAGAGGGGCAAGAGTGGGCACAGGAGGACGTCTATGTGGTGACAGATGAAAATGCACAGTAGCTTAGAGCAGAGAGGACTAGAGAATTACAGGATATATTTTGGAGATGGAGCAATAGCCCTTGCTGACAGATAGTGAGAGAAAGGAAAAAAATCGTGCTTTCTGGCTGTAGCAACTGTCCAGTGATTCTGTCATTTTCAGAGAAAGGGAAGACTGTGATACGATCAGCTTAGGAGTTGGGTGAAGAGGGACTCATGTGTTCCATTTCAGAAACGTTAATTTTGAGATGTCGGTGAGACATCTGCAATTCTGGCAGATATGCCAGAAAGTCATTGGATGTGGAAGAAAAGTCTAGAGCTCAGAGGAACTGCTAAGCTGGAGATAGAAGTTTAAGGATCTTTAGAAATTAGTTTATGTTTGCATCGAAGGGGATGGGTAAAGTCCTGTAGGTAGAGGAAGAATTTAAAAGGGCCCAGGATCTGCCTTTGGGGACTCCAAAATTAAGATGATTGTAGAAGAAAAATTAGCAGAGGCAACTAAAAAGCCATGGCCTTGGGGTAGGAGGACCATCATAAGTGATGACTACAAGGGAAAAAATAAACCCCTCGGAGAGGTAAGCGTGGTAAGAGTGAAGTAGTCCACTGTGTCAGAATCCACGTGTATGGGGCGCCTGGGTGGCTCAGTCGTTAGGCGTCTGCCTTCGGCTCAGGTCATGATCCCAGCGTCCTGGGATCGAGCCCTGCATCGGGCTCCCTGCTCAGCGGGAAGCCTGCTTCCCCCGCCCCTCCCACTCCCCCTGCTTGTGTTCCCTCTCTCGCTGTGTCTCTCTCTGTCAAATAAATTAAAAAAAAAAATCTTAAAAAAAAAAAAAGAATCCATGTGTAACCCCAAACCTTTCTGTATGATACTCAACAGCACCCATTGGGGCAAGGTTGATTTTGGCTAAATCTCTTGTAAATATCAGATAGGTAATTTATTTAACCTTTTTTTTTTTTGAATTCAATATAAGAACTTATTTTTAAATTTCAGCTTTATTGAGGTATAATTAAATTATTTATACTTTTTGAGTGTTCGTTTTCTCATTTATAAAATGGGGCAATATATGCGTTTCATAGGCATTTGTAAACAGTGACCAAGATAATTTGTATAAACTATTCACAAATATTAGGTACACAGTGTTCGATAAATGGCAGCTATTATTATGAAGTAGCATTATGTTTAGAAACAAGAAGACCTACATTCTAGTGATTTTGGTGCAGATTCTGCATCTAACAGTGGTTTCCTTGGGTAAAAATAATCATCTGAATTTCAGTTTCCTTACTAGTAAAAAGGGGAAAATAGTTCCTGTCCTGCCTTCTTTTCTCATAGGGCTATCAGAAGGATTCAGTGGTGTAGTGAATATGAGAGGGGTCTATAAGCCATCCAGTGCTAAGGAGATATGAGGAATTTCTATTTGTCCGGTAGAATTTCTGTTGGTGCAAGTGCAAAGCCATATTCACTCCGATATTCCTTTGATAGAGCAGCATGCTCCTACCTCAGGGCCTGTGCACTGGATGGTTTCCTCTGCCTGAAACATTCTTCACTTATATATCTGCATTGGCCCACTCTTCATTCCTTCAGTTCTACTCAACGTGCAGCTTATCAGACCCCTTTCCAGACCAGCTTCTTTAAATTAGCACACCCACACTCAACACCCCAACCCTCCACTTCATTTTGCTTCTGACATTGTCACCAGTGTACATGTGTCATGTTTTGTCATTATCTGGCTCTAGTCACTAGAATATAAATTCTATAAGGGAAGAGATTTGTTGGTTCTTTCAATCTTTTTTTTAAAGATTTTATTTATTTATTTATTTATTTATTTATTTATTTATTTATTTGACAGAGAGATAGAGTCAGAGAGCACAAGCTGGTGGGGGTGGGGGGGAAGGCAGAGGGAGAGGGAGAAGCAGACTCCCCGCTGAGCAGGGAGCCCGATGTGGGGCTCTATCCCAGGACCCTGGGATCATGACCTGAGCCGAAGGCAGATGCTTAACCGACTGAGCCACCCAGGTGCCCCTGGTTCTTTCAATCTTTTATTTCTAATATCTGGTGTATATCAGGCACTGAATAAATGTTTGCTGAATGAACAAATAAATGAATCAAAACCTGATGACTCAGAGAAGGAGCAAAGACACTAGGAGTTTAAAAAGACATGGAGATAACTCTTAATTCTATCTTTCTCCATCCAGGAGCCTTTAGGCACATTATCAGTCTCAGTTTCTCTGGCCTCTGACGTGGGCTACCTGACTGCCTCCCTTAGAGAGCTGCGGGGATTAAAGGAGACAGGGAATTTACCTGTAATCAGGGCAAGAGAATTCACATTTATTGAGCATCCTCTATGGGCTGGACCGTTTACATAAAATCATTCTCATAATACTCTTGTAAGGCAGCTGTCATTTTTCCAATTTAATTGGGATCAATCTGAAGCTCAGAGAGTTGGTACCCACACCACACAGTAAATGGCAGAGTTAGGGTTTTCAGCCGGCATCCCTGACCCTTTTCACCACGGGCCACCTTCACATGTCCGTGGTCATTTTCAGGACGGCGTCAGGAGTCAAATGTGGCAGCCAAAGTTGCACATGGAGTTGTCATCAAATCTTGACAGAAGGACAACAAAGTGAAAGAAGAGCTTTTGGCCAGTGAAACTTGTCTCCTCGTTGTGGTTAAATCTTGCCAAGGTGAGTGCAGCCGGCTCTCCTGAGAGCACTGTAGTCAACTGCAGGGTCGGTCACCGCTTCCTCAGTCTCTGCCTGACCGGGGGTCCTGACTTGTTTCAAAGCTGCTCTGGAGCGTTTGCTGGCTCCTTTCACCTCGGCTCTTTGGCAGACTTGGGGTCTACCATTTACTAAAGAAATGCACCACACTTGGCAGGCTCTCTTTGTGTGCCACAAAATGGAGAGAGAAGGGCCAGGTCAGAGCAAAACCCTGGCTTTCTTCTATCGAAGCGTGTTCTGGTCCTTCCTAATGCGTGGTGTGATTGCTACCCAAGGCTCCGGGAATTTCATTTTTAGCTCTTCTACGTCCCAAATACATTCTCAGTGAATGATGTCTTCTCCCCTTCGGGGTTTCTGGGCCACTTGGGTCCAGGTGAGTCACCTGTCTCAAAGGAATGCTGCTGATGCTGATAGAAAGCTCCACGAATGTGGATCTCTGTCTCACTAGTGTTATTTCCCTTTTGGTTGTACTGGTGAGGAAAAGCGCTTTTGGGACATAATAAATTGCTTTTATAAGCAGGGTTTCCCATTTGTTTCTCAACTTGGGTGGGGTGGCAAGTCTGGTCACATAAATAGGTTTCTTAGAACAACAGTTCTCACACTTTTCATGTTCCTGGTATTTTTAGTGGCAAGACTTGAAAGGATTAAAAGATTCATCCAACAACAGTAAACAAGTCAGCAGTCATTACCAATCAGTTTGAACTACAGAGAATAGTGTTGTCTCACATTTTAATTTATTTTTCAGTATTCCCTTGATCTCCCAGCACTGCTGTTGCTATTTGATAGAAAATTTGACTATCCTAACCACTCTTTCTTATATACACAGAAGACAATGTTCTCAAGTGTTCCAGTAAACACTTCTTTCTTTGGTAGCTGCTTGAATCTGTGATACAAACCTTTCTGGTTCACAGCAAGTTTTGCTCTGACTACACCATGTTACCCAAGGCACTGAACACAATGCTTAATTGGTAGGCATGGCTGAAGAGAATATCCTTAGTGATAGCCGAAGTGTATTGGGCATGTTGATAAAGAATTAGTTACACATCCAGATTGTTTTTGGGTACATAAGTGTTCTATGTTACACTATTGGTAAACCATTGATCTGGACAAATGCAGTCCAAGATTCTGACTTTCTCTGTTCTCTTTTATTTTCCTCTTTTACATATAACTGTATTTAACTTCTGCTTTTGCCAAGATAGTTTGTGGCAAATACCAACCTTCCTTTTCTCTGAGTCAAATAAGGTCACAAAACAGCAATATCTAAACACAACTCTGGGACGCCTGGGTGGCTCAGTAGGTTAAGCGTCTGACTCTTGATCTCAGCTCAGGTCTTGATCTCAGGGTCATTAGCTCAAGCCCCACATTAGTTCAAGTCCCACATACTTAAAAAACAAAACAAAACACAACTCTGGTTCTCAATAAAGGAATCCAGTTTGGAGAAATTCCATTAGCAAAAAAAATATGAATTTGATTTCCAGCCACTTGGTAATCGGATGGTGTTGGTCTGAACTCCTATTCCTTCCTCTCTAAAATAGAGATAAAAATACTTGGTACCTGTGAAGACTGGATAAGATAATATACGGAGTATACGTGGCACAGTGCTTAGTCAGTATTCATTTCCTTTTCTCTGTGGCCTTCTCCTCTTCTGGGGACCTCTGTGTGTCTGCTGGCACTGCTGTCTGAAGCACTGGGGTGAGGTCTAAAGGACAGATGAGTTGTAATTGACAGCCAACAAGTAAGCAAGAGCTAGAGGCGGACTTCCTGAAGTGGTGAACAGATGCATCTTAATGATACTCTTCACAGGATGTTAAAACATAGCCCCCTCTTTTCATATACCTGAGATATATATGTACATATATATATATATATATCCCCCACCCCAGAAAATCTTAGTAATTCCATTCTCCCTTGGCCTGGGTTCTTTTACTCCTAGACAGCAGGGCTGAGGAAGAAGGAGGGGGAGATAGGGATAGTGGGGAAAAGCCAATAAAAAGGTGCAATAGCAAGCTGGTCATGTGTGGTATCAGGTGAGTTTGTTACGTGATCTCATGGGACTTTCTGAGAGACCACAAAAACAGTGTCTTCTTAAGGCAGTCCTTCCAGGGGAGAAAAGAAGGAGAATTTATCTATTAGCTCCCATTTCTCATTGGCCAAATGTTTGCTCCCTAGAACGTTAATTCTTTTGTACTTCTGGGCTGTGCATATGTGGTACCTAGCAGGTCCCATGTCATTGCATCCCTCAGCATCACCTGGAGTTGAAGGCAAGATGTGCATTGTTGGACATGTGTAAAATGCTGTTAGGTTGTGCTCACATTAGGTTAGTCAGAGTCCAACCAGAGTTTGTCAGTATATTGGTTATTGGTGCCGTAACAGTGTGGCATCGCCAGAAACATGTGAGGTCAAGAGAATCTGAAGCAACCATAAGTGGTATATGATACAATCCACCCCCTTGCACTGTTCACATTAACCCATGTGCTCTCATGATATCTGGCTACCACATTACAGTAAGATCTCTCTCTCTCTCTCTCTCTTTTTTTTTGGCGAGAACAGCATGCTGTCAGCTTCAACTGATTCCAAGGGTATAATAAATATCATCTCCTTTCTTCACCATCTGTTCTAGAATTACCTCACCTTCAGTGGCTTGCCTGCTGGAATGACATGGCTCCTCATCTCTGAGGGTATGGATCCATGGTTGCCTTGCCTTTGTCAAACTGTGGTTGCTACAATTGATTATTTGCTCAGCATAAAACCACCAAGAGATCCCTTAGTGAATTCCTAGGTTCCTGACACATCCTTTTTTATCCCTATTGTATGGTAGTAATTCTGGATTCCTTCTCATGATAATGAAGATTAGTTACCCTGGACAAGACACTAACTCCTTTCTTGTAAGCGGACATCATTACTAGATTTCTATTTCAGTGAGACAAAATCACTACCCTTTTCATGGTCGAAGTGGCCCATTGTAATCATCCACTGCCAAAGTTTTGGTTGCCTCAAAGGATGGTGTCATGACAGCTCAAAGTTGGTCCCTTCTCCTGGGAAACTGGATATTCACTATGGCAGTAGCTATATCCATCTTGGTGAGAGAAGTCCATGCTGTTAGGCCCATCCAGTGTCTTTCTTCCTACCGTGTGGCCATCTGTTGATTGGCTCATTTCATGAGTCTTGAGGTTGCCAAGGAAAGGCGCAAACAATGACATGTATAGGAAGTCATTCTGTTCCCTTAATTGTTGAGAGCTTCTTCTGCAGTGAACACTCTAATGAGCATTATGGTGAGACACAAAGATCTGCACGCTTAGTGCCCACTTCCACAGGTTCATTTACATACATCTTCCCCAGAACTACTTGTCCTAAATCTTCCAGTGGTGTTCAAGGCCCCTCGGCAACTAGCCAAGTCCTGCAACCACTTACCAGAAGTCTAAGTACCTCAAGCTACATCTCCCTCCATTAGAATTCAATGACCAAGTATACTGCTTGCAGCTCTGCCCCCGGGAGTATTTCTCTTCACTATTGTCCTCTAGAAATACCCCTGAGTGGAATTGCAATGACAGTTATCCCTTTTCAGTCAGCACCAACATATTATACCAACCCATCTGTGAACCAAGCCCAGATTCTTTCCTTTTCTGACAATTGGTTGTAGGGAATCCCCCTATGAGCTATAGGTTTGAGTTTTAGGAGAGAGACTGATACAATAAGGATAACTGAGGGGGAGTCTAAGCTACCTGTTTTTGCAGTTTTACTTGTGCCTTGTTGAATTACTTGGGTGCAATCCCTAATGTACCATTTCCATAGATTGTGTTACACCTGTTTGAACTTAAAATGCAGTGGATCAAACAATATCCAGCATATGATGGGCAGCTCTGGTCACAAGTCCTTGATATCAGTACTTAGGCCCTCCTAGGGTCTGGTAGAAGGCCAGGTATTGATTTTCAAGCAGAAAGTCCTTCTCTGCTACGAAAGGTGTGGCTTTACCCTCAAGTTCTAGGAGATTACATAGCACCTCTCTTACTGGGGCTTGTCTGCTTCTCCGCCCGGCATCCCCACTGGCCACTACTCCCTTCCATTTACAGCCAGAGTGGGAGGGCAAGTAGGTCTACAGCCGCAACTTACTGCAAACCCCTCTCTTGCTCTGGGTCCTATGTGAAGCTGGCAGCCTTCTGAGTCACCTTATAAGCGGGAGGGAACAGTGTTCCCCATTACCTCGTGCTTCTCCAGAACCTAATGAGGCCACCTTACTGCTTAGAGGCGCAACTCTTTCTTAATGGGAGGAGGGGCAAGATGCAACACTTGTGTTTATCGTAGAGATATGCTGTCCAATAGACTAGCGCCAACCCCATGTAGCTTTTTAATTGAAATGAAGTAAAATAAAAAATATATAAATTCAGTCTCCCGGTTTCACTAGCCACATTTTACATGCTCAGTCACTGCCTGTAGTCTGTGGCTATTCCGTCGGACATACAGACACGGAAATATGACTGGGATGGCAGACGTCCTGCCCGGCAGCGCTGCCTTTGAGACTATGTCTCTGCATGGCAGGTTAAGATTTGAACACAGGCCGATGTAATGTTAAAGGCCATGATATTAATACTCTGGCAAGTTGCAGAGGGTCCGAGTCTAAGCAGGTGCTTCGCTGCTATTGTGTTCAAGGGCGACATGAGCTCTCCAATTAGATTTCTGTGCATCGAAGTTTTGGTTCATGCAAAAATTCTCTTGGCATTTCAACAAATGAAAAAGGCATTTTATTCAAAGGCCAGGTCTGCTGTGGCAGCTCCCCATATCTCACCACGATTTGTGGGCAACAGTCGACTCAGAAAGCAGTTTTCTTTTCAAAGAAAGTTTTCATACAGCTCAGAAATATTATGCATTTCCAAAGCAATAGGGCTGACTAGAATTCTGTGGCAGACAGCAGAATCTCTCTGAATGCCGCAGTTCTGCATTTCCATCTGCGCTCCATGAAAGGCAAGGATCATTGTCCCCACAGAATGCAGCTAAATGGCAGCTGGAGCCTGAATGGACAGGAAAAACACTCTCCTCCCTCTAATAACACCACTTACAGCAGACAGGCAAGGTTCTCGTCTGAATGTGGTAAAGAGATGCTGTTATGATAAGAGTAATTATTATACATTAGTTAAAACCCCATTTAGGGAGCGTTATATTGCTGCTATTTTAGGAGAGGTTTGCTAACCTTCCAAGTTGTACGGAGAGATTAATTAGTGTCAATGGAAGGATCGCCAAGATAAAAGCAAATTAAGCCTCCTCATCCAGCCTTGCCTGGGTGTCCTTGAGTTGCCGCTTCCTTTGTGACAGAGATAGTATTTGGTCTGATCTATTCTGGTTGGAGAGAAAGGAAGGGGACGCACATTTGCTGAAGAGAATCTGATGTGTCAGACACCATGATAGGTACTTTAAAAGAAGAAGGCACCTTTGAACTAGAATTTCCCATTGTTCCCACCCAGCCCACAGGAGAATATTGCTAAAGTGAGGCATTTGTGCCCTAGGACTGTGTTTGTGACATAAATTGAATCATCTATTTTGGGTGGCCCCTCCCAAGCCATTCTAGATGATTTACTTCCGTTTCATTCCAACGGGCAAAAGAAAACGGGGGATTAAACACACACACACACACACACACTTCAGTTGTTTGCTTCTTTTAAGTTCTTCTATGAATACTGAAGACATTTGCTCTGGGATTGCTGGCTTAGAGGACATGTTTAAAATATGGCAGGTCCAATACCACCTGAAATAAGTGTTACTCATTTTTATCCTTTGTCTAGTACCTCTGGCTATCATATCTCATCATCCCTCCCATCAAATGTTTTGAACTTGTAGCCCAGATTTTCTGAGACAAACCTCATTTCAGGCAACTCTTGCCAGGCAAGGCAAATCACTACATAGGTACTTATATGGATTTTGATTTTTTAAATCTTTGTGAGATTTGTTAGGTAAATAATCTCATGGCATGTACCTATTTCTAGTTTCAGAAAACTTATGCACCTATCACCAAATCTTGACCTATTCCATGGTTTTCAGTTGGTTTTACTGTGTAACTTTAGGCCAACTATGTAGCCTTTCTGAGACTGAGTATTTTGACCAAAAAAAAAAGGAGGGGGGGATGATAACATTCACCTGGTGAGGGTTCCTCTGAGGATCGAATGAGATGATGTATAAAAGCGTTTGTGACTTTCCGTTCAGGGAAAGATTGGGACAACAGGGACCAGATTTACCCTTCTTGCTAAAACAGACCCAAACTGGCTAAAATATATGAAGCAATAGTTTTTAAGACACGGGGCGACAAGCAACAAAAGACAGTAATTCTTGAGGTGGGAAACAAATGAGGGGAGCCTGCAGTTGTCCCAGCTTCCTGCCTTTAAAGAGTTTCTAGGCAGTGAAGCACAGAAGCAAAGTAAATTTCGGAGCAAGGAATATTACCATGAATAATAAATGTCATTTCAATAATGATAAAGGGGTCATTCCATCAAGAGGACAGAACAGTCCTAAACACATATGCACCTAATGACAGAGCTTCAAAATACGTGAGGCAAACACCAACAGAACTGCAAGGAGAAAAAATCCATCTCCAGACAGCTTTCTTAAACAGCTTTTGGTTTTGCCTGGGATGAAACATTTGTCAATAATGTGACAGATTAGAAAAGTCAACATGTTTTGCAAGTAATGTTGTAGAAAATAACAAATGAAAACACAAATGAAGAGCAGCTCAGCTGCATTTATGAGCCAGGGGGTCTGGATCAGGGAGCATTAGGAAGCTGTGAAAGGACTGGATAGTGAGCAGCAGGTGCGTTCTAGGGAGAGGGGCTGAAAGTACCGTGGAGCGCTGGCAAACGGGGCGACCATGTGGAAGAGGGCAGGGTGAGGAGTTAGATGGTAGTGTCACAGCCTAAGTCCTCAGACTTTCCATTTTGTGAGATTGCCTTCCTTCAAGGTTGAACCAGATGCTCACTATAATCCAATCTCACTTGGATACAAATCTAAAAGGATGATGTATTGGTCAGGATAAGCTATTGCCCAAAATCCAGTGGTTTAACATAATAAATATATAATTTTTCCTTTGATGTGACAATCCAGTAGAGTTCTGCCCAGTGTAGTCATTCGGGAACAGAATTCTTTTGTCTTGGGTCTGTGTTCCTTCTCTACTTCCCAGATTCTGTCTATTTAGCTAGTGGATGGGGAAGGAGGACCAGGAATGCATGAAGGAGGTTTTAATATATATATATATATATATTTAATAAGTTTGACTTATTTTATTTTTAAAAGATTTTATTTATTTAATAAACTTTATTTATTTATTTTTTAAAGATTTTATTTATTTGGGCATATGTGCCAGAGGGGGGTGAGGGGCGGCGGGGGCGGGGAAGGGGAAGAGCGGGGAGTGAGAGGGAGAGGGACAAGCAGACTCTGGCTGAGCAGAGAGCCCAAAGTGGGGCTCCATCCCGTGACCCTGAGATCCTGACCCCAGCCAAAATCAAGAATCAGACCCTCAACCAACTGAGCCACCCAGGTGCCCCAAGGAGGCACCCCAAGGTAGGCGTCACATCCCATTGGTAGACAGTCAGACACGTGGACATGGCCTCAACTAACCATAGGATGTGGTCCAGCTATGTGCCCAGAAGAAAAGCAGAGCCTGGTATTTGTAAACACCAGCAATCTGTACAATCAGTGTGCTTATTCCATCTATTTATTGATGCTCTGAGAACCACATTACTTTGTTGGACAAAAATCCTAATTCCCAATTTATTGTCTAAGTGAATTCAGTGGTTTTTATGATAGTAAATGCTCATGGAAAGAATTTGACCTCAAGTCAAGCATGAATATTTTCTAACCTCACTGAATGGAAATAAAACATTATACAAAGATATAAAAAGGCTTAATACATCATCACGTTTTGGAATGTTAGAAGAGAGCAAGAGTCTTAAAAACCATCTAATTCAGTCTCCTAATTTTGCAGCTAAGTAAATTGAGACCAAGAGAGGCTAAATGATGTGTCCAAATCTAAGTAAACAGTGAGTGAGAGAGGTGGGGTCAAAACCTAATTGGTGTGGCCTCATGCTTTAAATTACCAACAGGAATTTAACACATCAAGATAAAAAGTCTCCGTGTTCTACTTTCATAAGACACAGAACAGGTAAACAGTTTTGAATTTAGTAAGTCTTTAGATTACATAGTCACATAAAGGAAGCTCACATTTATCTTTGATAGACATTTTGCTATTTCAATTAATGGGAGGATAAGGGTCTACCACAGAAGCACCTGCTGCCCATGGACAATGAATTGAGTTGTTATAGCAGTCAGGGTGGGTCTTCTTTAGGAAATAGTTGACCAGTTTTCTTGGTTTTCATCATTATAAATTCAGATTAAGTCAGAAATCTGACAATGTACAGCCCTTTGAGTTTAGGATAGTTATATTGTTCAGTTCTACACATAGACTTGCTTTGCAGTCAATGTTCTTTTCTCAATCTAAGTGCTCTCATTTCCCCCTTCATCATTTGTATACACTGCAATAGCTCACTTACTTGGATTTGACACTGGATTCCACATGAATGGGTTTTCCAGACAAATGAAGTTTACCCACATTACCAAAAATCCAATAATTTTACAAGAAAATCTTTCTAGACTATATCGTGTACTTATCCATCACCTTAAAAAAAAAAACAAACAAACAACCAAAACTTTGATGTCTTCCTTTTAATATAGAACTAAGTAATCAAGAGTAGGGGCCTGAAGCCCTATGGCTTCAGTTTAAGACCTGGATCTGACTCTTAAGCTGTGTGACCTGAGGCATGTTACTTAATTTCTCTGTGTTTGAGTTTCCTCATTTGTAAAATGAGAATAATATTAGGACATTCATCTTAAAGTGGTTGTAGAGATGAAAAGTTGATATATGTAAGACACTTAAACCAGTGTCTGCTATATAATACGTACTAAGTACATAGTAGCTCAAGGCATCACAGCCTATACTGTGGAGGGGGGGAAGAGGGAGGGCAGGGATTAATTACTGGAAAATACAAATACATTTTCTAACTTATGACAAGTTATAGGAAGGGAAAGTGCTAAGTGCTATTAGAGTGTTAATAAGGGAACCAGATTTAGCTTGGCATTGTATTATAGAGTTCTTTACATTTTAGTTTTTCCCACTGATGTGTGAATTTTTTGAAAGCAGGAAGCATGTCTTAATCTTCCTTATGTAACTGTCAGTAAGCACAGAATCTGGTGCATAGCAGGGGCTCGAGACTACTTTGGAAAGAGAGATTAAAGGAAAGAAAGAAAGAAAAATCATGATTCTACAGGTATCACTATGAGAATATAGAGATGTGGGAGGCAGGTATTCCTCAGGGGGTAGTGAATTATGCTCCCTGGTGACCCCCACCTGCAGAGGTGAAGCACCTCCTGCATGAGGGTCACCATCCCAGTGATTCCGGGCATCGGCAGCTTAATGAGGATGTATCCATTTATGCATTAAGGCTTATTCACTTTGTTCAAAGCAATCCCTCAGGTCTTTCTGGAGGACTGGTTTGCTTATTTTATACAGGATTCTTAGAATACTGCTGACATGCTTGATAATCAGGGAGTCTTGGTTGGGGGCGGTGCTTCTCTTGGGGAAAGGCAGGGAGCTACATTTGAAGGCAGGCTTTCCTCCTCTCTTGAGAGCTGAGCAGTTTGAAAATAGGCTGCCTTCAGTCTTGCCTGGAATCAAGGGTGAAGGAGAAATACAGGGACTCAGTATCCAAGGGGCTCTGCCGTTTTCCTGGCCTGGAGGTGAACTCATTCCACGGATCACCTGCTAAGAGTAAGCCATAGAGGAGAAGAGGGAGGAGTGGGTGGCCAGCCTTGCCCCAGGGCATGCAGTGGCTGAGCTTGAAGACCTCAGGCCTGTATGCTCCCAGTCTGTGACCCTACACCATAACAAATGGGATTTTGAACAAATGAAACAACTTTTAAAAATCAATAAATAGGAGAGAGAAGAGAGACTGAACTGTGTGAACTTCCAATTTTAAATTGTGTTAGCCTGGATGAAAAGTGCAATGAAAATAGCAGCAAATACTTATATGTTACTTACTATTTGCTGAGCATCATTCTGAGTTTTATATGTATAAGCTTATTTAATTTCCATAACAATCCCATGACCTGGGTTCTACTGTTATCCCTATTTTACAGATAGAAAACTGAGGCATAAGAGGTTAAGCAACTTGCCCCAGGTCCCACATGTGGTAGGCTGAGGAGTTAGGATAAAGATTTAATTAAAGGAAGGCAGGGTCATTATTAAATGCCTACTATGTGCCAGGTGCTTTCCATCTTTGTCAGGGTGCACTCCTCTGTCCCTTTAAACTGGCCCCATTCTCACCCATGGTAGGGACAGATCTTTCAGTGTCATTATACATCAAAGTTATGCTGAGGAGACAATCAGGATCGGCAAGAGAGGCTTGTTTCATTTCCGGAGCTCCGCTTGGAAGGTGACTGGAATAGGGTTTGTCCCCGGCTCAGCCACGAGGAACAGATGGTACCCATGGCCAGGACCCAGGGCAGAGGCTAGAAAAGAAAAAGGAAGTAAAGAGGAAATAGAGATCACAAATTCTCTGTGGACTGAAAGACAATGTTTGCAGCATCATCTGGATTCCAAGTGGGTTTGTGATCCAGCTACAAGAAAACCAGGCTCTTTCTGGTAATGGTCGATATCTGCGTGCCTTCCCAGATGCTGTGGAGCCTAAAGGTAAAACCTCATCTTGTCCAACTGTCAAAGTTGCCCACTGAGCTAAATAGTTTATTCCCATGTATAGAACTAAGTAGGCTGAGATCTGGATAGCTTACCCAATATCAGACAGTGAGTATAAGGCAGAGAGGGCCTGAGACCCAGGTCAGCAGTGTTAAAATGGATACACTTTCCCATACTCCAGATGTTGGTTAACTATCCATCCCAGTCCAGAAAGACTTCCCCTTTTCTCATAAGTTAGCTGAGTGAGGATACTCGTTGTATGAGTCTAAGTTCTGGGACCCTCTTCTGCCCCTCAGCCCCTCCTCCCCCGACACTGCCCAGAGTCAGCAAAACCAGGGCCAGGTTGGGAAGTCTGAGGAGCTGAATGACGGGGCTGTGGCAGGCTGTGTCACTGGAGGAACTCAGGGGTGGCCGTGGGCTCCCAGGGGCCCTTCTCATCACCTAGGTGCTCACTAACAGACTATCAATAACATCTCGAAATAGAGAGCATCAAACAGCCCACCGACCCAGATGGCCAGCACAGGGAACATTAGCACATTTTGCTCTTCTAGGAATAAAAGAACCGCAACTGTGTCCTTGAATCTGTTAAACAATGTTAACTAGAGGGAGGGGTCAGGAGAGAGGTACGTGTGGTGGTTTATGGGCAGGAGATGAGAGAAACCACATGGCTCATTTGTGCGGCGCTAATGGATCTGAAGTGAGGAGCCTTGATGCCAAGGGGACTGCTGTCTTGAGATGAGAAGAACTGAGAACAAGGCAAGTCCATTAGTGTCATGTTTGTATTTCTCCTCCTCTGAAGCTGGATTCCGGGCGCTCTGGGAGAAAAGACCAACAATTCCCATCCTCAATAGTTTTGCCCATTAGTGTCAAATTATCCCAGGAGGGAGGAGGAAAAGAAAAAAATGCCAGCAGTGTAAACAGAAAATTTGGAAGCTCACTAGAAAGCCTCTCTCCCCTGCCCGAAGTAGTCGGACGTCTCAGGAAGGCGATTCGTTGGTAATTGGGGCAGGGGCTTTTTCCTTCCCCCTCTGCACCTACAGGTTCTCGGCAAGAGATGGCCTCACCTATAGAGGGCATGAAGCAAGTTCCACTACCTAAGTTAAGCCGTCATGAATTTCACCACAACAAAGTGGTTTTGATCTATAGAAATCAAAAATAAATAAAATAGAAATATCTAATATTTATAAGCACTTACTTTGGGTTTGGTATTGTTTTAAGCTTTACAAATTCTAACCTGTTTCACTGTTAGAGTAGTGCCTTGAGGTAGAACACGTTCTCATCTCCGTTTTCAATCGAGAACACTGAGAGCCAGTAGGAGTAAGTGTTTCATCATCTCTTACCTCTTAACAAACTACTCCAACGCTTAGTGACCTAGAACAAGAATTTATTACTATTATCTCATGCTTCTTTAGGTCACGGATTCGGGTAGAGCATAGCAGAGTCAGCTTTGTTCTGCTCCATGAACTTTAAACAGCAGTGGGGATGACTTGATTGTCTGGTGCGGGGAAGGGGACGGGGGGCGCGTTGCCCAGGCATCTCTTTCTCTTCCTGGTCTCTCTACATGGCCAGCTTGAATTTCCTCATAGCACGGTGGACTCAGTTGGGCTTCTTGCATGGTGCCCCAGGACTCTGAGAGCACCTATTTTAAGAGGCATGGGCTGGGGCGCCTGGGTGGCTCAGTTGGTTAAGCGACTGCCTTCGGCTCAGGTCATGATCCTGGCGTCCCAGGATCGAGTCCCACGTCGGGCTCCCTGCTCAGCGGGGAGTCTGCTTGTCTCTCTGACCCTCCCCCCTCTCATGCTCTCTATCTCATTCTCTCTCTCAAATAAATAAATAAAATCTTTAAAAAAAAAAAAAAAGAGGCATGGGCTGAAACTGCAAGGCTTCTTATGATATAGCCTCAGAACCCCCTGAAGGTGACTTTACCATAGGCAAGTTATTAAGACTAGCCAAGATTCAAGGAGAAGGGAATAGGAGGGGTAGCAAGGATTTAGACTCATTTAAAATTTGCTGCAGAAAGTCATCAATCAAGTCCTATAGCCACTAAGTTGGAAGATAGCATTTTAATTCAGACACTCATCCACTACACCAAGTTTAGTAATCTGGAAATTGAATTTATGTATCATTAAGACAAATCCAGCAGATGATGGCTATTTTGGCATTCATTTGTAATTTAGTTGTTTGGACTACAGATTATATTGTCTTCTAAAAATATGATGTTTCTTTCTCTCCCTCTTCCTTAGACATTTGTTAAACACCAACTTTGTGCCAGGTCCTATCCTAGGTAATAGGTATATAAAACAAACAACTACTGTCCCTGCTTTTAAGACTCTTGTGGATTACTAAGAAGGGCACAAACGTACTTAATTAGTGTTCAATGGGATTAGTACTGCATGATAGGAACTAATGTGGAAACTGAAGAAGAAACATCTAATTCCACCTCAGGGATCTGGGAAGGCTTTCCAAAGGAGATGAGATTTGATTGTAGCTTAGAGGAGTAAGAGGAGCTTGCCAGGTATTATAAACTGAATGTTTGTGTCTCCCCAAATCCACATGTTAAAGCCCTAACTCCCAGTGTGTCTGTATTTGGAGGTAGGGCTTTTCCCAACGTACTGGAGGTTAGGTAACGTCCTAAGAGTGGATTCCTGATCTGAAAGGATTAGTGTCCATATGAGAAGAGACACCAGAGAACTAGGTTCCTTTTCCCCCTCCACCCCATGCACCAAGGAAAGACTGTGTGAGGACATAATGAGAAGGTGGCCTTCTATAAGCCAGGAAGAGAGTCCTCATCAGAAAATGAATTGGCCAGAACCTTGGTCTTGGACTTCTAGAAACTACGAGAGAATAAATTTGTGTTAAGTCATTCACTCCGTGGAATTTTGTTATGGCAGCCTGAGCTGATTAAGACACCAGCTAAAAAGAGAAGGAAGAGTATTCCAAGGAGAGGCAACAGCATATTTAAGGGAGACTTAAAAGAGCATGGCAGATTTAGAGAAACAACAGTAGCTCCCCAGGCCTGAATATTTTGGGGGAGGCAGTGGGAAATAGACCAGAAAGATGCCAAAATCTGGGTACTTTGACCTCCATAAATCACTGAATTAACCCATCTTGGGGCTGTCTGACCTCTGGATTTCTCCTTATGTGAGGTAAGCATCCATATTTTTTGAACCATTGTGACATAAGTTCTCTGTTCTTTGTATTCCCAGGCATCGAACAATCATTTAGGGTGAATCTTGGCTGCATGTTACAAGAATCCCAGAATAATCATGATTTAAACAATATAGAATTGTAAGTCTCTCTCTTTTTTTTTTTTAAGATTTTATTTATTTATTTGACAGAGAGAGACACAGCGAGAGGGGGAACACAAGCAGGGGGAGTGGCAGAGGGAGAAGCAGGCTTCCCGTGGAGCAGGAAGCCTGATGGGGGGCTCGATCCCAGGACCCTGGGGTCACAACCCGAGCTGAAGGCAGATGCCTAATGACTGAGCCACCCAGGCGCCCCAAGAATTGTAAGTCTCTCTCTCTTTTTTTTTCTTTATTCATGAGAGACAGAGCGAGAGAGAAAGGCAGAGGGAGAAGCAGGCTCCCGCTGAGCAGGGAGCCCGATGCGGGGCTCGATCCCAGGACCTGGGATCATGACCTGAGCTGAAGGCAGACGCCCAACCATCTGAGCCACCCAGGCGCCCTGTAAGTCTCTCTTGCTACAAATGTACTGATGCTTGCAGTCTAGGATAGGCACATACTCCACAGTGGCAAAGGCCTGGCATCCCTCTATGATGCTGTTACCTCATTCTCAATGGATGACTGTGGGATCATGGTATAAGAACCAGCTGTCATGTCTACATCCCAACCAGGAAGACAGAAGGATACAGATTGCACATCTTCCCTTTTTATCCCCTTTTTATAGAAACCACATTCAACACTTCTTCTTGTCTGCCATTGGTCAGAACTTAATCACACAGGAACACATATGTGGGAGGTTATGCTTCCAGATAAAATTTACAGATTAACTAAAGAAGAGGAGTAGAGATATTGAAGAACACTTACCAGGCTTTCCCATGTAGAGACTTCCTCTAACTTGTCTAGATGGTAATGCAGTTGTAGGAAGGGTGGTGAGGGGAAAGAGGAGGTGAACTCTCAGAGGGGATCTTGTGGGTTACTGTGGGTAATTCTGGTGCAATCAAACTTTTGCCATGGTTTCTGACATGCAAATCAGTTTCCTGCTGGAACAAAATGTATTCTCTTCCAATGTTTCTAAGACTACTTTCCTGGAGCTTTACAGGATTTTCATGTAGCTATCTTTGTAAATAAGGAAGAGACATAAAATAGAATATTTTTATCAGTGGGATAGATGTTCTTGTTATTTTGTAGTATTTCACAGTCTGTAAAGTGCTTCTGTATCACAGAGCCCACTTGGACAGAAAAAATAAGAGCCATATTAAAGAGTCATTCTGGTTTAAAGAGGAATTCTGGCTTTGACTACTTCAACTGCTGGAGTTTAGACTGTAATACTCAGGTAGAACACACCAAGTTCAGATATTTATAACAGATCCTAGAGAGCTTCCAATTCAGGGCTGGAAGGATTCAAGGACAGAATTTATACTGGAGGCTGAGAGCCTATGCACGTACGAAAGCAGTATGCTAAGATCATTTATAAGCAACAAGAATGTGTGCTTATCAATTCAGGTCTGCCATTTTCTGTTCTCCTTTCCCCTGAGGAACTGATGAACATCCTTAGATGGCTTATTACTTTCCTGGGGCTGCCATTAAAAAAAGTACCATAAACTAGGTGGCTTAAGCAACAGAAATTTAGGGTAGAAGTCCAAAATCAAGGAGTTGGACGGGTTAGTTCCTTCAGAGGGATGTGAGGGAGAATCTGTTCCAAGTCTCTCCCCTAGCCTCTGGTGGTTTGCTGGCCATCTTTGGCTGGTAGATGACATTCCTGCTGTGTCTTCACATCATCTTCCTTCTATGGGTGCCTGTCTCTGTCCAAACTTCCCCTTTTTATAAGGACACCCATTGTATTGGATCATATAAGCATGCCCTCATGACCTTCTGCTAACTTGATTACTTCTGTAGAGACCTTATTTTTAAATAAGGTCACATTCTGAGGTACTGAGGGGCTAGGAGTTAGTTCCAATATACCTTTTTGTGGGGGAACACAATTCCATTCATAGCAGGCGGGTAGTGTTGAGGAGGTTAGCTTTGATGTTGATATAGTTTAGATTTATCTTCTAGCTTCCTCTGATTTTCTTCTGGTGCCCCATACTCTTTGTTCACAAGTTACTCTGTGCATATTGGTTAGGGCACTTAGTAGTAATTACTTACGGTATTACTTAGAATAAACATTGAGGATCAAATTTTATTATCAAGATTGCTGAGGAGACTAGATCCTCCCAAGCCTGCTGCAAAATGCTGGCCGCCTGCCTTTGTACCATGGGAATGGTTTTGCAAGGTGTTTCATCTTTGTTTCCCTCATGTCATCTCTACACTCTGGGGGCTGAGTTTATATATGGTATTGGCCTCCTCTGTTCTTTCCCATCCCCCTACACATATGTTAACTTTTTTTTTCTTCTCTATTTGCTGCAATGAAGGGAAACTTTTAGTAAGAAAAATTATTTTCTGATGGGAATCTAACTTCTTTTCCCCTAAGCCATGGCACCTTCCGTGGAACACCATTAAATATCCCCTCAGAGTGCTCAGGGCGCAGTTTCTATTTACTGCTTCTTTCTCAGCACAGTATGCTCTATGTGCCTGCCTTATTTTGGAATAGTCAGTGATGTTTCCTGCCACATACAGTATCCCTTGGCCCATCCACAGCCCCTTAATCAGAAAAGTAGTGGTTGGCTGTTCTTGGAGCAAAAATGGCCACTGATTGGGCCAGGATGGGCTTGTTTAGAGATAATTGTGGGGGGGGGGGCGGCTCTGTTTCATGGAGGCCATAATGACTTGCTAACTCACCCAGATCGGTTCACTTTAGGATCCCATCTAGATTATATAGTGAGCACTAACCAGACAGATGGAGAGAAACAGATACAGTGAGAAAGAATTTGAAGGCCTTGTCTGGTCCTCAGAGGGGTCTTGATTCCTGACTGCTTCTTGTTCCTACTCCAGACAACATAAATCCTGAAAATAAACTTTCTCCCTTTTTAAACCAAGAAAAAAACTTCTTCCTCCCTTCCTCCCTCCCTCCCTCCCTCCTTCTTCCCTTCCTCCCTCCCTCCTTCCCTCCTTCTTTCCCTCCCTCCTTTCCTAATTTAATTTGATCCCTGTAATAATTTCTTGAAGCTCAGAGACTTTAAGAGATTTGCCCAATGCCACACAGCTATTAAATGTTAGAGCTGGGACTTAAACCTGATTGTTTTAGTGACAAATGCCATATGTTTCTATTTTAAAGTATGATACATAACTATTAGTGAGAATGTGCTTAGAAGCAAGGCACAGGGATGACATCATGTGCCAGAGGAATGTGGTGGTGCTAGACGTGGGATAACAATAGCAGTTCCCAAGGGGTTTCCTTTCTGTTTATCTCACTAATTTTATTGTATCTTCAGAGCATGAAGGGCAACTTTATGTTCAGTTTTAAATGCAGAAATTGAGCTTCTAGAAGTTAATTGACTTGAGTAAGGCCACAGAATCAGAAAATAGTAGTGGCAGAGATTAAGACTGTCTTTTTAATTTTTTTAAACTTTATTTTTTATTTTTTTAAGTAGGCTTCATGCCCAACACATGGGCTTGAACTCATGACCCTGAGTTTAGGAGTCACGTGCTCTATGGACTGAGCGAGCCAGGTGTCCCAGGACTGCTTTTTATTTATTTATTTTTTTTAAAGATCTTATTTATTTGACAGAGAGAGATACAGAGCGAGAGAGAGAACACAAGCAGGGGGAGTGGGAGAGGGAGAAGCAGGCCTCCCGCAGAGCAGGGAGCCCGATGTGGGGCTCGATCCCAGGGCTCTGGGATCATGACCTGAGACAAAGGCAGACGCTCAACGACTGAGCCACCCAGGCGCCACCAACCAGGACTGCTTTTTAAATAACTAGCCCAGTGAGGGGCACATTTGATAAGTGTTTTTAAGAAAGAAGAACATAAGGGAAGGAAGGAAGGAAAGAAGAGAAGAAGGGAGAGTCTCTTTTCATAATTTTAAGCTATGGTCAATATGCAGTGAGAGAGACCCAGCTCTTATTATCATTCCTTCAACTAGGCACCACCCAAGCCATGCTTAACAGTCCCCAAGCTTATTTCTTGTAAGCTCTGTGTTGGGGATACCTAAGGCCTCAATAATTCTGTACTTAGTGAGTCATCCTCTCCTCCATCTGTTTATGTAACAAGTCTAACCACAGCCATTGTTGCTGATTACATGCTGGAAATGACCTAACAATGTTGTATTTAATGATCTCCAATCATTTCCATCTGGTCTGTGGGTGGCTGCATAGTCATTATTCATCAATGAAACTTTGCAAACACAAACACATATGTATGTATATAATAAAACCTCAATAATTTGCACTAATTGGAGGGAAGGCCTATCTGAATTAACAAAAAGTAAGAAATGCTGTTTTATTACTTTCAAGCTCATGATGTAATTAACCACCTAATGATAATGTGGCATGATGGAAAGAGCACTGTAATGGGAGTTTTGTGAACTGGATGTTGTTAAGGAGAGAGAGGAGATGAATAGAGCAGATACGTAGGCTAAGTCCTACAAGTACAACACTGGAGCTATGTGGCCACATTTTACCGTCTGGCCCTTAGCTCTGTATGTGCAGAAATGTGAAATTGTTGGTATTGCTAGACATGATCCATTTAGAGAGGCTAGAAGACACATCCCACACAATAAGGAAATGAGTCATGCTAAAAAAAATCATATATGACCTAGACATAAAACTTAATGCTGATTTGTTAGTTTTGTTTGAAAGCCATCTTTCAGGTAGACCAAATATATGTGTTGGCCGATTGGTACATTGTCTCTCACATGGGAAAGTCCTCATGGTAATCCAGTGCTGATTCATTAGGTTGCATTCTGTTGCAAGTAATAGAAACTACAATTCAAAATAGGTGACGTGAATGGGGGGGGGGTTTGGTGGTTTCTATGGTTGGAAATCCAAAGCAGAATGAGATGTGGAGTTTGACTGACTTAGGCATTCAGACATTTTATCAAGTTCTGGGTTTAGGTGTTTGTTTGTTGTGCCTGTGTGTGTGTGCATGTGTGTGCGTGTGTGCACGTGCTCATGTGCCTTACCTCTGCCTCCCACGATGTCATACTCATTCTAAAGCTGGTTTCTCTTATGGTAGCCAAATGGATACATTGGCTTTACATCTGCATACCACATATCCCTCGATGGAGTGGGTCTGAGGAGGGTGAGGGAAGAAGATAAAGGGAGAAGAGGGGAGAGGAAGGAGAAGAGAGAGGAGGAGAGGGGAGGAGGGGAGGAGAAAGGAAAGGAGGGGAGAACTAAAGGTTGAGAAGGCAAGGATATTGTCCTAACATATGTTACCCTCCGGTGTTTAGGAAGCACAGAATCAGAGAAGAAAGCATTCCCTGGGTGAAACTAGTAGCCAAGATCATCCAGCTCATGGCATCGCCTCTCATGGGCAGAGTTGGAGGCAACGTGGCCAATTTATATTCTTTCCTGGACTTTTTGTACTTCCCATACGACTCCCTTTCCATTGTCGTCTTTCTTTTTTTTTTTTAGATTTTATTTATTTATTTGAGAGAGAGAGAATGAGAGACAGAGAGCATGAGAGGGAGGAGGGTCAGAGGGAGAAGCAGACTCCCTGCCGAGCAGGGAGCCCGATGCGGGACTCGATCCCGGGACTCCAGGATCATGACCTGAGCCGAAGGCAGTCGCCCAACCAACTGAGCCACCCAGGCGCCCTGTCGTCTTTCTTTAGGAAGATTAAAATTCATTAAGCCACAGCTCTTTTCCCACCATCAACTGTATTCTGTTTACACCTTCCTGAGACTTCATCCCGATTATTTTGACTAGACTGAAAATATCCATGTTTATTAGGCTCTTAGGATGGTTGACTTTTTCCAGGTTTGTGTAGATTCCAACAGGTCCCCTTGTTAGACAGGATACTAGTCAACAAGTTCAGGGGGACATTAAGTCCATTCAGTAAGCTTTTTCTGTGTGGCAGCCACTGAAATAAATGTGAGCTTAATGCAACATACATATATTATTTCAGGTAATCCACAGAAGGTATTCGTCCCATTTAGAAAGGTTAAGGATCTGACCCAATAACCAACAGCTCTGAAAGATGGAGCCATTGCTTCCTGCATGGCCTCCGGTTCTCAGAGAAGTAGACGTTTTAGTTCTAGCTCTGCTATTATTTATGTGTGTGGCCTTGGTTTCTTCACCTGTGAAATGGCAGGAGAGGATTGGATGATCTTCAGGATAGTGTCTAATTTTAAGATGTTTTGCATTACCTATGGAACTATGGTCTTACTTTGTGTGCTTTACCTAAATAGATAAACAAGTGCAGGAGTAACTAGCAATGTGTAATGTGAAAATAAACATGGCAAAGGGCCTTGAAAACTCTTTATTCCTTCTTACCTGTTAGATATTGCTCCTAAAAATATCCTAAAAAGTCACAAGGTGAGCTCCAGCCCCACTATGATGGAATGTGGGTGCCCGAATCAGGACTTCACTTACCCTGGGGATATGCAAGATCATTCCCCATTAAGAATAGTGTCTTCTTGGGGCACCTGGCTGCCTCAGTTGGTAGAGCATGCAACTCTTGCTCTGGTTATAAATTCAAGCTGCATGCTGGGTGTAGAGATTACTTAAAAATAAAATCTTAAAAAAAAAAAAAGAATAGTTTCTTCTCTTTCTTCAGTGCCTCTTATTATCTTTCATGGATGAAGGACCGTCTCTCTAGCATCTGAGTAGTCACTGAGCTGAAGCACAATTAATAAACTTTTATTATAGGGACGCCTGGGTGGCTCAGTCAGTTAAGTGTCTGACTTCAGCTCAGGTCATGATTCCAGGGTCTTGGGATCCAGCCTCGCATCAGGCTCCCTGCTCGGTGGGGAGCCTGCTTCTCCCTCTGCCTGCCTCTTCCCCTGCTTGTGCTCTCTCTCTCTGACAAATAAATAAATAAAATTTAAAAAAAAAATTATTATATGTATGTTTGTCCAGAAAACAAACGAACTGAGGTGTGAATATTCTCAACATGAAAAAACTAAGCAATTTCACCTAGGTGGGATTAGATTTACACTTGTGTAGCAATGGTTGTTACTTTGTTTCTTTTCCTAGTACCCTCTACTTTGACTGTCAGAGAGAACAGGTCAGTGTCTCCTGAGCCTTCATCCCCAGGGTGCAGGGTAAGCAGAAGATAATTCAAACATATTCAGGGAAATTTAAAAAATGTTGCTTATATGTGTGAACCAATTGGTTTAATTATGAAAATGGTGTTTGATTTGCCTTCTGTGATCAGCCTTCTCTGCTACACGACTGTTACACTAGTGCAATGAGCACTAAAACTTGGAGTCAGGTGGGGGGTGGAATCTGGTCTGCCACTTGCTGGTTGTGTGACCTTTCATTTCAGATATTGCTGTTGTTTGCTTTCTATCATACCGGTCTTTTTCATATCCTTAATTTCTCATCATGCTTGTGCTTTCCTCCACCATCTTGAACATATGGAGTATATTTATAGAAGCTGTCTTAACATCCTTGTTTATTATTTGTATCATCTGTGGTATTTCTGTATCTGTTTTTATTGACTGATTCCCCCCCCCTAGGTTTTGGGTCATATTTTCCTGGTTCTTTGAATGCCTGTTAATTTTTTGTTGGGTGGAAGACATTGTGGATTTTATGCTCCTGGGTGCAGATTTTTTTTTTTCAATCCTTTGAATATTTTTTAGGCTTTTTTTTGGTGGGAGTGCAATTGAGTCACTTGGAAACAAATTGATCCTTTTGAATTGCTTTTAATTTCTCCTAGGCAGGTCCAGAACAACCTTTAGTGGAGGGCTGATGCAGCCCTCCTGCTAACGTGATATTTTTTGAGTAGGCAAATATTAGGAGATCTTTTCACTGGCTGGAAGGAACAGAAGATATTCTCAACCCTGGGTGAGCTCGGGGAGGTGCTCCTCTCTGATCATTCTCTCCCTGGGTCAGCAGTCTCTCCACATCCACGTGCTGATTAGTACTCAGCTAAAGATGCAAGGGGAATCCTCTGCATCTCTCTGGAGTTCCTTCTATGCAGTTCTCTCTTCTCCAGTTCCCTGAATCAGAAATTTTAGCTGCTTTGGCCTCCCAGAACTCCGCGCTCTGTGTCCTCAAATTGCTGGGTTCTGCTGGGCCTCTCTTCCCTTTGGTATAGCCTGGAAACTCTGCAGACAGCAAGCTGGGGCATCCTAGGACTTACCTCTTGGTATACCTTCTCCTTGGGGTCACTGCCCTGCTCTGCTGGTTGCTGAGGTCTGAAAATCATTGTTCCATAGATTATGTTCAGTTTTTTAGTTCTTTAAGGTGGAAAGGTAAATCTAGTCTCGCCATGGCTGGAAACAAGTCTATGTCTTCTGCTTTATGAACCATAGTCCCACTGCTTACCCGCTGTGTGGACCTAACCGAGTTACCTAACCTCCCAATTCCTCAATTCCCTTGGCTATAAAGTGGAAATTATAGTGATCTCAGTGTATAGTGTGGTTGTGAGAGTTAAGTGAAATAATTCATATGGTGTTCTTAGTATACTGCTTGGCACATAGCAATTATAGTTGATTCTTGAACAAAATGGTTTTGGATGGGGTGGGTCCACTTGTAAGTGGATTTCTTTTTAATAAATATACATATAGTACTATAAATGTATTTTCTTTTCTTTATGATTTTCCTAATGACATTTTCTTTTCTCTAGCTTACTTTATTGAAAGACTACAGTATTAATATATACAGCATACAGAATATGTGTTAATTGACTGTTAATGTTATAGGTTAATGTTATAGGCTTCCAGTCAACACTAGGCTATTACTAGTTAAGTTTTTGGGGAGTCTCAAAAGTTTTATGTGGATTTTCAACCCCACATGAGGGTTGACCCTAACTCCTGTGTTACTCAAGGGTCAACTGTAGCTATAAAATTCTAGCAATGATGATGATAATGATGCTAAGAATACATCTGTTTAAGCTTAACTCAAGACCACAGTTTCATGTCTGTAATGGGACCAGGATCTATTTTTACTGCTGTGTCTGATCTGGGATTTATAAGGTTCTCACTGCTCTTTAGAGTACCCCTTGGCAAACTATGGCGTGTGGACCAAATCTGGCCCTCTGCCTGCTTTTGTAAATAAAGTTTCATTGGAACACAGCCACATCCATTTGTTTATTTACTGTCTCTGGATGCTCTTGAACTGCAGTGCCAGCATCTGGTAACCATGGCCAACATCACATGGCCCACAGAGCCTAAAATATTTACTATCTGGCCCCTTATGGAAAAAGTTTGCCCACCCCTGTCTGGAGCCTGGGTCAGACAAATCCAAAAGACGTTAGCAGATTCCTGCCTCTTTAAATCTCCATCTCTGGTGATAATACAAAATGAAAACCCTTCTAGGGTTTCTAGTGGTGGTTGACTTTTTTTAAAAAAGCATATATATAAGATAATATGAAACAAAAACCCTTCTGGGGTTTCTAGTGGTGGTTGACTTTTACAAAAAAAATAAAAGTATATATATATATTTATATAATATTTATAATTTATATAATATTTATATATATATACATATATATATATAAATCTCCATCTCTGACTCAGAAGAATGGGCTGCATATATCAGGTCATACAAGGGGCTTCTCTGGAAGAGCTTGGAGTTCATGAGATTTATCCTAAACCAGACCTTTTGTGGGCCTTCACTCGTCTTGCCTGCCTGGTCCTTCTCCATGGCAGATCCCCACTTGTTGCTCCTAGCCACGAATTCCTGGAAGTCTGGGAGTACTGAAATGTCACAGCCCAAGGAAAAGGGCCCAGTAAAATTTGAGAAATGATGTGGGCTTGCACCTTTTATTTTGTTTCACTAAGAATGTTTTTTATTCTATAAACGAGAGGACATTTAATCCCTAATGATAGTTCCTATATAGAGTAAATTTGGCTTTATGAAAAACTCACAAGAATATTCTTATTTTTCTCTTTTCACTGCTGATCACGTATCATTTGCCCAGAGCAGATGCTTAGGAATCACTGCTCTGTGGGTTCCCTCTAGCCCCTGGTCCATCTCCCTCTGCAGTTCCTGACATATCAGTTCAGCATCTGGCGGTGTGCTTCCTGCACTCCAGAGTTTCACATCCTCCTGTAACACCCTCCTGTGGTACTCTCTTCTGTCAGTAATACTTACTAGACTAGTGTCTGGGTTTTTTTTTATTTTTATTTTTTTAAAGATTTTATTCATTTATTTGACAGAGAGAGAGAAAGTGAGAGAGGGAACACACGCAGGGGGAGTGGGAGAGGGAGAAGCAGGCTTCCCGCCGAGCAGGAGCCTGATGCGGGGCTCGATCCCAGGACCCTGGGATCATGACCTGAGCCGAAGGCAGATGCTTAACGACTGAGCCACCCAGGCGCCCCTAGACTAGTGTCTGTTTTATTCACTACTTCACGAAGAGTAACTTGATCACTGTCACGTGCAGAGTAGCTTCCACAAGCCTTAAGTATTTATTGAATTGATTGCATTTTAATTTGGAAACTTTCTCTTATTAAATGCTGTCTAGTCAGATAGCTGCGGCATCCCTGCCCTATTACACCCTTTCATCTCCTGATTGAGCTCAGAGACTGTTCCCTGACCTGTCCCTGTGGTGGAGGAGAGTTGAATGAGTGGAAAATCTGGGCACATATATCAAAAATGCCCACCGCATATGGGAAATTGCTTTGAAGTCTCAGGGTTTAGCTTGAAATTTTATCTGAATGTTATTTCTACTCCATAATATTTGCTTAGTAGAAATTTTTTTTTAGTTAACATGAAAAGGTGCATCTTTAGGGAGGTGCCAATCAGCACATTAGGTAAATGCACCAACCACAGTGAGATACCACTTCATACCATTAGGATGGCTATTATAAAAACAACAACAGGGGTGCCTGGGTGGCTCAATTGGTTGGGTGTCTGCCTTCAGCTCAGATCTTGATCCTGGGGTCCTGGGATCGAGCCCCGCATCGGGCTCCTTGCTCAGCGGGGAGCCTGCTTCTCCCTCTGTGTGCTGTTCCCCTTGCTTGTGCTCTCTTTCTCTGTCAAATAAATAAATAAAATATTAAAAACAACAACAACAAAACAATAGGATGTAAAATGGTGAAGCCACTGTGGAAAAGAGTATGGCAGTCCCTCAGAAAATTAAATGTGGAATTACCATATGACCTAGCAATTCCACTTGTGGGTATATAACAGAAAGAACTGGAAGCAGGGACTTGAACAGATATTTGCAAACCAGTGCTTACATTATTCACAATAGCCATAAAGGGGAAGCAATCCAAATATCCATTGATGAATAAATGGATAAACAAACTATGATGTATCTATACAGTAGAATATTAGCCTTAAAAAGGAGGGACATTGTGATACATGCTACAACATGGATGAACACTGATGACATTATGCTAAGTGAAGTAAGAAGTAAGCCAGACAGAAAAAGACAAACATTGTATGATCCTACTTCGATGAGGTATCTAGAATAGTCAAATTCATAGAGACAAAGTAGAATGGTAGTTTCTAGGGGTAGGGTCAAGGGGGAGTGGGTGTTATGATTTAATGGGTACAGACTCTCAGTTTGGATTGATACAAAGGGTCTGGAGATGGATGGTGGTGAGTGGTTGCACACAGTGGGAATGTACATAACCCTACAGAACTGTACACTTAAAACTGGTTAAAATGGTTGATTTTATGTTGTATGTATTTTACCACAATAAAAAAAAAAACAAGTGACAACAGTAATAAAAGTTCATTTTAGAAAGTTGAGAGATGACAGAGGGGTATACACTGGATGTAAATACTAACAGTTTGATATATATTGATTTTATCCTTTTTCTGAATGTGTACAAATTTTTAAGGACTATGGAACCATGCTGTTTTGTATTTTTATAATCAAGGATGAGAATTAACATTATCGAATCCCTGTATGTGCCACTTTCCTTACTCTAATTTCATTCTCACAAAAACACTGTGAAATAAAAGGCTTTATATCTCCATCTGGTAGATGAGGACGTTTAGAAAACTTTTCGGAGTTTGTATAAATGGCAAGAACAGGATGTGAAGCAAATCTGTGTGTTCACAAAGCCCATATTCTTTGCAGGATTCTATACGGCCTGTAGCCCTGGGAGATAGGAAAAGGAGTTCAGAGACCTGGTTTATGCTCATTTTACAAAGGCGGAAACTGGGGATTAGAGAAATTAAAGTGTGACATTACAGATCCATTTTCACAAGTATTTCATGAGGCACAAGACATGGTTTTTGAGGGAGGCAGCATCAGATTCTTCAGAGGGTGCCTTGGTGCTTGCCTGGGTCACCTGTAGCTCTCTACAAGGGCATCTGTCACGCAGTAGACGGGCTGGAGAGATGTCACTTGACTCTTGGAATGCTAGGCTCTCCTCCAGTCGTGAGGCAAATCAAAGTGTCTCCTTTGCAGAAAAGCACTGGGATTTTTGCTTTCCCTTCTCCTTTTACAACCTGATAAGACTCCATTCCAAAGTCTTGGCTGCTGCCAGGCTGGAATGTTGTTTGTTTTGGTCCTGAGTCCTGGAGGCAGGTCCTTCCTGGAGATGGAGGTGGAGCTAGGGAGTGGCCAAGCAACCATGTAGCAATCCTGCCGGCTAGTGGCGACACAAAGTATGGGCCGAAACTGAGGACACCGCAGCCTAGGGACTAACTACCCAGGTTGACTCAGAGTCAGAGGCATGGGCTTTATCAACTTGATTTACACATGATGGGAGGGAAGGGTGCCTAGAGAGAAGAAGTGATGTGTCCAAGGTGTTGACAGAGTTGGGACTGGAATCTGGATCCCAACTCACCTGAGACATTATGAAGCATGCTCGGCAACAATGACAAACAGGCTACTATGTGCAAGATTATTTCTATTTCTCACAGCACTTCTCCAAAGAAGGTATTTTTAATGCCTATTTTATTGATCATAAATGTAAGCCAGGGAGATGATTTGTTCAAGGCTATTTGGTAGTGAAATTAGAGTCCACCAACAATACTTGGGTTTGCTGAGTATCAAGCCCTTGTAATACATTAGTAGGTGCAAATTATTTTAGTCCCTGTCATAGTGTCCTTCAAATACTAGATAGAAAATAAATATATATATATTTTTATAAATACATACAGAAAAAGCAATAACAACAACTATTGCTTTGACCCTAACTAAAACGAACCTAAGTTAAAAAAAACAAAAACAAAAAACAACACAAAAGCCATCATGGAGGAAGTGATATTGAGGCTGGATCTTGAAGAACTGATAGGCTTTCAAAAGGCAAGTGATCTGATAATAAAAGGCATCCAGGAAGAGTGAACTGCATGAGAAAAAGTATGAGAACAGTTTGAGAAATCGTAAATAATTCATTTTTGGCTAGAATTAGAATGCAAGTCTGTAATTTGGGGAACCATGAGATATATGAGCTAGTTTAGGACCTGATTGCAAAGGGCTTGGAAGGGCAGTTTGTTTTTTTCCTTGAACAAGTGAAAGTGAAGGAAAGTTTTGTGAACAGGAGCATGACATGAGTGAAGCTATACTTTAGGAAGATTTTTTTGATAGCTGCATATGGGGCAGATAATAACGGGGCACAATCCAAAAGGAGAAGCAATAGGAAAGGAAGGGATGGGTAATATGTCCTATGAAGAGGGGTACTGATAGGTATGCATGTCTCGGGAGAGAGAGGGCCAGGACATGGCTATCCTGTTTGTTACAGAATAATAAAAACAGCAAAGTTTTAAAAATATGCCTTATTGGCAGTATATATAAAATTGACAAGAATATCAGCTGCCCATATAAAATTATTATTTTCAAAAATTTAGATGTGGTGGGCATGCTGATGGAGATTTGGGGGAAAGTTAAAGGCCCCCATCCCAAGCTACCCTTTAGCACTGCTACTGACTGTAATTGATCCCCTACAATTGAGGTCAGTCTTTGAACTGCTTGTAATCTTCTCTCCTTAGAACTGTGATCCAGTATAGTTTTCTGGGATTTGACGAACTCTGCTTCTTGAGGCTTGGGGTTAAAAGGGGGTGAGGAGAGATTCTGGAGTTTCCTGGAGATACTAATTTATGGGAAAGTAATATACTGACCGTACAGATCTTAGAAAGTGTCTGGGGTGTGGTAGGGATCTCTGTACATAGAGTTCTATGCGCCAAAGTTGGGCACTTTGCAAAAATCTCCTTCTTGTAATCTTCATAAAAGCCTTGCAGAGTTTTTCTTAACATCCTGCTTAAAGATGAGGAAACTAAGACTCAAAGAAGAGAGATAATTTTTCTGATATCACAACTATGTGGAAGAGCTGAGATGGAACTCAAGTCTGGTGTGCTCCAAATCCTGTGCCCTTTCTACTCTGCTTGAGAGATGGGGCACAAGGAAGTGGGGGAAAGGAAGGAGATGAAGAAAAATCCAATTTTTAAAATTGAATAAGTCTAAAAGAATAGGAGTAAGGCAGGAGGATGAACTGGTTTGTTGAAGACAAATTCAGTTTGGGACATGTTGATCTCCTATGCAGATGGGCTCTCAAGTACATAGTTGCTGATGTGAAAATAGGGTTTGGAGGGTGTGGAGTGAGAGGTAGATTTGGGAGTTATCCAAGAAGATACTGAGGGGCAGGGCACAGAACAATAGTTCTCAATCCTTTGGTGGAGCCAAAGATATTCTATCTGTCTATCCATCTGGCCAACAATTTAGAAGAGTTAATTTGTGTTCATGGTACAATTTATACAGTGAAAAGTAAGGTTCTTTTCCCTGGCTTTGGTCCAGCCAGAGTCAAAGAGTATGCCCATTTTAATTTATAAAGGTTGCACGAGGTGCACTGTGCATAAGCACATGGGGACGGGGAAGAGAGAGGAAGAGAATGAATTTCTAATTTATTTGCCTAGAGAGAATGCCTTTAAAAATGTGCCCCCAAGAACTGATATCTGCTAGTAGTATCCCCGTCTCTATACAGAGGCAATCCATCGCTACCAAAGTAATGCATATTTTTCCAGAGATTGCTCAGGCATTTACAAACATAGAGGTATATGTCCTCACCTTTCCCCACCCCATGCATGTTGTTCTGTTCCTTGCTTTTGTCTCACAACCATCTCTTTTGGAGATTTTTTTCACGTCCATACAGCTAGGACTGCTTCCTTATTTTTAGGGACTACATAGCATTTCAGTGTTCACCATATACACCATAATTTAATAAGAAAAGTATTTATCTGGTACAAATAATACTGCAGTGAATATTCTTATATTGGCACATAACCCCATTGTAAGTTGAGGAAGATCTGTAATTATATTTTATCTGTAATTGTATTTTAGATGAATACCATAATTTTGCAGAAGGGAGCTAAGGAAAGGGATAGAAAGGAAAGGAAAAGGAGAAGGAGAAAGGGAAAGAAGGAATTCAAGTTAATTAGTGAACCCAGTATTTGATTATATACCTTTAGTTGTGGGCAGCGTAGGGTGTGGATAGGTGTGTGTGTTGGGGTTGGGGGGTTAGAATTGGAAATAAATTCTGAACTCTTCTTAGTGGTCTTGTTTATTGTAGTAGTATTGGAGAAGAAATTCTGAAACTATTTTAGATGTATTATTAGACTCAACAATTGAATAAATATGATATTGGGAACCAAGAACCTCTTTATGGAAGAAGGGACATACAAATGTGGAATATGGAGAAACAAGAAAAAACACTTATGAGTATGAATTATAATTGGTAGTTTTAGTGCGGACCCTTGATTTCTAAAAAAAGAAATTGTGTATGTATGTGCATTTTTATATGCCTATGTATTTTTATAAATTTATGTATATATGCATATTTGTAGGCATGTGAATACATAGGCTTCCTAACTCTGGTTGAAAAAGCCAAGAAACAAAGACACACATATCATTCAAATCTTGATTTCTCTCTCTCTTTTTTAAAGATTTTATTCATTTATTTGAGAGAGAGAGAGAGAGCAAGGGGACGGGGAGTGGCAGGCAGAGGGAGAAGGAGAAGCAGGCTCCTCCCTGAGCAGGGAGCCTGACATGGAGCTTGATCCCAGGACTCTGGGATCATGACCTGAGCTGAAGGCAGATGCTTAACCAATGGAGCCACCTAGGCGCCCATCAAATCTTAATTTCTAATACCATTCCCCACCAAAAGGAAGTAGGGGTCCTCAGAAAAAGGGCTGATTCCAGAATTGGAGCAGAATAAGTACAAGATGGACCTGGAACATCTTATTATACCAGATAGCAAAGAACTGCTACTAAAAAAAAGTCACAAGAACGTGGGAGCTAGCTTTGAAGGGCTCCTACTGGCCAAATCTGGGACAATTTAAACAACAGAATAATTAAGTACAGTAATGAATTCTAAACTATTGAAAAGCATAGAAATTCATGAGCCCATACTGATGACAGATAAGTGGGGGAGAAAGAAGGGCTCTTGCTTATAGTAGAATGCTAAGGACTGACTGTTCTGTGGTGAGAAAATCATAAATTTTACCACCATCATAGTGAAGATTGAATTAGGCAAGCATCATCAACAGATGCTAAATCTAGAGGGAGATTTTGCTTAGGAGCAGGATATTTACATGGTTTCTTAGTGTCTTCTTACAGATTTCTTATGAGTCATGAGGAGGAATTTAAAAAGCAGTAAGTACATAGCAGAGAAGTCAGACAACGCCTTGACCAGGTGATCCAAGGTATTTCCAATGAGGGACAGACAGAAGTTACTGGGCTTCAATTATGAGACCCTCAGAAGGGCATAACATAACCTATGCATATGCTGCCTGAGAATAAATTTAATCACATGGACACATCGGACAATCATAAAATGAGAAAAAGGGAAGTGGGACTGTATTCTTCAAAAATGTTAATGTCTTTAAAAACAAAGACAGACTGTGGAACCGTTCCAGACTAACAGAGGCTGAGGAGACATGACACCTAAACACAGCAACTGACCCTAGACTGGATCCTTGATTGGAGGGGGACATGCTGTAAAGGACATTAGTAGATCAGCTGATAATGTTGGAATTTGGACAGTAGATTATATAATCGATTATTTGATAGACTATCCCTATTCTTAGGAAACACACATTGAATTATTTCGGGGTAAAGAATCATGATGTGCAACCATATATCACAGAGTAAAATGTTAGCAATGGACAGATGTGGATAACGAGTGTATGGGTATTCATTTGTACTATTTTTATTTTCGCAACTTTTCATAAGCTTGAAATTACTTCCAAGTAAAAAGTCAATTTAAAAATGGCATATTTTATAAAAGCGTTAAAAATAACAGAAGAGGATCTAGAACAAGTATTATCTAACAGGTGGGACAAATGGATGGATGCAAATTATTATGGCAGTTAGACAAAGCCTCCTATACAAAATTTGCTTGATTTATTAAGTAGACAAGTGGAAAACAAGCTTGTGGTATTGTGCAATAGTCGTTTAAAGACACCGCCTAACTGTCTTATCATCATCCATCTGTTTCTAATGCCACAGGGAAAGTTATAAATATTTCAAAATGAATCAACTTGAAAAAAAAAAACAATTCAAAAGTTCTCATTCTTAAAACCAAATAACACTGTTTATTCAATCAGTTATAATGTGGCATTTATTTGGCAAAGGGAAATACGATTAATTCAGGGAAACAACAGAACTGATTTCTTAGCAAGTCTAACGGAATCTGTTTTCAACTAAGAACTACCTAAGAACTTCCTGTTAAACAGGAAGTGTAATTAATGTTTACTGTCAAAGGACAAACATTCTCCAACTGCTGTTTGCATGGGCATTGTATCTTTGGCAAGGTATTTTTTTTCCCTTTCAGTTGTGCATTGTTAATTTTGAGCACTTTCATCATGTCAGACACCTGTTGTGTGCTTCTCACCTGTCTCTGATGCCTATGGCCACTTGTTCCAGCCCCAGGCACTGAGCACCCAGCTGTGCATGAACTAGGACCAATTCCACGGAATGATCTGACATCATTTTGCCTTCTTCCCTTTCTGTGCATCTCTCACTTTCTGTTCTGTAGTCACTGGCATGAGACAATGAAAACATGCTCAGTGTCCACAGACATGCAACTCAGACATACAGAGGGTATTAGTACCCCACTGGGTGAGACTTTGACGATGAAAGATTGAGCCAGTCTGCATAGACAGTTCTACGAAGCAGCTTCTATATGTGGCCTTTTGGTGGAAGGCGCCATAGGATCTAGGAATCAGTTGTACGTTGGGGAGGGTATGTGCTATGGTGAGCGCTGTGAATTGTGTAAGACTGTTGAATCACAGACCTGTACCTCTGAAACAAATAATACATTATATGTTAAAAAAAAAAAAAAAAAAGAAGAAGATAGCAGGAGGGGAAGAATGAAGGGGAGGAAATCGGAGGGGGAGACGAACCATGAGAGACAGTGGACTCTGAGAAACAAACCGAGGGTTCTAGAGGGGAGGGGGTGGGGGGATGGGTTAGCCTGGTGATGGGTATTAAAGAGGGCACGTACTGCATGGAGCACTGGGTGTTATGCACAAACAATGAATCTGGAACACTACATCAAAAACTAATGATGCAATGTATGGTTATTAACATAACATAATAATGAAAACAAAACAAAACAAAACAAAAAACAGCAAAAGGTGACCTGTGCAGTAATGCATCTTCTTGGATTGGCTCTCTCTTTTTTTCCCCCCTACCTCCTGGCGAATCCAGGTTATTAGTTGCTCAATGAATATTGGAAAGTATGGGAAAAATCCAAAGTCCTTGGTTTGTATTTTTATTTTGAGGCTTAGCACCCTCTAGTGGAAACTATTTTTCACTTTCATCATACCAAGACAGCCCCCAAAAGGGTTTTTTTGTGTACCATTTAGCATTTCCAAACAGAAACGGGTCTGGCTGATACAACAGGAAATAAAGAAGCTGTTCTCCCTCCTGCTTTTGTCTATTTCAGGTGCCAGAGTTCTTACATATTTCTGTTGCTATCTGGAGGAGTACTTACTTATAAAATGGAAAAAATAAGTAAGACTGACTGAACCCATATTATGTAATGTGAATCAAACATAAATAGAAAAAAAATCAACTCTGGTTATATCACAGCAAGATATCTGATGGACCTTCCAGAGAATCTTCATTTAAAAAATGGATTTTCTTGGATGTGTCTTAATGTTGCTTTTGCCCCACGCCGCCTGTGTTCTTGTATCAAGCCAGTTGTTACTGAAAGCCCGTAAGTCTTGACCTCTGCCAATGCTCAGAGCTGATTTTTAAGTACCCCTTGTTTATCAGTTTAGAGTTTCTTAAATGACCACCACATCCTGCCTGTTGTTAATTTCAAAAGTCATGTTCACCTGTAAGGATAATTATCTTTTGTTTTCACTACCCATGTCTACTATCCTTTTGGTGGCAAAAGCGCCTGATTTTGTTTTGGGATGTATAACCCTCCTCCATTTTCTGCCATGAACTTCTTTTTGAAGATGACTTAGCGGGATCCAGTTAGCGTATATCATCATCCTAGCAATAGTGATTGGTTCAGGGTTAGGTCTATGCCCAAATCAAGACCATAAAGGATAAAAGGATTTGATTTTGAAATTTTTTGTTCAACTTTTTGGAAAGAGAATTTCCTCTTGCACTGAATGAGGTCTTGTGATGATGTGCACTTGAACCTGCCAAGAGCCACCATGCAAAGTTTGAAAATGTAGCCAATCCAAAGGAAGCAGAATTGAAAGATGGATCCTCGTGTTACCATCAATTCTTAAATGAGGTCACTGGTGAAGCCAGCCTTACTTATAGATTTTACAGTTACATGAGCCACTACCTTCTCTTCTTTGTTTAAGTTAGATTGACTTGAGCTTTTTTTTTCCTATTTTATTTTTATGTTTTTTAAATTTTATTTTGTTATGTTATGTTAATCACCATACATTACATCATTAGTTTTTGATGTAGTGTTCCATGATTCATTGTTTGTGTATAACACCAAGTGCTCCATTCAATACGTGCCCTCTTTAATACCCATCACCAGGCTAAGCCATTCCCCCACGCACCTCCCCTCTAGAACCCTCAGTTTGTTTCTCAGAGTCCACTGTCTCTCATGGTTTGTCTCCCCCTCCCATTCCACCCCCCTTCATTTTTCCCTTCCTACTATCTTCCTTTTTTTTTTTTTTTAACATATAATGTATTATTTGTTTCAGAGGTACAGGTCTGTGATTCAGCAGTCTTACACAATTCACAGTGCTCACCATAGCACATACCCTCCCCAATGTCTATCACCCAGCCACCCCATCCCTCCCACCCCCTATCACTCTCAACTAAAAGATTCCTAATTGGTAAACTGTTTTAATTCTGAACTCAAGGTCTTGCCCTCCAACTTGATTCTCTTTTGTTATTCATGATTTTAGTGAATGCCATTATCATTCATCCAGCTGGGCCAGCTAGAAACCTATGAGTCATCCTGACACCTTTCTCTTTCTTGAGCCCCATATCTGGTCCACCAGTGAGTTTTGGATATTTTGCCATGTAAATATTTCTTGAATCCATCTACTTCTCTTTGTCCAAGATAGTTTCATCTTTCTCCTAAGCTGCTAAAACAAAACTAAACAAAACAAAAATAAAACAAAGCAAAACAAAATGAAACAAATAAATAAAACCTCTTAAATATCTCTGAATATCCCCTCATGCATTCTCCAGTCTGTTCTCCATTCTTCATCCAGAGGGATTTTTTTGATCATATCATCCTCCTCCCATCCCAATCTTCTGATTAAAACCCTACTGTTATCTTAGGGTAATGGAACTTATATGAGAAGGTTTGCTTCTCACCTACCTTTCTAGTCTAATCTCACACCCCTACCTCAGTCACTTAGAGCCCCTGTATTTCAGAGTCCATCGTCTCTCATGGTTCGTATTGTTATGTTAATCCCCATACATCACATCATTAGTTTTAGATGTAGTGTTCCATGATTCATTGTTTGTGCATAACACCCAGTGCTCCATGCAGAACGTGCCCTCCTCACTTAGAGCCCCTGTAAATGTTGTTTCTTCTGCCTGAGTGTGAGCTTCCCTCTCCTTTTCAGATCTTAACTTTGAGCTATTTCCTCAAATAAACCTTCCCTGGTCCCTTCGATTAGGTTCAATAATGCTATTAGAGACTCTCATATCATTATGTGCTTGATTTGAGATCTATCCTGAATTAGGGGTGGTTTCTTTTTCTTGGCCACATTTAAAATTTTTTTTAACAAGAATGAAATGCTAAGACAGAAACCAGTGGAAAAAAAATTATACATCCTTTTGTCAACTATTAAAAGCAATGTGCAAACTATACTTAGACTATTGCCTACACTGCCATTTGTCAGAAGGTGGTCTTGCTCCCAGAGCAGGTGTTCATAGGACAGGTATGTGGTTGAATGGCGACAGGAGGCAGTGAGTGGGAGGGAGTGAATGGGTAAAAGGATTGATGTAGAGCAGATGGACCAGGTTTCCTAGTTCTTTTTTAAAACCTGCTGAATGAAAAGAGATTGCCGCTGGTCTTACTACCCTGGTTTGGAGCAGAATCTTTATAATTTACTATCACGTCCAAGTTTGAAGCCCAGTCCATCATCACAGATTAGACTTCGTAGATCTTGTGGCAGCTAATGGTGTATTTGCTCATATCTGTTTCGATGTGAGAATATGCTGCAAAGAGAATAGTTAGCTGGCAACCTCCAGATGCTGTATCTTTGGGAAATCTTTGTTCGTTTGTAGCTAGAGGTGTGATAAAATGACATGTATATGACCTTTTATAATAGCAGGGGTAGAATCCAAAGGAGAAGGCACTCTGATAAGCACCTTCAATACATCTACTTTCTTTTATTAACTTAAATTAAATTAATTAATTATTGTTTTTGAGAGAGAGGGAGAGGGGCGGGGGAGGGCCAGAGAGATAATCTTGAACAGGTGCCACGCTGAGTGTGGAGCCCGACGTGGGGCTCGATCTCAGGACCCTGAGATCATGACCTGAGCTGAAATCGAGAGTCAGTCATTTAACTGACTGAGCCACCCAGGTGCCCCAACACCATCTGCTTTCTAATGCTGTGCTTCTTTTGGGATTTCTTCTCAGCCTGAACATCAAGGTATCTCTCGCTCAGAAGTGAATGACTTCCACTGTGTGAAAAGAACGAAGTGTTTGCCACATGCAGTGCCTTCTGAAAGTTATTTTCACTGCATCTGTTAAGATCTGTATGACCGTGTGTACATTGTTTATCAGTCTCTTGCTAAACTTTGTCCACCACGAGTACATGGTTTGAATTGGGCCACTGGGACTCACTGGGTTGTATTTCCCAGGCTTTTATAGTATCACCATGTCCATGTGCTAGAGCACATTGTTCCTTAATTACAATATTGATGTGAGTTTAAAAATGAGTGATCATTAAAATATCATTTTAGTACAGTGTCATTTCTTGAATGCTGCCAGCATTTGTACTTCTAGATAAGGGGTTAGCAAATTGTAGCCCACCAGCTGTTTTTGTAAGTAAAGTTTTTTTGGAACACCGCCCTGCTGATTTGTGCCTTGTCTGTGGCTACTTTTGCACTACATTGGCAGAGGTTAGTAGTTGCAGTACAAGCCATACGGCCCTCAAGTGTAAAATATTTACTATCTGGACCCGTACAGAAAAAGCTTGTCCGCTTGTGTTCTTACGTGTGATTATTTCTGCAGAAGAACGTTCACAACTAGGACATGCAAGGTGGGCTTCTCGCACCTTCTCTTAGGGGCAGATCTTTGGCCACTTCTCACAAGGAGGGAGGGTGGACATAAATATTTTCTAGAATGTTTTAGTTGGGTTCTATGAGCAGGGAGGATAGAAACAATCAATGCTGCTTCCAGAAAACCCATCATCCCCTGCCCAATGGCCCTATTCCAAGTTTATCCATAGGCATGTGGCCTTTAGGACCCAGCTCCCCAGTTCTTTTGGGATTACAACAATATAACACTTTTGGTTTGAATGAGAAGGGAGAGGAGGATGGTTAGATTTTCCCTTTCACCTATATTTTGCCTCAGATTGGCAATCTTTCCTCTCAGCTTTAGAACTCAGCAATTACCCATGCTCTTTTGATCTTAATAATCTGCCTAGCAGGGGGCAGCTTTTGAAGTCACCTGAATTTTGCAGTTGATACAGCTCATATTCCCTTCAGAGTTTCCTTACCAATTGATTGAGTATGGCAGACTATCTCCTTCATGTGTCTTATCCTCTACTTCATAGCTTCCTTTTCTCTCTCTGGGCAGTGGTTTGTAAATTTTTGTTTTAATCTCTATCTTCCAGTTCACTAAATCTCTCCACCGCTGAGTCTAATCTGCTGCTTTCTGATTTTGATTGTTTTTTCTATTTCTAGAATGTGTATGTGGTTCTATTTTAAATCTCGCTGGCCAATTCTAATGGTCTCTTGTGCCTTTGCAATATTTTTAATGCTCATTTTTATTTTTTGAAACATATTAAACATACTTTTTTAATATTTTGATTATTCCAACACCTAATCTTTATTGTTTTATTCTATTTATTCTGCCTGCTAACTTTTATTCATCATGGTTTTTTTCCTTTTTGCTTTGATAATTTTTGATTGTGAACTTATATATCTTAAAATTATATCTCTGAGAATTTTCTTTGAGTCTGTGCCTAAAATTAATTTCTCTAGAGTGGATTTAATTTTCCTGCCAGGTTTCTGAGAGCACTATCAACCCAAGGGTCAAATTACCATTGGCTTGGGATTTTCAAATACATGGGCAGTGTGGATTTTGGCACTTAAACCATGAGAATATAGATTTTGTGAGAAATTCCCAGGGGAGACATTTCTTTTTCTTTTATTTTCATATTTTTTCTTTTCACATTAAGCTAAGGCTGAGAAAGGCACATATCACTATGAGTCTCTCCACAGGGAGAGGTTGTTTCTAGTTCACTCATTGAGGGTATTGCCCTTTGGTGGTCCTGACTTTACAGAAGGGTCTTTGATTCAACCTCCCACTCTACTTAGGCTTCTGACTGTGTCTCCTGCATGCTGACCGAAGCCCATTAAAATTCAGATTTTAGGCCACCAGGAATCAGCAAGTACCTCCAAGGAAAAAGTTGGCTCTTGCACTAACTTAGTTTTTTGTGCATTATTGGACTCCTTTGAGTAATTCCGTTCCTTCCTACCAGCTCACTTACACATTCAAAATTTTGTTGCATGATTTTTTTTTCTTAGCATTTTCTGGTGTGTTGTATGCTTATGTCTTGCCTTCCCTTAAATAGCTTTCCATCTCATTCAGAGTAAATGGCAAAGTTCTCTTAATATGAGCTAGGAGGCCCAAAATAATTTGAACGCCTCTATCTCTTATCTTGTTGTCTCCTATTCTCCTTCCTCACCCCTATATACAATGACTTCCCCAATCTGGTAATTTGTGCTATGGTGTGAATTTCTGAGTCCAAATGCATGACTTTACATTATCTGTATACAAGCATCTCTTGTAGCTGTGGTTTTTCTTTTTTTTTTTTAAAAAAAATTTTTTTTTTTTAAGTAGGCTCCACACCCAGTGTGGGACTTAAACTCATGACCCTGAGATCAAGAGTCACATGCTCTATTGACTGAGCCAGCCAGCTACCCCTAGATGTGGCTTTTCAATATCGTCTCAAATTCTGGTGCTCTCATCCAGCTAATGACCATTCCAAGGACATGTTGTGTTTACATTTGATCAACATGTCAATTATGTCCTCACTCATGTAAGCCATAATAAGAATTTTGAGTAGATCAGATTGGAGAACAAAGACCTTTCACTTACCACCTGAGGCTTATTTATTTATTTATTTATAATTTAAATTTTTAATTTAAATTTAATTTAGTTAACATATAGTGTATTATTAGTTTCAGAGGTAGAATTTAGTGATTCATCAGTTGCATATAACACCCAGGTCTCATTACATCAAGTACCCTCCTTAATGTCCCTCACCCAATTACCCCATACCCCGACCCACCACCCCTCCAGCAACCCTCAGTTTGTTCCCTATAGTTAAGAGTCTCTTGTGGTTTGCCTCTGTCTCTGTTTTTATCTTATTTTATCTTTCCTTCCCTTCCTCTATGTTCATCTGTTTTGTTTCTTAGATTCCACATATGAGTGAAATCCTATGGTATTTGTCTTTCCCTGACTGACTTATTTTGCTTAGCATAATACCCTCTGGTTTCATCCATGTCATTGCAAATGGCAAGATTTCATTCTTTTTGATGGCTGAGTAATATTCCATTGTATATGCCACTAGAGGCTTTTAAGATAACATTATTAAGACTACTCATCCAGTTGCAAATACATCTATCTCTTCATTTCATATTTCTCAAACTTGTTCCTTAGCAAGATGAGGAAATGTAGAAGAGGTAAATGTATTTCTGAAGGACACATGGCTTATAAGCAGCAGATGTGGATCTAGGCTGTTGGTCCAAGGTCTTTCTGAATATTGCATAATACTTTGAGCATTTTCATATTTTCTACCACACCAAACACAGTGTTTTGCAAGTCCTCAATAAATATATGTTTATTGTTGATTAATATACCTTGCCTTGGCTTTCCTACAAAGTAAATCCTTCATTTAGACCTGTGGCTCTCAACTGGAGGCAATTTTGCCTCCAGGGGACATTTCCCAATATCTGGAGACAGTTTTTGACTATCACAAATGGGAAATGCTGCTACCATCTACTGGGTAGAGGTCAGAGATACTGTTAAACATCCTACAGTACACAGAACAGCATCCTACAACAAAGAATTATCTGGTCCAAAATGTGCTGAGATTCAGAAACCCTGATTTAGAATGTAGCTTATTGATTTATAAGCAGTTAAGAGAAGGTCTAAAAGTGCACCAAAGCAAGCTGATTATTTTTTCTCTCTGGTGTCCTTGTTAATGGACCCAGCTTTTAAATAAAACAAAAGAGCACTTGAGTTGAATAAAAACAGATACACAAATAAAACCTTGCAGACCAGCTCCTTTTAGTACCTGAAGTCCTTGTACTTGTACTGAGGGACGATAACCAAGCAACAACCTCCCTCCTCAGCTGGGATAAAGAAAGTTGTACTCATTACATATTCATGTTTGCAATGGCATTCTTCGCTTAAGAGATTCAGGGCACATCATTAATTAAAGCAATGAATTCCCCGGAAACAACACTTATTAAATCTCAAAATCAAAACAGAATAAAAAGGCAGACCTCATTTTTCCATCCCATCTGAGCAACTGAGAAAAACCATACAGCTTCATGAGACCAAGTGAGGAATGGTGGTGGGATTTATCAAGAGGGCAGACCAGCCACCTTCACTTACACTTTCTCTCCTTTCTTGCTGCTGGTTCCAAAAGCGAGCCATAGGCAGAACTGCCAAAAAGCAAAGAGCTGGTTGGTAGTGGCAGCCCCAGCATTTACATGGTTTTATCTTCCCTAAAGAAGCAGTGGGACTCCGGAGCAGCAGGAGAGTGAGAGTTTAAGGGGTCAGAGATCCGCTCTCTTCATAGACAACCTTGGCCCTCTGCTTTTCTACTCCATATCTGATATTTGGGCCACCTCATTGTTTAACTCCCACATATTTACTGATTACTTCCATGTCTCTATTTCTCATTCTGGGAACTGCTGAATGCTTTGCATGCATTGTCTTTTTAAAATTCTTCAACAGCCCTATGTACTCTTACTCACATTTTTTAGATTATGAAATTAAGGTTTAGAGAAGTAATTTGTCCAAGATCACATGTATAGTAAGTGCAAAACCTTTCTTTTTTCCCCTCTTCATTCTCAATTCCATTGTTTGGTTCAGCTTCCCATTGTTTCTCATCTGGATCATTGTCCCAGTTTCCTAAACTAGACTCCCTGGTCTTGCTTCCTTGCATGCCATTCTCCACTCCACAATCAGAACAATCTTTCTAAAATGCAGATCCTAATAGGGGCACCTGGGTGGCTCAGTCGGTTGAGCATTCCACTCTTGACTTTGGCTGGGTCAGGATCTCTGGGTTGTGAGATCACACCTCCCGTTGAGCCCCGCATCAGGCTATATGTGCTCAGCACAGAGTCTGCTTGGGATTCCCTCTCTCCCTCTCCCTACCACCACTTGTGCTCCAAATAAATAAATAAATAAATAAATAAAATCTTTAAAAAAATAAAATGCGGACGTGATAATGACCACTGCCCCCTGTTAGCCTAACTAAATGATTTATGGTTCCCTGAATTCATCAGAATCTATGTCTTCAAACATGCTGTTTATCTGACATTTAGTTTCCTTAAAAATCCAGCTGAAAAGATAGCCATGTTGGGTAGAAAGGTAGTCTTACCCTTCTTTAAATAGAGACCATGTTACCTGCCTTTATTAACATTTGTTAAAACAAAAAAGGTAAACTTTCTGAGTAATCCTAAAATGTTTGTAAACTAATTTCCCATCCACAATATCAGAAAACTTGTTTAGTTATTTTGATTATGTCATTGAAATGGATTTCATTAGGTCTGACCATCTTACCATTGGACGATGATGAAATTTATCACTTTTCTTTTTCCCTTGTCTCTAAAATGCCAAAAATGTAATTTTTAAAAGTGTTCTGAAGGCACCCCAAACAAATTTCACTGACCTTTTTTACCCTGAAAGTTAAACACATATGCAGGGCATACATGTCTGTGGATGTTCCAGTTGGCTCCTCTCTCAGTCCCTTGACACTTTGACTCATTTGGTCCAATCTTTCAGGAGGTGCTACATTCAGGGAAATACAGTCCTTCTGAATCTGCTGTACTTGCTTTTCTAGAAGGACATAAATGGGGCTGGAGATTATATCCAATGGCTACCTCCTGTAGCACCCAGGAACTTTTCCCTATCTATGCCATTCCATCCCTACACTCTTTCTCAACCTCCTCCCACTCTTCCTCTCCACCCACCTGCTCCATCACTTTGCAGCTGTCTCTGCTCTCTTCCAGATAACCACCGAGTCAGCTTTTGTATTTTCTACACCTCCCACATTCCAGGGATTCCATTACATGAAATCTAAGTAGAGTCTGGTGATATCATGAGAGCAGAGGGAGAGCGGACAACGTGGGCAAAATCAGGTCACTTATACTTTAATAATTTAATCCGATCGCAATTACAATTTTTTTTTTTTTTTTGTAGGATAGGGTCCATACTTCCATTTGTAATTATGATTTTGGTGGTGCAAGGAACCTTAGGATCAGATAGTCTACTTTCGTAATTCTGTAGGTGAGGAAATAACAGAAGCCTGAATAGATGTGCCTTGCCTGTGGTCACACCATTTGTGAATGCCATGGTTAAGCCAGACCTTCTGCCTGGGGGTCAGGATATCTTCTTGTATTCTGTGCTGTGTAAACTCCTCATTTGTTGCTCAGCACATTGCCTCTTGTGAGATATGTACAAGGTGAATGTGAGATCAAACAAAAAGAGATGTGATTTAGTTATTACACTTAAAGTCGAGGATCCTTCTCCCAACCACACCATGACAGAAGAAGAACCAGAGGGAGTAGCAAAAGAAGGTGGGTCTGTCAGTCTGCTTATGCTGTTTTAGTTAAATTTTGTTACAGACTGCCTGGGGGTCTAGTATTCTATTTCAGTGATATAATGAACCTTTAAAATGAAAGTGAACACATCCCACTTGACCCCAAATGGCTTTTTTAGTTTCTATTGACTATGCTTTTTTTTTTTTTTTAAGTTTTTATTTATTTATTTGACAGAGAAAGACACACAGAGAGAGGGAACACAAGCAGGGGGAGTGGGAGAGGGAGAAGCAGGCTCCCTGCTGAGCAGGGAGCCCGATATGGGGCTCGATCCCAGGATCCTGGGATCATGACCTGAGCCGAAGGCAGAGGCTTAATGACTGAGCCACCCAGGCACCCCTATTGACTATGCTTTAATAATAATAAAAATAGTAACAAGAATACTAGTAGCTACGATTACTGATTGCATTCTATGTGCCCAGCCTCCTACTTCCGGCGGGCCTGCGAGCGCGGAGGGGCGCGGGCAGGGGCCCGCCGCTGGGGGTGGCGGGATAGGCTGGGCACGGCCGCTGGTGCGCGCGGCGCTGTCCAGGTCCCAACGGTGCCAGTGGGCCCTCCATTCCGCTGGCACCATGGGCAGTTGTCACACAGTGGGGCCCAACGAGGCGCTGGTGGTTTCAGGGGGCCGTTGTGGTTCTGACTATAAACAATACGTGTTTGGCGGCTGGGCCTGGGCCTGGTGGAGTATCTCTGACACTCAGAGACTAACTCTGGAAGTTATGACCATCCTGTGTCGCTGTGAGAATATTGAGACGTTGGAGGGGGTCCCGCTATTCGTAACAGGGGTTGCACAGGTAAAGATCATGATGGAGAAGGAGCTCCTGGCAGTGGCCTGCGAGCAGTTTCTGGGCAAGAATGTGCAGGACATCAAGAACATCATCCTGCAGACCCTGGAGGGACACCTGCACTCCATCCTCGGGACTCTGACTGTGGAGCAGATTTATCAGGACCGAGACCAGTTTGCCAAGCTAGTGCGGGAGGTGGCGGTCCCTGACATCGGCCGTGTGGGCATCGAGATCCTCAGCTTCACCATCAAGGACGTGTATGACAAAGTGAACTATCTGAGCTCCTTGGGCAAGACGCAGACTGCCGTGGTACGGAGAGATGCAGACACTGGGGTGGCCGAGGCCAAGGGGGATGCAGGCATCCGGGAAGCAGAGTCCAAGAAGGAGATGCTGGATGTGAAGTTCATGGCAGACACCAAGATTGCCGACTCCAAGCGAGCCTTTGAGCTGCAAAAGTCAGCTTTTAATGAGGAGGTCAACATCAAGACCGCCGAGGCTCAGCTGGCCTATGAGCTGCAGGGGGCCTGGGAGCAGCAGAAGGTCCGGCAGGAAGAGACTGAGATCGAGGTTGTACAGCGCAAGAAGCAGGTCGCCGTGGAGGCGCAGGAGATCCTTCGCACGGACAAGAAGCTCATTGCCACAGTGCGCTGCCCCTGCCGAGGCTGAGGCACACCGCCTACAGCAGATCACGGAGAGTGAAAAGGTGAAACAGGTCCTCTTAGCACAGGCAGAGGCTGAGAAGATCCGCAGACACGGGGAGGTGGAGGCAGCGGTCATCCAGGCGATGGGCATGGCAGACGCTGAGCGAATGAAGCTCAAGGCCGAGGCCTACCAGAAGTACAGGGATGCAGCCAAGATGGTGCTGGGGCTGGAGGCTCTGCCCCAGATTGCTGCCACAATCGCCGCCCACCCCCACCCCCGACCAAAGTCGATGAGACTGTGCTCCTCAGCAAGGACAACAGCAAAGTGACATCAGAAGTCAACCGACTGCTGGCTGAGCTGCCTGCCTCTGTGAAGGCCCTCACAGGCATGGACCTGGCCAAGATACCCCCAATGGAGAAGGTCACCGGTGTGCAGGCATGAGGCTCCCGAAGGCCTGCACCCTTCAGCAGCCGTTTTCCTACCACAGTGACAACCGGAATGCCGCTGACTCTGGTGCCTCATTTTATAGGGAGCAGAAGTGTTGGGTGCTCAGGCCTTCTCTGGCTGTCTTCCCCCTCCCCTGTCTCTGGCTCTCTCCTTTCTCTTCTCACCCTTCCCACACCTTCACTTTCACTGCCAGGTCCATCTGGTTTGTCTCTTCCACCCTCGTCTCCCATCTCCCTGTCCGTCTCTTCCTTTGTCTGTTTGTCATTTTCTCTCCCTCTCTGCTCCCACCCTCTACACACATCAGGTAGTTTAAGCTGAAGATGTTTATTATAACCACTGTCTGTCTGTGGGGGGTAGTAGCCCTGCTGCTCCTCAGAATCCTGGTGCCTTGAAGTTCTCTGTGCTTCTGTCCCTCCTCCCTATGGCCCTTGCCAAGATGCGGCATGGGTGCAGAGGGTCTGGGTAGGCTGGCCACCCTCCTCTGTCCTGGCCTGGTCTTCCCAGCCCTGAGCCTTACCCCAGGAAGTCCCCAGCCTCCCCAACTCCGGACCCCCTAGGCCTCGCTGGCCATCGCCCTCTTCAGCCCCAGGCCTGCTCTCGTACCTTACCTCTCTCTCCCTACCTAGGGGCACAGAGGCAAGGCACTCTGGTAAAGCAATTTAGAAAAGAAGAAAAAAGATGGAGAACTTATATTCTTATATTCTCTCACTTAATTTAATCTTCAAAATAATTCTATGAAATACCTGTGTGTGTGTGTATGTATGTATGTATTTTACAGATTAGGAAACTGAGGCTCAGGGGAACAAGATTATTTATTGTCACTCAGTAAGTAGTAGAATCAAAGTGTAAACCCAAGTCTGCTGGTCTCCAAGAACCTAAGCTTTTACTCAGTGCCATATAAGGCAGAAGGTGACAGCTCCCACCTCATTCTGCATTGTCCTATATGTGGCTCATTCTTTCATTCAAGGAACTTTTATAACAATGCACTGGTGCCAGTGATAGGAATACAAAGTTGAACAAAACACTTTTCTGCCTTCAAGGAGACGGTACTCCAGTGTGGAAAACCGACAAGCAAATTAACAATTGCAAATCAATGGTTGTGTTGCAAGAAAGTGTTTTCCTAGAGGCATAAGTGTGATACCTGGGGTGCCATAGAGGACATCAAACCCAGCGGAAGTGGAGATGATCAGGGAATGCTTGCAGGACAGCAGGGCATTGAGCGAATGTTTAAGCAGGAACAGATGTCAATTAGAGGAACTGTATGTGTGAAGATGTGGAACACGATGAACTCAAGGAGCGGTGAGTAATTCAGGTAGACTGGAGGGAGGGGCCCATGTGGGGCTTAGCAGGGAGGCTGTCTGGGGCCAGGTCCTGCAGGGCATCTGGACCATGTTGAGTGGTTTGGAATTGATCCTCAGTGCCATGGGAAGTCACTGCTGAATTTTTATCAGTGAAATGACATAGTCAGAGATGGTGTGGAGCATGTACTTGTATTGGACGGGATATGGAGGATAGAAAGGCAAGATGGGGCACTGGATGGGGGCATGAGAGATGGTAAGCAGGGGTGCTGGAGGGGAAGCTGCTGTAATCCAGGTACAAATAGAGGAGAGCAGACAGGACCCTGGAAGGGAAAATGGAAAGGAGCAAACGGGTTCCCAAGATTTGAAGCAGATCTTTGGCTGCCCTGGGTGTGTGTGTGTGTGGAGGGGGGACGACTCACTAGATGTCAGAAATTGTTTGTTCCGTTGGCATTTGACTCTGCCCCCTGCTCAGTGCCCCTATCCTGAATGTGCTGGCTGTTGGAACAGAAGGAAAAAGGTCAAATGTGAGATGAATCACAAAGAACTATGACCAAGAAAGAGACAACCAAGGGACCCCAGGGAGGGCAAGAAGGAGAGATGTTATCTCTTTCTTTTCACCTTACACCTTGCATCCCCTTTCCCTCTGCCTTGTCTCTTACTCTTTCTCTGCCTCTGGGACTTTACACAGAGTGCACCATGGTGAAAGGTCCTAGGTGGGCAGAGCTAAACATGAAACATGACTGAAACTATAGCACCGATTAACTCTAGAATATGGTCCTTGCGAAGCTGAGACCTTTCCTAGAAGAACTGCTTTGTGACTCAAGCACACTGAGTGGGGGAAGGGCTGAATTCGGGGGAGCTCCGTGTTCGCTTCTACAATATTCCTTGAAAAAGCCTAAGAACTGCTTAAGAAGAGTATCTATGTTTTTCCATTGATAGGTTGCTATGAGTTTGAACCCAGGCCCTGTAAAGTTGCTGTGATGCTAATGACCTTTTGTTTATAATAGATCTAAAAGAAGATTCCCAAATTATGCAATCCTCATTGCCAAAAAGCTTTCGGGTGGCCTTGTGAGCAAAATGAAGAAAAATAGCACATAAATTCACATCCATTTTCCAATGTAAATGGCCATTTTATTAAAAATGGAGTCTATAACAGGGCAATCATAGTTTAAATTAATGAGTCCTCAAATAATACTTATTATTGCCAATTATTTTTTCATATAATATAAAATCTCTGGGTTCATAAATAACATTCTTTCCCTATTCAGGAAAAGCCGTGCTCAGCAATGTGTTATTCATGACTTAATTATTCTATAGATGCTTCATTCATATGCATGCAGATATATCTGGCAGCACTGCATTTTAATGAAGATGCTGAAAGGCAGCAGGCTATAATTTTTAACAGTGAATTCTGTCAGGATTGAACAATAGCAGCTCCTGGAGAGGACTAGGAAATAGCAGAGCCCAGAAAGAAAATTAAAAACCCATTTAAATATTTTAATTATAATCTTCATTAGTGAAATTTTGAAATCCTTTTGCATATCCACAGCTTCTGTGTTTAGGAGCTATTTTTGCTGGAGGAGAATAATTTTGAGGAAGGGGAATATTTTCAAGATTCTCTGGGTTGAGGTACAAGCCCTCCCTAGGGAGCACAGGAATAGGGCCTTCTGCTCCTGCGCCTGCCACCTTCGTAGCTTGACTTCTTTTTATTGAAGTAGTGGGCTCAAAAAGACCAGTTAGGTCCACCTCACAAGGTACAATGAGAGCAAGAAGCGGTTGTGGGGGAGATTCATTTCAGGGTTTTTTTTTGTATGCATGTGCTGCATACACACATAGGAGATGTAGGATTTTAGCATTGGCTGGATGCACCTCAAATGTCAATTGCTCGACACTCCAGAAAGCTCAGCCTGACTAGAAACAATAAAGACCTATTTTGACTATAGACATTGCCACAATTCTGTTACGGTTTCTCTCTTTCTCATCTTCCCAGAGAGGGAGAAATTTCAGAAAAATGCTATGATTGTCAGAAGCACGTGGAGTCAGCTAAGTAAAGTGTGAAACAGGCCATAATGATACTTGTTGTGTCATAGAATAAAAGCCAAATAGCAATGTATCTCTGCCATGTTTAGGTATGTGAGGAGAGCTACGACCGTGCACGTGCCAGGACATTTTGGGCATTTAGGAAGGTGTGCCATTTTCTGGAAGGGTGAGGAATAAGCAGTCCACGCACTACCCTGGGTTTCCTCCTACTCGGTTGAAACTGCTCTTGTTCTGTTCGCCAGTGTTCTTTATGTCGTCAAACCCACCGCACCCTTTACTGTGTACCTCTAAATCTGCCTCTCAGTAGAATTGAACACAGATGGCAACTTCCTTTCTTCAAACATGCTTCTCTCGTGACTCTCGAGACGCCAAACGCATGTGCTTTTCAGACTTCTTGTCTTTTCCTTCCTGGCTTTTTAATTTTTTAATGTTGACCTTCCTCTGACAAATATAATTTTAATTTTTTATGTACCTGAATTTTCAATCTTTTCCTGTACTTTAAATCTTTGAGTAAGGAATTCCTTAACCCAGATTCATGAAGTATTTCTAAAACGTCGTATAAATGTTTAAAGGTTTCTCTTTGCTTGTCATATTTTAGGTAGAAATCCAGTCTTTTTTTTTCCTATATGTATGACCATTTGTCCTAAAATTACTCATTAAATAGAACCCCCTTCACAAATGATCTGCAAAGTCATCTCTGTCATATATCAAAATTTATAAAAATATAAATCTGTGTGTTAGTTACATAACAAATTACCACAAACGTTGTGGTTTAAAACAACACCATTTATTATCTCACAGTTCTGTACATCAGAAGTCCAGCTCAGCTGGGTTTTCCTAAATGTCGAAGCTGAAATCAAGGTGTTGGCTGGGCTGGGCTCTTATGTAGAGGTTCTGGAGAATAATCTGCTTTCAAACTTATTCAGGTCGTTGGCAGAATTCAGTTCCTTGGTGCTACAGCATTGATGTCCCCATTTCTTTGGCCATGAACCTGGGTGTACTCTTAGCAACTCAAGGCCACTCATATTCCTTGGCGTGTGGTCACTTCCATCTTCAAAGCCAGCAATGTCATGTCATATTCTCTTCGTGCTTCCAGTCTCTGAGTTCCACTTCGTCCACCAGCCAGAGAAAATTCTCTCTTTCTCAGGGGCTCGTTTGATTACATTAGATTTACCCAGATAATCTCCATTTTTCCACATAATATAATCATTTAAGAAGGATGTTTTATCATATTTGACCTCAATCAAGGGGAGGATATTATATAAGGGCAAGGATCACTGGGAGTCATACTTGGAATTCTGCCTACCACAATCTGTTTGTGGGCTTTCTAACTTGTATCACTGCCTTATCCTTATCAAGTTCTATCAAGAATCCCTCTGATTGGGGCACCTGGGTGGCTCAGTCGGTTGGGTGTCTGACTCTTGATTTTGGCAGAAGTCATGATCTCGAGTCATGGGATCGAGCCCCGAGTCAGGCTCCGCACTGGGAGCCTGTTTGGGATTTTCTCTCTCCTCTCCCTCTGTCCCCCAACCCTGCTCACACATTCTCTCTCTCTCTCTCTCAAAAGAAAAAAAAAAAAGAGAATCCCTCTGATATTTTAATTGAAATTACATTGGATCTATATGGTTTTATCTTTTTGATATTGATTTTTTATTTAAAAATATTGTCTCTCTCCTTATTAATAATTTTGTCCATGAATTTTGCATATCTTTTCATTTTTCATGTGTCATAATGAAATGTTCCAATGACCTCTGACCGAAAGCAAAATTTTGGACTTGAGGTGGGACTTCCAGAATGATTGAGTGAGGAGCTAGGCAAATTTTCTCCCCAGAAAGCAAATACAAAACCAGATAAAACTGTCAGAAATAACCATTTTAAGATTTTGAAAACTGGGACGCCTGGGTGGCTCAGTCGGTTAAGCGTCTGCCTTCGGCTCAGGTCATGATCCCGGAGTCCCGGGATCGAGTCCCGCATCGGGCTCCCTGCTCGGCGGGGAGTCTGCTTCTCCCTCTGACCCTCACCCCTCTCATGTGCTCTCTCTCAAATAAATAAATAAAATCTTTAAAAAAAAAAAAAAAAAAAAAAAAGATTTTGAAAACTGACCAAAGGCATCCATCGAACTGAGAGGTAATTATTCAAGAAAAGCAGTGAGAATGGTGGGAGTCTGTGGCATTTTATCCTGGAGCTTCTGCCATTCCACATTCCAGCTCTGCTGTTCAGTAATTTTTACTAGGACATGGCAAGCTGTGAGGCCTGGCAGCCTCTTTACCAGAGGGGGCTGCTTTGCTTTGGAGTGGAGCATAGATACCCAAGGGTATTGTCATAAATGATAGGCAAATCTAGGAATAATAGCAAACAATTTAAGAAGGCCAATATTGCAGCTAGCCTGCGGTCATAATACTGCTTGGGTAAGCAGTAGACTGACAGACCAGTCAGAAAATGCAAAGGGAAATCCACAGATTGAGAGAGTGATAGTGGGTCTTCGTAAGTGTTCACCAAGCCTGGTGATTTGGAAGACCGTATGCATGCTCCGGGACGTGCTCACACAGAGGAAAGTTCAGATAGGGCCCCAGCTATCTCTTGGCCTCTGAGGAATGTGAAGCCTTGTGTATGCAGAAGGAATAAGCTAGAACAGACTTGTAAACTGCCTGAACTTTGATAACACTCCTTCAATACACACAGCTCTGTTGACAGAGTGGGAACCTTATGAGATGTTTATGCATAACCTCTGATCAGTCATTGGCTGACCATGAAGCTGTGCTGACCCCTAGGGAGCCAGGCTTAAAAATAAAACAAAAATAACATTTTTAAAAAAACCTGAGCAGGGGCGCCTGGGTGGCTCAGTCGTTAAGCGTCTGCCTTCGGCTCAGGTCATGATCCCAGGGTCCTGGGATCGAGCCCCGCATCGGGCTCCCTGCTCAGCGGGAAGCCTGCTTCTCCCTCTCCCACTCCCCCTGCTTGTGTTCCCTCTCTCGCTGTGTCTCTCTCTGTCAAATAAATAAATAAAATCTTTAAAAAAAAACAAACCTGAGCAGACATTGGTTGATGCACACTACTGGGAAGACAGACTCTACACAGTTAATCCAGGCAAGTCATTAAACAAAAAAATCAGCAACAACAACCACCCTGGAGGGCATAAGAATCCAGAGTTGCTGTAATATACTATGTAAAAATTTCCAATTTAAAAAATTACATGCAAAAAAAGAACAAAAACAAAAAATCTAAACCCAGGAAAGTGTGACCATACACAGGAAGAAAAATGAAGGGGTTCAGGACATGCCACCCCAAAATATACCGTCTTGGTATATTGATTATTTTGAGTTAAAGGCATTTAAAAACAGCAGGTGCAAGCAAGGCACTCTGAGTCCCCTTTTCCTCCTGACAGCAGACGTTAAAACGACCACGGGAGAGCTGCCCTCCCTCTGCCACGAGGAAAGAAACCTCCTCATCACCAGAAATGGGAGTCAGGGCCAAGAGAATTCTATACAAACTGGCCTTGTTAAAATAACTCTTACCTTCTTTTAGTGTCCTTATTTATTTGACTTCTCCCCAGTGGCCATACGTGTTCAACCCGGTATATAAGCATTTAGGTTTTGCCACTTCTTTGGGTCTTCATTTCTTTATGAAGGTGCCCACGTCATGTAAGGTAACATTAAATAAACTCGTATGCTTTTCTCCTGTTAATGAGTTGTATGTAAATTTAATTCTCAGGCCCAGCCAGAAACCCTAAGAGGGTAGAGTTAAGCTTTTGCCTCCCCGACAGTTTCTAGAGATGAGGGTGGGATTGTACTGGTGGGGCTCCTGCTCACTGACAAGATGCTGACAGAGCCTGGGACCCTGACCGAGTCTGCAGTAGGTTCTTATGTGCCGGCTCCCAGATCTCTGCCTGTCTGTTCTGGTCAGGTGAGAGTGGAAAGAGTCTCCCTTTGTCTTTTTCTCTTTCAAGTTCAGATTGGCAGGGGAAACATTTGTGTGAGCTAGTTCTTGGGGTCTAGCAACTCTAGTACTTTCTGAGTACTCTTGTTTTTGATGGCTCCCCTTCCTCCCAGAGATGGTCATTGTTTTCTTTTGTTTCTGTCTTTTGTCCCCCTTGTCATAAAGAGGAGAATCAGGGTAAAACACCAGCATAGGTCCGGTAAGCCTGTTGTTTGAGCTGGCCCCACAGACTGGTGAGTTTACACTTCTCACGGGGTCTGCATCTTGTTTAGGCAAACTTTGCTGTGGGTCGCAAATAAAAAACCCTACAACTGGCTGAGATTCTCCTTTCACCTTGTTTCATGTCCTGAGCTCTTAGCTTGTGATACCGAGACTGTTCTCTCTGGTCTCTGCCAGCTGGGGGCACAGGTGTTGCGTCTGCATCAGGTGGCCAGCCAAGAGGCTGGGGACCTGACAAGAAGTGACAAGAAGCATTCTCTTTGTCCAGCCATTCCAGTTCTCAGGGCAGTTGCTCTTTTTTTTTTTTTTTTTAAATTTTATTTATTTATTTGACAGAGAGAGACACAGCGAGAGAGGGAACACAAGCAGGGGGAGTGGGAGAGGGAGAAGCAGGCTTCCCGCTGAGCAGGGAGCCCGATGCGGGGCTCGATCCCAGGACCCTGGGATCATGACCTGAGCCGAAGGCAGACGCTTAACGACTGAGCCACCCAGGTGCCCCAGGGCAGTTGCTCTTAACAAAAGGCCCCAGTCCATAAAGAGCCTTTGTCATCTCAACCTTCAACGTCTTATTAGTACTGCACAAGCCCCATCCAAGTATCACAAATGAGGGGGTCTGGGATTGGAGCAATTTCACATTCTTGTGGGACATTGGAGATACGGTTTTCACAAACACTGTTCTTACTGCTTGTGTCAATGAAGATCTTTGCTTCCTTAGGGTCATTCTGGAAGTGAACTTTTTGGATCATGGGGGCTGCATTTTACATCCATGCCTGGAAAGTGACCTCTGGGTCTTTCTGTAAAAAGGCATATTGGATTGAGTCACTATTGAAATAAATATAACCTTGAAGATCCTACTTGTCAATAGGCAGATAATGGATCTTTTGAATGGGAAAAACCTATATTTGAAAAAATTTTAGAGAGCTCAACAAATGTCTTATCAGTATTTATGGGAAGATCGGACACAGTGGTTTGTAACAGCTGGCCTTATCGGACTTAAAACAAAAGTTAAGGCGTGCCTGGGTAGCTCAGTTGGTTAGGTGTCTGACTCTTGATTTTGGCTCAGGTCATGTGATTGAGCCCCTCTTCGGGCTCCTCGCTGAGCACGGAGCCTGCTTGGGATTCTCTCTCTCCCTCTCCCTCTGCCCCTCCCTACAGCTCATGTACACTCTCTCCTTTAAAAACAAAAACAAAAACAAAAAAAGTTAAAACCCACGCCCACAATAAATCTTCCTTCTCCACCCACCTATGCTCCCTGTACCCCCAACTTCTTGTCCCTGAACCTTTAGATGATCTATTGAATCTCTGAGCCTCTCCTTCAAATACCCCTACTTAAAATCTGACCTCATCTCCTTAGCAAATTCCATTAACTCTCAAAACTCCTCCAATTTGCCCTCAAAATCTCTTAAACAGCTAGCTTCTTGCTTTAACTTGCCTTTCCCTACAAGATTTACAGAGCACTCTGGCCTGATCTCCAGGCCTGCAATATACAGGTTATTTGTATAAATGCTGACAACCAGGAAATAAATTTGCCATATTTTATACCTCCTCCTACTTCCAGGGGCCCAGTAATCAAACTCAGTCAATTCTAGGCCTTGCTATGCAGTGCCCAACCCTGTGGGTGTATCCTGGACCCCCATTACAAAGAATTCGTTTACCCTAGACAGCAGCAGATCTTTTAAATTCCAAAGGAAGCTGTTTTGCCTCTACTTCCAGAAGATGCTACCAAATTTAGAGAGGAGTTAGAAAGATTAGTGGCCTTTCACATCTCCACTCACAGGGACCTTGACTGGCTATTCAAGGATATTCTTCCCACCCATGGTTACATGGTAGTTATCAGGCAGGCTAGATGGCCTCGGGAAGAAAATCACCCCCAACAGAGGAAACAGGTAGCCAGAACTTCTCCCAGACTCTCCTGCGAATGACTCAGCCAGGCCAACATTCAGGGCCTGGTAGTGGGGATAATAGAGACCTTTTCCTCTAAGGTCATTGGTTTAAGGTTACATTATGCACTCAAAAGGGAGGGGAACATCCTAAGGCCTTTGTAATACACTTTACACAAATATTACAGTAAACCCCGAAGCCCCAGAATATAGAAATCTTTTAGTTTCTGCCTTGGTCTCTCTGATATAAAGAGACAAATCCAAAATAGTGTCTCTGGCTGGGCAGGTCAGTCTCTCAGTATCGTTATTGATATAGCTACACAGTTCTTTGAAAATAGCTCTCAAGGAAACAAGAAAAAAAGAAATTAAAATCAGCAGCCCTTGCTGTGCGTATTGAGTCTTGACAGGAACAAAAATGATGACTCGAAGAGTAACTCAGAGTCCACTTATTTTTCTCACCAACCACAGAGCCTTCCCGGTTTGCCTCCAGACTTTTGCAGATATTGTAAAAAACTAGGACCTTGGAAGAACGATTATCCTGAACTTAAATGAAAGGTAGCTCAAACAATTTCCCAAAGCACCAGCACCCTCAGAAGGTCCATTTTTCTCTTCCTGTAGGAAGATACCCCATCAATTGATGGGATCAACTCATCCTTAGTCACACCCCAGAACCCACTATTCAACTTAAAATAGAGGATTGGAAACTGGACTTCTTACCTGACACTGGGTGCCACTCTCTCTACCATTATTGCTGTCACCTCTGATTCAATTCAAGCTGCTGGAGTCTCTGGACTGTGCATTCCATTACCCATATCTCAGGCCACCCCACTGTTCTTAGTGCCTCTTAACACCCCTCCTGCCGGTCTTATTTCTGAATCCTCACCAGTGATCTTTTAGGTAGAGATTTGGTATGTAACTTTATTTTTTTAAGAAAAGATTTTATGTATTTATTTGAGAGAGAGAGAGAGAGGGAGCAAATGCACAAGCAGGGGGAGTGGCAGAGGGAGAGGGAGAAGCAGGCTCCCCTCTGAGCCTGGAACCCCATGCGGGGCTCAGTCCCAGGACCCCGGGGTCATGACCTGAGCCGAAGGCAGATGCTTAACCCACTGAGCCACCCAGGCGCCCTTGGTATGTAACTTTAATGCCACCATACAATGTAGTAAGAAAGGCTTTTTTATTTCCCTGCCCTCAAACTAAACTTCAAGCCTGCTACTTTCCTTAATGAAAACCTATCCCAACTTAAAATCCTCTGAAGAGAATCCTACTTTAAAAGATGTCCCAACTACCCTCTGGGCCTCACATGCAAATGAGGTTGGATTGCACTGAGTGAGTGCAGAGCCTGTGTGCATTTGCCTGGAAAGAGAACAAACTTTTCCCACCAGTAGCCCAGTACCGCCCTCAGGAGACGCCAAATTAGGAATTGAACATATAATAGACTCTTTTTGATAGTAGGGTGTTCTTACCTTTACTTCCTTACCCTGTAACACCCTAATCTTGCCAGTAAAAAAAGGAGGGGGATTTTATTCAAATGGGAATGAAATCTATCCATTTGTATAAGATCTAAGAGCATAGACTCCTTTGTAATTCCTCGCCACCCGTAGTTCTAATCCAGCCACCATTCTTACCTCCATTCCTGCTGACTCAGCCTGGTTTACAGTTACTGATGTCTGCTAAGCTTTCTTTTCAATTCCATTGCATTCTGACTTGCAATTTCTCTTTCCATTTACATGTAGAGGGAGACAATTGACATGGAGACTCACATCCCTCAGGGATATTTTGAGTCTCCCTCAATATTTTTCCAAGTCCTTAAAGCCAACTTAGATTCTGTAGTCTTTACCTAAGGCTCTACACTTGTTCAGTATGTTGATGACGTTTTACTCTGTAACTAAACTGCACAGAGTCCTCTCACCAACTCCGTCATTCTCCTAAAGGCAGACTGAAAGCAGCCATAAAGCCTCCCAGAGTCTAAACTTTAATGGGTACAAACAACTGTGACCTACTTAGGTCATGAGATCTCTCAGGGCACTCAGAAGCTCACTCCAAAATGCCGTGAGTCAATTTTGTCCATCCTTCTCCCTAAAACAGAAAAGCAAGCGCACACATTTCTAGGGGCAGCTGGCTATTGCCACCAATGGATTCTTTTTTTTTAAAGATTTTATTTATTTATTTGACAGAGAGATAGCAAGAGCAGGAACACAAGCAGGGGGAGTGGGAGAGGGAGAAGCGGGCTTCCTGCTGAGCAGGGAGCCCGATGTGGGACTCGATCCCAGGACCCTGGGATCATGACCTGAGCCGAAGGCAGACGCTTAACGACTGAGCCACCCAGGCGCCCCACCACCAATGGATTCTTAACTTCATTGCTTTTGCTAAACCCCTCCCTGTATGTATGCTCTCCCCCCCATATCACCTCAGAGCACATTTCCTGGCCCCCAGAGGCATTAACTTCCTTTGAAGCCCGAAAATCAACATTGTCACACCCCCAGCTTTCAACTTACCCCGTTTTGACAAACCTTTTCACCTATATTGCCATGAAAATAAAGGGATTTTTGCAGGACAAACTTGTACCTCTCAGCTATGTCCTAAAGCGTATTTCCCATATCAGTTGGACCCTGTGGCGGCAGGCCTGGTCCTGTGCCTGTGTGTGGTGGTTGTGGTAGCTCTTACGTTAGGCTCCCCCATTCGCCTCTAGGCTCCCCAGGCTGTGTCTGCTCTCTGACAAGTACATAAGACAGCATCTCTCTACATGGCCACGGACCGCCTATGAACAAGCCCTGTTAACAGTCCTTCCGTGATCTTGCATCGTTGTAGCACTTTAAGTCTGGCTATTCTACTATTGCTCTCTGACGTTGCCATGTGACTGCCTTGCAACTATAGAATTGGTCCCAAAGCCACCAGAAAACTCCTTAGATACCCTTCAGACAACCCAGACTTACTTCCATTTTGCAATGACTCTTATAAATGACATTTCTGGGGAAACATAGTAACCGTCTATGCCTTAGGTTCCCCACATGAAACACGAAGAATATTCTTTGGCTACTATAAAATCAGCCTGAACTGCTAGCCTTGGAGATCTTACTAAAGCTTGCACGCTGATGAAAGGAAAAACTGCCTCTATTTACCCTGACTCCAGACATGTGTTTTGTTTTTAAGATTATTATTATTATTATTTTTTTTTTTTGAGAGAGAGAGTGCGTGGGACGGAGAGGGAGAGGGAATCTGAAGCCGACATGTTTTTTGAGTCAGCTATGCTATTGGCATGATCTAGAAACCTTCTAGATTGTTAACCTCTGTTGGTACTCCTATTGCCAATGGACATATAATTGGTCCTATTACAGACTGTTCACCTTCCTCCTAAAACTGTTCTTTGTCCAGCCCATACTAAAGAGGCAGATACTGTATCTCTGGGGAATGATAGGGCTGACAAAGCTGCTAAACATGCAGCCCGAAACAGAACCCTCTATCTTTTCACCACCGAATTTATAAACTTGCCTTTTCTTTGACTGGTATTATTGATTATCAAATGTCCCCAAATCTGGAAAAGACAAATGATTACAAAAGGGTGCTGAACAATTAGACAGATTATACATTGCGCTAAACAGACTTCTGTGGTCCCCTTTCTTCTGGCCTTTTGGTTTGCACTTATCTCCCATGATGGGGGATAGTCATGGAATTAAAAGATAATTGCCCTGGCAGCCTTAAAATTTCTGACCAAATTATTTATTTCCCAGTGTACTACTCGTAAACCTCGCCAAGAAGAAATCAACACGCTTTAGGAAGTCTTCCTAGGCCCACTTTGCCCCTTGCAGTACTCCCGAATGGATTTTATAGATTTGCCTCCCAGCTTTAGGCTACATAGGCTGCATGGTGCTTGTCCGTGTGTTTAGTGGATGGACTGAATGCTATCCAACCAGATGTGCTGATGCCGCAACAGTGGGGAAGAAATTCATAACAGATTATTCCTTGTTTTGGCATGTTATAGATTGAATCTGATTAAGGAACTCATTTGACAGCAGAAATAAGCCCTTTGCTTGTAAAACCTCTGAGGTACTCATTAAAATTTCATACCTTGTACCATCCTCAACCAGTGGAGCAAGTGGAACATAAAAATCAAGACATGAAAAGGACTTTAGGAAAAGTCTGTCAAGAAAATGGACTTCAGGGCGCCTGGGTGGCTCAGTCGGTTAAGCGACTGCCTTCGGCTCAGGTCATGATCCTGGAGTCCCGGGATCGAGTCCCGCATCGGGCTCCCTGCTCGGCGGGGAGTCTGCTTCTCCCTCTGACCCTCCCCACCTCATGCTTTCTCTATCTCATTCTCTCTCTCAGATAAATAAATAAAATCTTTAAAAAAAAAAAAAAAAAAAAAAAAGAAAATGGACTTCAACATTCTCTCTTGTCCTTATAAAAATCTAGAATAGTCCAAATAGGGGACATGGTTTATCCCCTTTTAAAAAATAATGTTGGGTCACCCTATGCCTACAAGCATCTCTAAATCTTCCATTTCTAGATTGAGTGAACATTATGGGGACTTAAGTGAGCGATGTGATGTTATGATTAACTATATACAAGAATTACCTAGTATACTTGGGACAGATCATCAACAGGTAAAAAAGTATGACCTCCAAACAACAGATAAGTCTTACCATCCCTTTCCACCAGGAGATTGGGTATACAGCAAGGTTTTTAGAAGATAGCACACATGGTCACCTCACTGGGAAGGACCTCATGAAGAAATACTGGTAACCACTTGCACTGCCATCAAAATAAAAGGAAAATCCTCCTGAATTCACCAAACCAAGCCCAGACCAGCACTCCTGAGATAGCCAGAAGACCATTCCTATAGGTGACCTTAAAGTAAGGATTTCTAGGATCAATTCCCAAGTCAAGAAGCATATGACATCTTGAAGTAGATAGCTTTTCCCAAGAACGGGATTAGGAAACTGTATTTCCACCTATTTTATACCCCCAATAAGTCTTCTACTCCACAAAAACAAAAACAAACAAACAAAATTAAAATGACACTATTACTTTTAATGAAGCCTCCTCTTTTTTTGACCATTTATTTAAAGACTGACTAAAGATTGCTTATCTCAATCTGTCTTTTTCTCCCTCTGATCCTCCGCTGTGGCCTTTCTCTCAAAGTGTTTCCCTCATATTAACCCTTATGTTTTCTCAACAGGTCAAGCATAGACCTAACACTGGTTTTCCAAATGCTTGACCACATTAACTAACTAGTTTGGTTATTGGTTGTGTCAACATCTAAATCATGCAAAAGAACCTGAGCTGATTTTTGTTCCTGCCAATATGAACCAGCTCTGGAAATGGATATATGACAGGTATGGTATCCACAACCAAGAAAACAATATCACTCTGTATTGCCTTCTGTTGAGTTAATTGGACATGAAAAAATCTCTATAGGTTCTCATGGACTGTTCTTTGCTCAGGTAAAGTCATTAGAAGGGAGTTTTTCCCTCTGTGTTGAAAACAGGAATGGTGGGGCACCTGGGTGGCTGAGTCTTGATTTTGGCTCAGGTCATGTTCTCAGAATCATGAGATTGAACCATGTTGGGCTCCCCGCTCAGCGCGGTTTGCTTGGGATTTTCTCTCTCTTTCCCTCTTCCTCTCCTCCCCCCCACCCCCACCACCGGCTTGCACGTACATTCTAAATAAATAAATAAATAAATAAATAATCTTTTTTTTTTTTTTAAAGATTTTATTTATTTATTTGACAGAGAGAGACACAGCGAGAGAGGGAATACAAGCAGGGGGAGCGGGAGAGGGAGAAGCAGGCCTCCGGCAGAGCAGGGAGCCTGATGCGGGGCTCGATCCCAGGACCCTGGGATCATGACCCGAGCCGAAGGCAGATGCTTAATGACTGAGCCACCCAGGCACCCCAATAAATAAATAATCTTAAAAAAAAAAAAAAGAAAACAGGAATGGTGCTGGATCCTTCCTAGGTGACACACCAAGGCAATATTACCATCAAGCTCCGGTTTGGCTCCACGGGTGACATCTTCAAGTCACCTCTCACAAAGGTCACAAAGGTCATAGATGGCCTTGGCACTGACTCCTTTGGGACAGACACTTGCCAAATCACTAGATGTTACAGCTAGCTCACAAGCCACCCTTATGTAATCTGGGGTAGCTCAGCTACTCTCCTGATTAGGCTGCCCAACACCAAAGAATACATATGGATAGACCAAAATTCTTGGCCAGATAACAAAACCAAGCCTCATAACTGCCAAAGCCGTACTGTAGGTCTCCTGTATCAGATGTTTTGCAACCTGTTGTGCTTCTACAGACTGATGCAAACATATATGGAAGATGGAGGTATATGGAGGATTCAAAAATGGTCAGGACAATTTGAACTTGGATACCTGATGCCTTTCATCACCAGGTGCTCTGTTTTTAAGTGTGAGCCAAATCACAAACTTGGGCACCTTGGTTCATAAAGTAGTGCCACATAAACATACTAAGTGTGCTAGGCACAGTGTCATAGAAAACCCACTCGTGTGTCACAATTCTAAGTTCTTTTCAGCATTGACACCCTTTTCCCCAGGCTTTGGAAGTTCTGAGTTGGAAAAAGCAGTTTGAAATCTTTCTATAATAATAGGACAGAGGTTCAAACTTCAGTGTGCAAACATTGGAAGCACTTCACTTGGAAGTTAATAGTCTAGCTTCTGTTTTCCTCCACAAATGTCATGCCCAGGACGCACTGATGGCCCAATAAATAGGAGCTTGTGCAATCTCTGGTGGGGGATGCTGTTTCTGTGTAAATCACATGGGAAAATCATGTCTCATATGCATTTTTAAAGGACAAGATAAACTCTCTCCATCAGATGTATGAGGCTCAACTGTTTTTTTTTTTTTTTTTTAATTGGATTGAATTATTCCCAGGGATGGGAGACTGGTTTAATGGGATATGGAGAAATGTGCTTAGATTTTTTTCTTATCTGCTTATTCATTCTTGTTCTAATCTATGTTCTTCTCTTCCTTTAAAGATTTCTTACCAGTCAGTTACTAACCCATTTCTACCAGCTCAGCTTTTAATATGTGAAACTTCAGGGAATTTTTCAGATGGGGAAAATAACGGTGTTCAGGACATGCCATCCCAAACTATGCCATCTTGGCATATTGATTTTTTTAAAAAAGATTTTATTTATTTATTTGACAGAGAGAGAGAGTGTGCACAAGCTGGGGGAGTGGCAGGCAGAGGGAGAGGGAGAAGCAGGCTTCCCGCTGAGCTGGGAGCCGGATGCGGGGCTCGATCCCAGGACCCTAGGATCATGACCTGAGGTGAGGGCAGATGCTTAACCGACTGAGCCACACAGGCACCCTAGCATATTGATTATTTTGAGTTAAAGGCACTTAAAAAACAGCAAGTGCAAGAAGGACACTCTGATTCCCCCTCATCCTTCTGAAGGCAGAAGTTAAAACGACCACGGGAGTGCTGTGCTGCCCGTGCCTGGGAGAAAGAAATGTCCTCATCACCAGAATTGGGAGTCGAGGCTAAGAGGATTCTGTACAAACCAACCTTGTTAAAATAACTCTTAATATTCCTTTGTTCTCCTGACTTATTTTAGTTGCTTTTCCACAATTGCCATCCTTTGTTCAACACAGTATATAAACATTTAGGTTTTGCCACTTCTTTGGGTTTTCATTTCCCTATGAAATCTTCCATGTCATGTAAAACTAATATTAAGTAAATTTGTATTTCTCTTGTTAATGTGTGTTATATCAATTTAATTCTCAGACCCAGATGGAGACCCTAAGAGAGTAGAGGTAAAGCTTCTGCTTTTCCTACAAAAACAATCAATAGAAACTTTCTCTGAGGGGGGCCATATACTGGACTTGGCAGAGGAAGACTTCAAAGCAATTCTTATGAACATATTTAAATAAAGGAGCCAATATCTTAAAATGTAAAGAAAAATATAACAATTATTCATCAAATAGAGAATGTCAATAAAGAAAGAATATTTAAAAAATCAAATAGAAATTCTAGAATTGCAAAGTACAATAATTGGGATGAAAAATTCACAAGAGGGGCTCAATTACAAATTTCAGCTGGCAGAATAAAATGAATCAGTGAAATTGAAGATATATCAAGAATTATAAGAAATCACAGAAAGAAAAATGAACAGAGTCTCTTAAGACCTGAGGAACATCAACAAGTGATCCAACATAAGTGTCCCAGAAGTAGAGGAAAGAATAGGGAAGAAAAAATATTTAAGAAATAATGCCAGAGGACCTGGGTGGCTCCGTTGGTTAAACGGCTGCCTTTAGCTTAGGTCGTGATCTTGGGGTCCTGGAATTCTGCCTGCATTGGGTTCCCTGATCAGCAGGGAGTCGGCTTCTCCCTCTCCCTCTGTCCCTCCCCACCCCCTCGTGCTCACTCCCACTCTCTCCCTCTCAAGTGAATAGATAAAACTTAAAAAAAGAAATAATGCCAGAAAATAACTAAATATACATATTTAGTTATATATATAATGTATATACATTATAAGACATCTGTATTACTCTGCTCAGGCTGCTGTAACAAAATACCTTTACTGGGTGGCTTAAACAAAAGACACTTATTTCTCACAGTTTTGGAGGATAAGTCCAAGATCAAGTTACTTGCAGACTGAGTTCCTGGTGAGAACCTTCTTCCTAGCTTCCAGATGGCTGCCTTCTTGCTATGTCCTCACATGGCAGAGAGAAAGAGGTCCGGTCTCTTTTCCTCTTCTTATAAGGTCATGAATCCCAACATGGAGGCCCCTCCTCATGACCTCATCTAAACTTAATTACCTTACAAAGGCCCCACCTCCAGATACCATCAGACTGAGGGTTAGGGCTTCAACATACGGACATTAGGGGGACACAAACATTCAGTCCATATAGCATCATACAAATGAATTTAAGTGGTGTACTAGGAAATATTTAATATAATAAAAGCAATAAAGAAAGAACAGAAAAACAAAAGAATGCATGATATGTAGATAAATAAATCCATATATAATTTCAACAAATACATTGAAAGTAAAGGCATTTAAGAAACATATATTGGAATGGCCACAGTCCAAAAAACTGACAATACCTGTTGCTGGTAAGGATGCAACAGGAACTCTCATTCATTGCTGATGGGTATATAAAATGAAACAGATTCCTTGGAAGACTGTGTTTACAAAGCTAAACATAGTCTTACCTTATAAGCCAGCAATGTGCTCCTAGGTATTTACCCAACTGATTTGAAGACTTATGTCCCCAAAACTCTGCACATGAATGTTTATAGCAGCTGTATTTATAATGGCCAAACCTGAAAGCAACCAAAATGTCCTTTAATAGGTGGATAGATAAACAAACTGTGGTACATCCATAGAATGAAGTGTTATTCAGTGATAAAAAGATATGAAGCCAGGGCGCCTGGGTGGCTCAGTTGGTTGAGCGACTGCCTTCGGCTCAGGTCATGATCCTGGAGTCCCTGGATCGAGTCCTGCATCGGGCTCCCTGCTCAGCGGGGAGCCTGCTTCTCCCTCTGACCCTCCCCGCTCTCATGTGCTCTCTCTCTCTCTCTCATTCTTTCTGTCTCAAATAAATAAATGGAATCTTTAAAAAAAAAAAGATATGAAGCCATAAAAAGGCATAATAAAATTTAAATGCATATTACTAAGTGAAATAAGTCATTTTTAAAAGGCTAGAAACTCTATGATTCTAATATATGACAATCTGGAAAAGAGAAAACTAGAGACAGTAAAAAGATTGGTGATTTCCAGAGTTCGGCAGCAGGTAGGATTCCGGGGGAAGGTTCAATAGATGAAGTACAGGGATTTTTTTTAGGGTGTTGAAATGATTCTGTGTGGTAATGTAATTGTGGATATGTGACACTATGCATTTGTCAAAACTTTAGAGCAAAAAGAGTGAACTTTAATTATGCAAATATTAAAAAATCATTTAGGAGGTGGGGGAATCCCAGGATTGAATCCAGTACATCAAACTGTATGTATTACAAATGCATGAGACAACCTCACTGACGGGGCTGGGGTAAGAGGTACTGACCTAAGTAACTTTGGAACTAAGTGAAGTCTGTAAAAATAGTGACGAAAGGAACTATGCACATGCACTGTCACTAGTTGATAGAGTTATTTCCCGTGGGCATACAGCTTCACAATTCTGATACTGCTATTCTGGAATTGAACAGTTTAGTAAATTCAGACTCCCATTCAGATGATGGGAGCCAGATGTCAGATGATGTCTCACTGTTGTAATGATAACTCATGTTGACAGTATCTATCCTTGATAAACAAAAGGAGAAGGCTAGAACAATTCAAGTGGTAATAGACTAGAGTTTGAGGCATTAGTATGAACTCATGTTAGGCTTAATATCAATATGGATATTTATATGCAGAAATGTGTATATGCACAGGTTAGTATATACATATGTATTTCCTTGCTCTGTCATCTGAACAGGCTTAGGAACAGTAACACTCCAAAAGCAATGAGCAGACTTAGTGCCTAGATCTTGGTTTCTAATGCCGTTTGCCAATAAAAGGAACCAGGGCTTCCTGGAGAACTGGTTGATTCTAGGACTAGGGCAGGAAATATACAAAATGAACCTGGATCATTCTACAGTGTCAGAAAGTAAGCAAGTGTTCAAAAGCAAGCTAACAAACACCCACAGTGTTGTAGGTACATCTAAAGGACACAGGAGCTAAATGAAAGAATTCCCAATGGCCAAAGCTGGAACAATTTGAGCAACTAAATTTGTAAAGTACTATTGGTTCATAATCCAGATTATAAAATATGTATCAATGAGTCCATATGGATATAAATAAATGATTGAATAAATAATAAATGGGGGAGAAGAGACAGATCTCCCATGCAGAAGAATTCCAAATAGTTTACACAGATATTCTGGCCTCAAACAGTGTAGCATAACTCTCCACTCCTTTGGTCTGGGCGTGTATAGTGACTTTCTTCCAAAGACTATGGTATGAAAAGGAGGGAAAAAGGAGTGACTTTACAGTGGAGAAACCTGACAAACATGACCTCAGTCAGCTGATCAAGGTCAACATCAAGAGTTCTAAGTCGGTCACCTGGGTGGCTAAGTCTGTTAAGCGTCTGTCTTCGGCTCAGGTTATGATCCCAGGGTCCTGGAATTGAGTTCTGCATCGGCTCTCTGCTCAGTGGGGAGTCTGCCTCTCCCTCTACTCCTACCCCCTGCTCATGGTCTCTCTCTCTCTCACTCTCTCTCTCAAATAAATAAATAAATAATTTTTAAAAAGGAGTTATAAGTCATGTTGATAGTATATATACTGGATATGATGTGATGAAAATGGCACTTTACCTCTGTCTTCTTCCCCCTCAAAATACATAACCCCAGTCTCATCCTAAGAAAAACATAATAATGGAGGGACATTACACAAAGTACCTGCCTAGTATTCCTCAGATATGTCAAAGTCACCAAAACCAAGGCAAGTCTGAGAAACTCTCATGGTCAAGGGGAGCCTAAGTAGATATGATGAGCAAATGTAATGTGGCATCCTGGATGGGATCTGGCATTGGAAAAAGGATATTAGAGAAAAACTGAGGAAATCTGATTGAAGAATGGACTGTAATTAGTAATACTGTTTCAATATTGGTTTATTAATTTTAACAAATGTACCATACTAATGTAAGATAGGGGAAAATTAATGTGAGTTATGTGGAAATGCTGTACTTAATATCTTTGTAATTTTTCTATTAATCTAGAACTTTTAAAAATACAGATTTAAAAAATGTATATATGTGTCCATTTATCTGTGTGTGTATCATGCAAACAGTAACCATAAATAAGTCATAGTGGCTCTAATAATATCAAGTAAAATAGAATTCAAGACAAAATTATTTATGATAGAATGTGATATGTCCATAACATCCATATAATGAAATATTATGCAGTAATAAAAGGGTATGAACTACTGATACCTACTACAACATGGATGAACCTCAAAAACATTATGCTGATTGAAAAAAGCCAGATGCAAAGGACCTATTGTTATAGGTTCCATGTATATCAAATGTCCAGAAAAGGCAAACCTATAGAGACAGCTAGTCAATTAGTGATTGCCTCAGGCTGGAGGTGGAAAAGTGGTTTGGCTGCAAGTAGGCATTAGGGAATCTTCTTGGGGTGATGGGAGTGTTCTAAAATGGGATTGTGGTGATGACTCTAAATTTAATTTTACTGACACTCATTGAATTGTACGTTTAATACGAGGCAAATTTTTGAGGGGAGTGAATCTTCTGATGTGTAAATTATATGTAAATGAAGCTGTTTAAAACCTTAAAATTTTTTAACTCTAGATAAGTTAATGACTAATAAACAGATTAATATCAACATTTGCCATTTCTATGGTCCGTAATAACACACATGAAAGTTCCTGGCACAGAAGCGGACCAAAGGAGCCAATTTAATCACAGGCCATGCTACATTATGCATGTGCAAGGTGTTTGCTTTGTTTTGTTTTGTCTTTTTAAACGTTGTAATGAAATTTTGCCCTACTTTCTAAGAACTTAAATTACATTTCTTCTCCCTTTTCCCTTCGCCGTTGGAGAATTTGTGGCACATTGGCTGAACAAAACGGGTATTCTCTTTTGACTCCTGCCGGTGTGAGGTGGAATTACACTCTCCAGAGGACATGGTCAAAGGTCCTTCCTTCTCAAAGCCCAGAGAAAGCCCAGTTGCTAGGATCTTCCTTACCAGCCATGGGATCTCCTGGTCTTTGCTGGGAATCTGGGAGGCAGACACAACAGCTAGACAACCTTCAGGATGCTTAGAATTCTGTCCCTTATGGCTTACCAAAGGGCAAAGCTAGGGTCAGTTGGTCCTTCCCAGTGGTGGATGGTCACTTTCAACCAGCCCACAGATCCATCGTGGAAGCACACCTCCAGAACAGCAAAGCCTGTACAAAGAGGTAATTCATACACAGGGTTGGTTCTTTGTGGCTGGTAGACCCCCAATGGGACCTATGAGTTCATACCAGCCTGAACTGAGTTATGAGAGAATTAAAATCACCACCGTCATCATTAGTGGTATGAGGTTGGTGGGAAAGAAGGGAACTATTCTGATTATTCTTGTTTCCCAGCACTTTATGAGGTGTCCTGTCTCTAGACCTTTGTAAATACTTCTCCCTTCCATCATGTCTCTCTTCCACCTGGGGAAATCATTTTCCACCTTCAAGATTCAACTCAAATGTTCTTTCTTCCAAGAAGCTTGCCTTCACCTTAATGAGGCACACTCTCCTTTGTATGCCTTGGGGCTTGGTGCCCATCTTGGTGTTTATCTTCCATCTTGGTGTATTATAATCACGTACCTCCCAGTTCTCAGCCTTACAAGAAGAAGAATATCTTGAGGGGCTGAGTTGAATTGTTGATTCATCTCTACATCCCAAGTACATAGTACAATGGCTGGCATGGAAAAGCTCATAATAAATATTTAATTACTGAACAAGGAATGATTAAAAGAAGAATGAAGAGAGGCCAGACTCCAGAGGAAACATTGAAGTTTCCTCTTACCCTATTCCTGCATCCCCCAGTTGGCCTGGGTTGCCACACCCTTTGTAGGATCTGTGCTATTTCTAGCCCATTTTTAAAAAACATTTTTATTATAGGTTGAAACATGCAACTTTAAAAATGGTCTTTCAAGCTCATGGCCTTCAACCCTAGAATTAGGTTGCAAATATGTGTCTTTGGTGACTAGTAATGAAGAAAAGATTGAATGGGGAGAACTTTCCATGGGAAGGACATATAATAATGTTATAAAGAGCAGTCTTTATAACATTGCAAGGGAATATCAAGTTGTTTTTCAAATGTTTTACAAAGATGTTGGGTAAGAGGATGACCTCTAGGTCTCACCAATTCTTTCTCTATGATTCTACTTATTGACTTGCAAAGAGGTCTCACTGCATTGTTCTTAGCCAAGATAAGCATTTAAAAAATGTATTGGTTCGTGTCCTGCCTCCTGTATTTGTGAACTAAGCTCTTTTCATACTTCCTCCTTCTCCCTGAGCAAACAATTTACCAAGATAAACAGATACGTAGTATGTCCTGAAATCTCCTGCAATGTACCTCTTTTACAAACTTGACTCCCTTCCTTCTGATATACACACTTTTTTCTAGAAATATACTTCTTCCACTGTTCCCTAGAAAGCAGTCCTACCCCCAAATTCAATGCATACCCAGATATCCTTGGAAAATTCTTTTTGTCTTGTACTTGATAGGTTTGACTAATAGTATTTGTTTGCTTATTTCTTTGTTTTAGCATATAGGGTTTTGTTGAGGGGTTGTTAAAATGTAACCTCCCTTAGTGCATCAATTCAGGATAAATCCACACTTCCTCCATGCTCTCGCATAAAAGCTTAATGCAATGTGGACCCCTGTGTGCGTGACTGTTCCTTCCATCTCCTTGAAGGTAGAGACAAGGTCTTGTTCCCTGTCTTATCCCCACAGCCTAGCTCTGGGCCTGATACCTAAGAGGCACTTGGTAAATGTGACTTTTAACTTTTAGCCCTTAGAAGCACAGCATGACTGTGTTTAGCTCTTGTGGGGCCAGTGTTAGCAGAAGGGTGAGAAGTTAGGGATATTAGGGTAGCATTTGAGAATTAATGGTGGCAAGGAAGATCTCTCAGGTAAGGAAAGGGAAGGAAGCTAATGGAAGACAGTTAAATGGGGCATAGGGAATAGGAAGGAGGAATAGAGAAAGAACCGCTCTCTGTCAGACTGGGCTTTTCCTCCTTGCCTGCCCTCAGCTCCAGGACCCACTGAACTTGTTTGGGATTTTCTTTGTAGTCCCTTCCCACCTGCTCCAATTCTGGTGAGGAAAGTTGCAGTGCAGAATGAGTAATTGTAAGCAGGTGGAGAATAGCAACTGAATGTAAAGGTTAGGAATTTATTTAGCCAAGAAATTTGAAGTTATGTTAAAATGCCAGGCTGCATTATAATGTTTCACTGCTCAAGGGGTAGACCTTCTAAATGACTAATCATCCTTCCCCTATGAAATGCAGTATGCTCTAGTGGAAACAGCCCATGAACAGCCTGGTGTTCCATTTCTCCAAGGTCTGACAGAGTTGCTGCTGGGTTGATTTGGAGGGTTGGCTGGGTTGGGCTAAGGTTAAGCCAAGATGGTCTTTTCAAAGTAAGTGGCATTTGGGGCTAATTACTATATGTTTCCAAAGAATAGGTGATGATGACAAAGAGATGTGATCTTAAAGGTATGTGACCTCAAAAGCATGCAACTTTAGTCTTTTGCCTGATTCTTATTTGTCAAAATAGCCCAGAAGATATTGACCAAAGGTCATGTTGGAAGAAAAATTGCAATTTGCCAAATCGTTTTTTTTTTTTTTAACTTCAGCTTTTTAAGAAGTAGGAAATAAACATTGGTTGGAATGCAGGTGTCTTTTTGTTTAATTTTGAAAACATTTTTAGGATATCTCGAATACCCTCCAAAATTTGGTGGTTAATATTTAAAGTATAAATATTTAAGTGAAGTAAGAAACTTGCCTATTGGACAAAATGACAAATTTTGAGCTCTTCATTTGAGTTCAGGGTGTACCATCTGTATCTTTGTGCCCAAGTGCTTGGCATGTAGTGGGAGTTCATAATCATTTGGCAAATGAGCGGGGAAGCCGAAAATCAACTGCATTATGCAATCCTGCTCTGCTGTTTCAGTCAAAGCATCTAGTTGGCTATACCTAATGGGACCTCAGCATTTTGATTTATTTTGCTATGAAAGTAGGTAGAGTGAGAAGACGGGCACAACTTTAAATCACCTATTCTCAATAACAATACGTCTATTTATTAGAAACGTGTATGTGTGCATGTATTTGCAGGAAAAGCTTGCAACATAACAGAATCAGCTTTCAGAAAATTGACCATTCTGTCTTTTGTAATAAGTACCTCATGCATTTGTAGTCATTGCAAATAGATGAGCAGATAGCTCCAAGGTTCTAGAAGACCACAATGATTTAATTAAGCTAATAGTGGTATCATTTTGTATTTTTCCTGATTGCAAAGTCACATATTTTTTTTAATTGTGCAAAATGAAAAAGTAGAAAGAAATGAAAACTCAGAGTCACTGAAAGGATATGTAATAGGCAGAATTCTGCAGAGTTTTCACTGCAAGAATATGTAATAGGTAGAATTCCAAGATGTCTCCCATGATCCACCCACTCTGGGGTTATTCCTGTGATTGCTGATGTTACCTAGAAAAAGGGATTTTGCAGAGGTAATTAAGTTACTAATCAGTTGACCTTAAAATAAGGAGATTATTCAGGTGGGCCTAACCCTTTCAAAGCAAAGTTTTCTCTCCCTAGTTGAAGAAGCAGAATTCAGAGATTTAAAACATGAGAGGAATTCAACATTCCAGCCAACATTGCTAGCTTGAAGGTGGAGGGATCCACAAGTTGAAGAATGTGAGTGGCATCTAGGAGTTGAAAGTGACCCCCAGCCACCAGCCAGCAAGTGAATGGAGACCTGGTCCTACAACAAGAAAGAACTGGACTCCTCCAATGATGTGAATGAACTTGGAAGCAAATTGCCTTTCAGAGCCTCCAGCTAGGCCAACACCTTGATTTCAGCCTGAGATACTAAGCAGACGACATGGCTAAGATGGATCTAAGCCAGACTCCTGACCCACAGAAACTGTGCAATGATAAGTATATGTTGTTTATAGCTGCTAAGTTTGTGGTAGTTATGTAGTAATAAAAGACTAATACAGATTTGGGTACCAGGAAGTGAGGTACTGCCCTACAATAACAAATATCTAAAGCCTGGAAGTAGCTTTGGAATCAGGCAGTAGCTGGAGGCTGGAAGAATTTTGAGGAATATGGTGGTAGAAGAAACCAAAAATTGCCTCAAACAGACTGTTAGCAGAAATGTGGACACTGAAGATACAGCTGGGGAAAGCTCAGAAGGAATTGAGCATTATAGAGAAAACTTAAATTGTTTTAGAGAAAGCCTAAATCACCATGAACAGACTGTTGATAGGAACTTGGGATTTAAGAATGCTACTGGTGAGGACTCGGAAGGAAGTGCAAAACATGTTATTGGAACTGGAGGAAGGAGGAAAATCCTTATGTGGTGGCAGAAAGCTTAGAAAAATTGTGACCTGCAGTTATGTCAAAAGCAGAATTAGTGACAAACTGGGATATATAGCTAGGGGAGTTTCCAAGCAAAGTGTTGAAGGAGATGATTTGCTTCATCTTGCTGCTTATACTAAAATGCAAGAAAAAAAATTTATTTTTTAAGCTTTTATTTTAATTACAGTTAGTTAACATACAGTGTTATATTAGTTTTAGGTGTGCAGGATAATAATTCAACAGTTTCATACATCACCCTGTGCTTATCACAAGTGCATTCCTTATTGAAAAAAGAAGTAATGTGAAGGAAAAAAACCTGGTACACATAAAAGATTCAGGACTGGATGATTTTGAAAAGTTTCAGATGGTAAAAGATTCTAAATGTCAAAAGTGGCTTCTGACAACATGGCATAGAGGGCCGTGTGACTATCCAGCTTTTTGTGGGAACAACAGAAAGACCAAACAGAAGACAGAAAGTATTCAGTGATAGTTTGGCTTTTCTAGGAGCTTAAGGGTGTGATGCATAGGTCCCATCAGTCAAACCAGAGGGTCTCTCAGAAGCTTCGGGGCATTGTCCCTAAGCCATCTGAGCAGAAACCAAAGGTAGAGAGGAGATCCCTCAAAAGGATTTGTGGATGTGGTTTTTGTTTAATGGAGTGAAACTGAAATTCATGTAAGGATAATAGAATGGATTGAATAGTTTTAAATTCATATCTACCTAAAATATATGAATGTAACCTTATTCTTAAATACAATCAAGTCAAGATGAGGTCATACTGGATTAGCATGGACTCTAATCTGATAACTTGTGTCCTCATAAGAAGAGAAAAATTTGGACAGAATTCTAAGTATTCTGGCAGTATTCTAAGCTAGTCCCTTGATCTCTGCCCTCTGGTGTTACTCTCTGATTATATTATGTTACACAGGAATGGGATTTTTACAGAGGTAATTGAGGTTACTAATCAGTTGACCTTAAGAGAAAGAGAGGGTATCCAGGTGGGCCTCTCCTAATCACATAAACCTTTTAAAACAAGTGAGTTTTCTCTGAGTGGTTGGTGAAGAAGAAGTCAGAGATTCAAAGCATGAGAAGAATTCAACATACCATTGTTGGCTTGAAGATAAAGGGAGCCACATGTTGAGGATTGTGAGCAGCCTCTGGAGCAGACGGTGACCACAGGGGAACAGCCCTAGTGAGAGGATGGAGACTCGAGGCTTAAAACCACAAGAACTAGATTCTGCCAACAACCTGAATGGGCATGGAAGCAGATTCTTCCCTAGAACCTCCTCATGAGAACACAGCTCAGCTGACAGCTTGATTTCATTCAACCTTTGAGACCCTCAACAGAGGGCCCACATAAAGAGTATTGGACACCTGAACCCTGGAAACTGTGAGATATAAATTTGTGTTATGTACAGCTATAAGTTTGTGGTAAGTTTTATGCAGCAATAAAACTAGTATGTGTGACTGTGTGTGTATAAGTCTATGTATATATATACTCTTAAGTTATAAAGGGTCTTATATAGTAATGTAAACTTTATCTTGAAAATGGTAGGAAAAATCATTTAAAGTATTAAAGCATAGGATGTTACCAAGTTTTCCCTTTAGAAAAATCTGTTTGCTGTGTAGAGATGAATTATAGGGAGCAAGACCAAATTACAGGGAGATCAGACCAAACTCTTCCAGATTTGAGATATCTGAACTGAGTGATGGTGGGAATGGAGAGGAGTGCATGGCCTTGAGAGATCATAGAGACTAAATGATCAGTGTGTGTTTACTTGGACCTGGGCTATGAAGAAGGGGAAGAACAAAGGTTCATGTCCATATTTTGGGCTTTTGAGGTTAGGTGACTGGCTGCATCACTCAACAAGTTGGGAAGCCAGAGGGGGAGCAGTTTTGGGGAGGAGATGAGCTAGTTTTGGACATGTTGTGTTTGAAGTGTACGTGAGATAGCCAAAGGAAAATGTCAAGTAGGAAGTTGCTTATATTGTTCTGTAGGAGACAGGAGAAAAATCTCGGCTAGACAGAGGCTTGGACAGGTGGGTGCAATGAAATTACTATTGGGGAAGGCAGTAGAAATTGTTGGCAAGAGAATGGCTGAAGTGATAAAAGCTATGCTATTTATCTGTAAAACCAGGATAATAATTTATATGTAGTAATGCATTAGTAGACAGGGCCAGAGGTTGTCAAACTTGGCTGCATAATAGTATAGATGTTATAAGAACAAAGAATACCTCCTAAACAAAGGATTTTCAGATATCTTACCCAAGATCTGAGAGGTGAGTGTGGCTTCTCAGTTTACTTAGTTCTGCCAGAACACTGCCTACATTGGTGGTGATCATGTTTCACTTCAGGATGAGGTCCTACCAGGTTGCAGGAAGCCCTGAGTAGGGACTTACCAGGTCTCTTATATTCTAAAATATGTCACACCCAAACTCCAGTATAATTGCTTTATAAGGCTGATGAAACTTCCTTTAGCAAGCCCCATCACCTGTATCTAATTAGATAGGTTCCAGGTACAGTTCTTCACTAAGCCACCAATGCCATCCTGCTACATTGTCCTAGGTTCTAGAATGATGTTAGGCATTTAGTGTACAGTTACATTGGAATAATGAGCAGTATATATATATATTCAGTTCAAGAATTAGAAAGGGCTTAACATGGAAGACTTGACTAAGGCCCTCGACACCTAGTTCACAGAGTAGTCCTGAGAATTAAATGATGTAAGGCAGGAAAATGCTTAGCACTTAATAAAAGTCCCTCCTATTGTTAATTGCTCTTAACTCACTTAATTGCTATTACTATTGCTGTGGCAACTATTGTTGCAAAAGAAGTGAAGACAGAGGGGCTGATACTGGGAGAAAGAGGACAGTATGGGGAGGTCATGATGAGGCTGAAGAAATAATAGAATGGCAGCAACTGGATGAGAGAAATGGAAGGTTGCAGTGAGCAGTGGTTGAATTCAAGCTTTAAGAGAGGGAATAGTTCCAAGTAATGACAGGACTCCAGCCGCCTGGGATGGACGTGTGAGTATATGAGTGATGTGAAATGAGAAGTGGGAGAGGGAGATATGAGATGAAGGTCATTAACACTAAGGAGGTCAAAGAAGCCAGGGGCTGGGGAATCTGGTGGGTCTTCCATGTGACTGTGGAGCTCTCTGGGGATGACAGCGTGGCTTGGATTAGAGGAGACAAGTGTGAGTAAGTGCCAACGTCTTTGATACAAGAAGGAAAAACCTGAGCTATGTTGGTAGGATCCCCATGCCTGACAGTGTCTCTGGATCCTGTGGTTTTAGCAGAGCTATTATGTACACTACTTATGCCCTTGGGCAGAGTTTTCTCTATCCTCTAACTTCAGGACGTGACTCGTTTGGGCTGGCTTCCAGAGAGCTGCTGTGATAGGGTAGTCAGGCCCAAACTGGCTGTTTGGAACACAACCGAGGTATTGCACCCCTTCTTCCAACCCCGGCCAACTGCCCTGCTTCCAGGAAGGAAGACCCCTTAGAGCTCCTTGCCTGAACGTCACGATATCTGTTCTCATTCTAATTTAGAATGCAGAGGCTTATGTGATGACTCATACGTTTGAAAAGCCCAAATTAAGTAGTGGTGATCTCAACCATGATTCACTGATGAAAACTGGAAAGTGATTCATCTCCTTTATGTGCTTGTCCTTGGGAGTCACAGGGCTTAGAGGTCTTTCTTCTGAAGAACACACCGCACTCAAGGAAAGACACTGGGCCCTCCTTTGGTGGTATTTTAGTAACGACATGGAGTCATTCACTACATTTTCTTACAAGGCCATTTGTTTAAGTTCATTTTATTCCCATCTCTAATCTGTAAGATGTTCTTGAGCTGTAATGACTCATTGCTAATAAATTAAGGAAGGCAATGATGCTTTCAGGCCAAAGGTGGGGGGTCCATTTAGTAAATCATTGGTGCAGAGTCACAGCCCAGTAATGTGTAGAGACCATAGGGTCTTTCACTTATCTATTTGTTATCAAGGGGTAACTTTTTTTTCTTAGAAGAATAACTAGGTTTAAATAAATTTATAAGATCTTAAGAGAAAATATTAATGAAAATACTTAAAAGTAAAGATGACTTTTTTTTTTATTTCTAATGTATTTATTTGAGAGAGAGAGCGAGCGAGCACATGAATGAGAGCATGAGTGGGGGGAGGGACAGAAGGAGAAAGAGGGGGAGAAACAGACTTCCCCCTGAGCAGGGAGCCCAACACAGGGCTCAATCCCAGGACCCTGGGATCATGACCTGAGCTGAAGGCAGACACTTAACCGACTGAGCCACCCAGGCACCCCATGATGACTTCTATTATAACAAATAAGCCGAGAGATTAATGACTCTTGTATACCAGAAATAGCATTGTATGGAATTAAAATTAATATCCAAAAGATCCATCTGAAAAAAAAGAGACCATGTAATTTGACCACAATAAGTAATTATTTGTGTGCCTATTACGTTCCCAGTCACTGTGCTGAACAATCTAGGACTAGGTAGGAATTGTTCCTATGAGCTTCCTTAGCACCTTGTACTAACACTCACTGTAGCTTTTATAAATGATCAATTCCAATGCTGTCTGATGTATCTGTGATCTCCACCCAGGTCTGTGAATGCTTATACCTAGCATTTATACTGGATTATTTTGTGCCAGCCACAGGATCTAAGCACTAAATATGTATTAACTTATTTAATCTTTACAGCAACCCCAGGAAGTAAGTACTTATTCTTATCCCTATGTTTATATACAAATAAACTGAAACACAGAGATGTCAAATTGTTGCCCATGGTCACCCAGCATGTGATGGGAGAGCCAGGGTTTAAACCCAGGTAGAATCGCTGGAGTTCATTTTTTTCATCACTCTCCTCTGTGTCTTTCTCTGAGTCTCTTTCATGCCCATTGTCACATCCTTGGGTGTACTGGGTGTCATGTCTGGCCACTCAGTTTCATGTTTGCCCCACTTTGGTCTATTCTCTACACAGCTACCAGAATAATGTTTTAAAACTGTTAGATCAAGTTACTATCTTTGTCAAAACCCCCAGTGACTCCTCATCTCACTTAGAATAAAATCCAAACTCCTACCAGGTCCTACATAATCTGGCTACTGCCTACACAACCTCATCTTTACCGTTTCCAGCCTTGCTAACTCTCTTCTACCTACATCATTCTTCTTGCTGCCCCTAGAATGCAGCAATACCTTTCTGCCTCAGGAGCTGGGTAATTGCTCTTCTCTCTGCCAGTGAGATTATTTAACTGGCTTTTTCTTTCTTCATTGATATCTCTTCTCAAATGCCATCTTCTTAAAGGGGCTTTTCCTGACCACCCCCCCATCTATTACAGCCCACCCACTCCCAGACTTGCCCTTACCCCACTTTACAGCTCTTAATCATTAGCTGAAATTTTATAAGACAATGCCACCTTCACGATCATAGGCAATTTACTGTCTTGTTCACTGTTGTATCTTGAGTACTGAGAAAAAGTGCCTGGTTCCTAGTAAGCACTCAATAAATATTTGTTGAATGAATACTTGTCTAGTAATAAGTATAACATTTTTTGAATGAGTGAATAAGTGCATGCAGTCTTGTAGATGATACACAGATAATTTTAATACAATGTGAAAATGTTTTTATGAGTGCAGAGAAGAGGATTCCTAAGTATTTCTGGAGAGAATGGACCTGAGGTAAGTCTTGACAAAATGGTAGGAGTTACTTAGGCTTAGAATGGGTGGAAAGGGCCTTCCAAGGAAAGGAAAAAAAGATGCAAAGATTTGAAAGTGTGAAACAAATACTAAATAGGGAATTACAAGTAGCTGGCATATTCTGCAGCCATAAAAGGTAGGGTATGAAGAAACAGAAATGATCCTGGAAATACAAACAAGGGCTACTTTATCTTTCTTCAATGCTGAAATAAAAATATAAAAAAACCACAATCAACTAAACAAAATCATCTTATACTTAAAAATTAATGGAATGTATCAATTTTAAAGTTGTCACTAGTTCTCATTCTTTTTTTTTTTAACTTGGTCACTCAGAGTATCTGGTAACATGTAAAGAAAGAACAAAGACATCCTGAGATATGAGGGCAATAATCACAAGCTGTTAGTGAATGAGCAACTCAGGTTCGTCCTAGATAATGAACACTTTCTGGGGCTGATCCCTGAGCAAGCCATGACCTACCCTTTGGCACTATCCAGAATGCAGGCATCTTCATGGGTGAGATGTGGGGTTATCTCTTACCCCCATTCTTATTTCACTAAAAAAAAAAAGGAGAAGGAAATTCTTGATTTTCTTGTTTTTGTTGATTTCTCTACTACAATATAAACTTCTTGAGGGCAGGAACTTTACATATCTTGTTTATAATTACATCCTCACCACCTAGAACTAAATGAACATTTATTAAATGATCATATGGATATCCAAATGGAGTTGTGTAGTTGGCATTTGCATCCATAGGTACAGAGACTAGAAGGTAAATAAAGATTATTTGTGTGGAGACGGTCCCTAACATTGCCAGTGGCTTTGTGGATTAATTTTATATGTGGACCTTGTAATTACCCATAAAGGAGGCAGTAGTTAAATAAAAGGAAGACCTGAGTCAAATGTCAAAGAGCTCAGTGAATGAGGCAGAGTAGCTAGGATGTCTGTAAATGATAGTTATAATTTGGAATAGAGAGAGATATAGATGGATATCAAAGTGATAAGTGATTTAGCCTGAGCATGGAAAATTAATGATTTATAAAAGAATATAGAAGAACCATCCTTCCCCTTCCCCTCCAAGTTTCTGGTAAGACTAGGAAGGCGGAGGAACATTGTATAACTAGGTTGGGAATATAAGAAGGATTGTTGGAGGAACTCAAGAGTTCTGTAGAGCCCTGAGAAATAGGATAGCTATGGAAAGAAGAATCTCAGTGAGGAAGGAGCATAGGATGGTATGGAAAAGACAACATGTAAAGGAATAGTGGATTACAGAGGCTTGCATTTTGGCCGGTTACCAAAGACAGCAGAGATGAAGGGCACAGATACATTGACTGTTCTTAAGGGAGGGACCATACTTAATCTGCAACTATCTCCCACAATGTTAATTCATTCTACAGGTATTTACTGAGGATTTGCCAGCTCTGTTCCAGTCATTGTGAATACATAGGAGAGTAAAATGGCTCTGGCCCCTTTTCTGGTGTATGCTGTATAGTCTAGCAGAACAGATGGATTTAAACATAGATATTTATGTAATTGTAAATGTAATAGATCCAATGAGGAAAATATGTAGAGTACAGTGAGAATTTATAATAAAGGAATCCACCTTAATCTAGAGATGCTGGGAAATTTATTCCTAAAAGATGCGTAATGATAAACCAGATTATAAGGATAGATACAGGCAGTCTTTGACGCAAGAAGGAGGAGCTGCCTGGCACTGTATTACATAGATAGTGTTCTCTAAAATGTAGCGCTCAGTAAAGCTTTAGGACTCTGCTATGTATTATAGCCTGGAAAAGTGTTTTGCGTCAAATGTGGTATTAGGTTAAGTTCCTGGTGCAAACATTTAAAGTGCTTGCAAGTGCTGTTGTCATTTATACATTCTCAATAGATTGGTGTTGACATTTTCCTTCAACATCATAGGTCTGTCTTTCTGACTGATACAGAAAATTGAATCATTTTTTTTAACTTTGAATTGAATTCAATCAGCAATCTATTGACTGCAAAATGTTGTAGAAGACACAAGGAGGATCAATGAACTCAATGAAATTACAATGTTATTGAGAAAGCAATATACAAAAATAACGAGAAGAATGATAGTACAGTATAACAATATAGTAGATGTTACAAAACGGTAGATGTTATAACACTTGAGAGGTATAAACAAGAGGTACTTTGGAGTCAGGATGGTGATAATACTGTTTCTTGGAGTTGTCTGGGAATGCTTTATGATGGACTTGGGCTTGAGATAATCTTTGAAATACCTCTGAATAGATGCCATAACCAGATATTTTGATTTTGAAGTAAACCTCTTCGAGTTTGTATTCGTTAGGATTATTTCGGTTGCAAAAAAACAAAAAATATAACCCAAAGTGACTTAAATGAGAAAGGAAATATATTGGCTCACAAAACTAAAAATTCCACTAGTAATGCAGACAGCAAACATAGTTTGATTAAGGACCTGGTTGTATTTCTCTTCTTCATCTTTGTTCTTAGGCTGCTTTCTTTCATGGTTGCTAGATGACCATCCTTTACAAGAAGATGGGAAGAAGTTTGCACTCTTCTTTACTAATGATGGGGTAAATCTTTGTACAATGTTTTGGTGGACAGTTATGCACTATCTAGTAAAATTTGTTATCTTTCTTAAGATTTTATTTATTAATTTTGAGAGAGAGAGCAGGGAGGGCGAGGGAGAGGCAAAGGGAGAGGGAGAGAGAGAATCTTAAGCAGTCTCCATGCTGAGCATGGAGCCCAATGTGGGGCTTGATCTCAAGACCCCGAGATCATGACCTGAGCCTAGATCAAGAGTCAGATGCTTAACCAACTGAGTCACCCAAGTGCCCCGGGAAGAATCAGTGTTTTTCTGATCAATTCATGCTGAGCATTATGCAATGACTATAACTTGAGTGATCATCCTGGCTTAGGGGTGTGACTGGGAGCTTCTCAAACAAAATCCAAAAGATTGAAATCATACAAAGAACAGTCCAAGATGTTAGAAATACCAACAAATTGAAAACACAATAAGCCAGAGAAAGAAAATAAATAATAAAAGCAGAAAATATTGAAATGGAAAACAAGTATATAGTAAAAAAAATCAACAGAGTAAAAGAATTGTCTCTTTGAAAAAATAATAAATTGGTAAGTACCAGATAAACATTATCAAGACAAAAATTGAGAAGTTTAAAAAGTGAGAAAGAATATAAAAGGGGATGTTGGAAAGATCACAGAGGTGCATTATGAACAAATTCCTGTCAGCAAATTTGAAAATTTAAATAGATAAATTTCTAGGAAAATAAAACCTACCAAAAGTAACAGAAGAAATACAAAATCAAGGAATTCTATAACTGCTAAAGAAATTTAATGTGTAATTAAACACCTTCCTAAAGAGGAAACTTCAAGTTGAAATAGCATCACCAGTGAGTTTTTTACGTCATGTAAAGGAAGAAATAATGCATATCACACAAGCTTTTCTAGAATATAGAGGAAAAAAGATCACTTCCCACCTTTTTTTGTGAGACTTGCATAACTTTAATAACAAAACCTGACAAGAGCTTGAAAAACAAAAGCCCCTCAGGCCAATCTTTTTTATTGAACCTAGATATAAAAATCCTAAATAAAGTATTGGGATACCAAATCAAGGAATTTATAAAAAGAATAATAAAGCCAACCAACCTGGGTTTATTTCCATTAATGCAAATTTGGAAACTCAATGGAATTCATCACATCAACAAAATATAGAGGACACGTAGGTTGATGGACACAGAAAAATCATTTGATAACAGTCAACATCCATTTATAATAAAAACTCTCAGGAAACCTGAAATAGAAGGAACCATCCTTCAACTGATAAAGGGTATTTACCAAAACAAACAAACAAAAATCCTGTTGAAAGCCATCCCTCTGAGATTATAAATGTTTGGTATCATTACTTTAATCTTATTCTGGCTATTCTTCCCAGCATAATAAAGTGAGAAAAAAAATATAAAGACTGGAAAGGAAGAAATAAGTTATTTTAAAAAGTATTTTAAAGCAATGTACTAAGTTACTTGAAGTACAAGGAATAATTAAAATGAAGAGAAATGAAAAGAAGATGGCAGAGGGACACAAAGTAGAACCAGTGATGGGTCCATAAAAGGCATACACCACAGCATCATATCCTTCCAATCACTGGGACACAAACCTGATTCCAACTTTTCTAGCAACCAGCAGCAAAAGGAATTCAAATAAGTTCTATAAGTCACATAAGATAAACACAGTCCAGTTGTTCAAGAGAAACATAATTCTTTCTGATGCCATGACCAGGTAGGATTTTTTTCTTGATATAAAATATGTACAAAATATGCACTGCATATGTGAGGACATAATTATTTTCTAATCTATGGGCTTAAGTTTTGTCTATAATTCGATGTCTTGAATTGTAGTTTTTCCTGTTCATACCTTTATTTGGTTCCTTTTAGAGTTAGTGGTGGTATTGACTATTTTGCATCTACTGAAAGGAAGCCTACGAACCAGATTAAAAATATTTTTCTCAAAAGAATTTTTTTCTCACATTAAATTGTGGATACCTACCTGAAGAGCCTGTGGAATGTGATGTCCTTTATATAGCCCCAAAGAGCTAAACAGACTGGCAACTCAAGATATTGAGTCTCACTAGATCTTAAATTGGTAAGGGAAGAAAAGTAAACTTGTTTTTAGATGGATTGCTTAGACAAGTGATTAATCATTTTCACTAAAAATTATGGTGCATTTCGGGTGCCTGGGTGACTCAGTCACTTAAGCGACCGACTCTTGATTTCGGCTCAGGTCGTGATCTCAGGGTCATGAGATGGAGCCCAGCCTTGGGCTTTGCGCTGAGTGCAGAGCCTGCTTAAGATTCTCTCTCTTCCTTTCCCTCTGCCCCTCTCCCCTCTCCCTGCCTGCTCACATGCTCTCTCTCTCAAAAAAAAATTATGGTGCATTTATTTATTTCAAGTATTTAGATGAGTTATAAAATGTGGCACCAGAAATTAAAGCTTAGTGACAGGGAATAAGTATCCCTTTTACAAAGACATGTTATAAATAAGTTTTTGTATTTAATCAATTAGAGACTAATTTGAGTTATAAGTCTGATATATTTTCAAGCTCATGCCAATTTTATGGGATTTTATGACTCCCACAGAAATGTGATTTTTATCTTTAAACTCTGTTAGTATATTTTAAATAACTGGGCAAAAGAAAATGTTAGATAGAAAAGTTTGAGAATCTATGACTGCCTAGTCCCAGGTTTCTATGGAAGTAGAGAAAAAATTAATGGCAGGAAAGAGATCTTTGAAATGTAGAAGTTCTGAGAGGATTATCAAGCAAGGGTGAACTCTTAGAAAAAGAAAAACCATGGTAGTCACAAACAGCCTTTGGAATTCAACGATCCTGATTTTGAATCTCTTTTCAACCACTTATAACGGTTGACCTTTAGTAAGTTTTTTACTCTCTAGGTCTGTTTATCTATAAAATGTATACAATGATACCATCTACTTCATAAGGTTATTGTAAGAACTTAATCAAATATTCATGTAAATTGCCTGCCATCATGTTAAAAAGTAATAGCTATTATAATTGGTGGTTATGTAGGTGCCAGACTCTCAGGCAGAGAATTGCTATTATTTGATCAAACAAGAAAGCAAAGTGTCTGGCCATTAGCTTATTGCTCTATCAAGATTTCTGTCCTTTGGAGTGACTAAAATATATTTGTTAAGTAAATGAATGAATGTCTGGATACAGTGAGTTTTTAAACTGTTTGTTAATTCATTCAATGATATATTCAGCAAAGGATCATTGAGTACCTACTATGTGACACATGAACTTACTTGGCAGTGGAAGAGGCAGACATTAACAAAATTAAATTACCACGTCAATTTAAAACTATAGATTTCTGCAAAGTACATCATAAGGACATTTAAATTAGTTGAGTTATGAATGCATATCATCATGTGTCTTTTGTAGATTTTGAATTGGTTGATGGATGGAAGCTGATTCCATGAGTTCAAAGCAGAATGTGGAACAACACTTGTAACAGGTTTTACATCTGGGAGGGTAAGATTTACTTTTTTTTTGAGAGAGAGAGAGAAAGAGAGAGCAAGCATGCATGCATGCCAGCAAGGGGGAGGGGCAGAGGGGGAGAGAGAGAGAGAGAGAGAGAGAGAGAATCTTAAGCAGGCTCCACGCCCAGCACAGAGCCCAATGTGGGGTGATCTCACAACCCCGAGATCATGACCTGAGCCTAAATCAAGAGTAGGGTGCTAAACCAACTGAGCCAGGCGCTCTGATGGAGGGTAAGATTTACTTTGCAGGAGCATGTCTTTCTTGTAAAGCTGAGCTACAAGAGGACAAAGCACTCTCCCTTTCTGCTAAGGTTGATCTCTTCAATTGTAATCTAGATCTAGTTCTTCTAAATCCCATTTTATCAACCATGTGAGAGAACTAAGCATCTCTGTGGATGAAACAGAACCTCAAGGAAAGTTCCATTAGAGAGAATGATATGTGCATATTAGTCCTATTCCCAGTGTTTAAGAGTGTTCAGCAGTGGGAAACTTCTTTCGGCATCCAAATATTCAACAGCTCACAGTAAAAATTTAGGCTGCACTGAGTGCAGTGCCGGTTGCTTTACAATACTATACTTTCCTTCTGTCAGGCAAATTCATTTTCTCCAGAGGAAGCTCATTGTTTCTTGCTTAAGTTAAAAATTTTCATGGTGATTAAGAGGCAAATTATACTGTATTGTGTATCGTCATCATTGGTATTTAACGAATATCCACTGGGTATGTTTAAATATACCAGACACATGATCAATTTTGAGTTTGTAGAGAGGTGTGAGAACAACTGGTTGAATGAATCCGGTGTTACTATTTAAATGTTTCATTGGGTATATTATTCCGGAGAGATACTAGAGCCTGTTGGATCAAGAACGAACAATCTTCCCTGATCGGGTGTTCCAGGAAATAATTGCAACAGATGCTGTGAAAATAAACAAACAGACTTTCAGATGACTCTATGAATTGCCCCAACTGAGATGGTAACAAAAGAACGTGTATTGAATTCTTACTATGTGCCAGGACCTGTTCTAAATGTTATATATACGTCACTTTATTTAAGAATCCGAATAATCCTATGAAGCAGATACCACGATCACCCTCATGTTATGGATGAGACTAAGGCACAGAATAGTTAAGTCATTTGCCAAGTCAGTACTAGTGAGTGGTGATGTTGGACTTGAAGCCTAGTCAGTCTGACCTCAGAGACTGTGCTCTTAACCAGTGTAATGCAGAAGTAGTAGCAGTCATTATAGTAGTTTAATGTAGTAGGAGGAGGACAGGACAGGAAGGAGGAAGAGGAGAATAGCTAGAGGTAGAATGAATAGAATAGCAGCAGTTGCTGAATACCGAGGAGCAGTGGAGCTGGTGGTTGAGAGTGTAGACTGCAGCCAGCCTGCCTTGATCCAAGCCCTCGCTTCCATCCTAACAAGAAGTGAGACCTTAGGCAAGTCATATAACGTCTTTGTGCCTCCATTTTCTCATCTGTGAAATAGGTACTGGGGAAAGATTAAATGATATAATTACATATATCTTAGAATAGAGCCTGGCACATGGTATGTCCTCAATGAATGTTGTTAATATTTATATTATTTCTAGTGTTGTGTCCCCTTAGGAAAAACATGCACAAGGAATCCTTTCTTATTTTTATTTTCTCTTTGCTCATCTTTAAAATCCCATCACATGATCCTTTCTTAGTTTAGCATGCTTCTCTTTCTCCTCATCCTAGGATGAAATTTTCAGGACAATCTGATTTTTCAGTTTCTGGAGATTTATGCCTCACATGTCTAGATATATTATAAATTTCTCCAGAATGTGGTCAGCAACACATTGGAAATATTGAGTTTGGTAGATGATGAGACAAACCAGTCTTAGCTTACTCTGAATCTGGAAACTAGACATCTATCCTGAGGGGACAAGCCGACTTCTCTTAGGGGTATGAAGGGAGAGTTTTCTCAGCTAATTAGAGCAGGCTGGCCTTCCACATGGACATAAGAAAATCAGAGTAAGGCAAAGAGAGTGGCTTCAGGGCTGTGCTTTGACCCTTGAGAAGAAAGGGTGGGGGTAGAGAGAGGAGATTTTGATGAAAGCAGGTAACATGCTTGTTGAGACTGGGTTTCCTTGTTTACAAAAAAATTAAAAATTCAGTTCCTTAGTCACGCTAGCCACATTTAAAGTGCTCAGTAGCCCTATGTGGCCAGTGGTTACACTACTGGACAACACAATTAGAACATTTCCATAATCACAGAAGGTTCTACTGGTCTAGACAGTACTTGGAACATAGCAGTTGCTCAGTAAATATTAGCTAAGTGAAAGGGTTGAATAAATAAAGAATATTTACCTTGCCTACTTTGCAGAGTTTTTTGAGAATCAAAGGCTCTTTTCAAATGGTGAATGATTGGGCACATTGAAGAGCTTCATTTCTATTATGGCTTCCAAACAAATACTTCAGTGGATGGCCTTTTGTTCTATGGATGCATGATAAATTTTTATTGGTTATGCTTTAGGAATGGTGTTTCCTCATGGCCACTATTCCTGCAATTAAACAAAACTTCCTTTTTGACTGCAAGAAATAGGGTGAACTTGACATAACTCTATGGCCCCATTTGTTTTTTCCCAGCAGGCCCCCTTAACCTTTTGATTCTCTACTCAAAACCCTTTTGGGGCCACTCCTACGAACATTTTGTGAAGTGAGTCTGTGTTAGGGAAATAATGTGAAGTGTGTGTGTGTGTGTGTGTGTGTGTGTGTGTGTGTGTGTGTGTGGTGCTTGCGAGCAGAGCTAGCAGTCAAGGGATTTGTAATCTGCTTGCAGTTGTTCCCCAAGCAACCTGTGTGGGTAACAAAAAGTCACTTAGGGGTAAACTTGACTTGTCTTCTTTGGTATTTGCCTTTGACTTTTTATTAAGTTTTTGATACTTATACTTTGCTCCTAATTGAGACATTTAGTACTCTCAAAATTAACAGTTATATTATTTGAGTCAGTGCCTTATATTTAGATCCTTCTCGATTACCAAAGATGTTTATGTATGTCATCTTACATGTCTTACAGCAATCTTAGAGGGCTGATAGGGCAGATATAATTCTTCCAACCTTGTGGACAAACTTCAGATCAGAGCATTTTGTGTAAGTGGCTCACTTCAGATTACACAGCTTATAAGAAGCAAAATAGGGTTAGGACCCAGGGCTCCTGACCCTTACTCCTTTACCCTCTGCTGCCTAATTTACTTTATGGGGAGATGAAAACATTGACAGGTTTTGAAGATGTAGACATTAAGATGATTCCATTGCAGTTTCTTCTAATACCCTTTTAACTGGGTTGTGTTTTTGCCTTTCTTTTATCTTTGCTTAATTTAGACCCGGTGAAGGATGATAGAAAAGGATGGACTTTGAAGTCAGACAGGTGTGACTCCTCCACTATTCTGTCTTCCCCTACTTACTAGATGAGTACCTTTGGACAAGTTACTTACATTTTATAAATTTTGGTTTACTCATTAAAAAAAATAAAGAAGGGGCAGGGCGCCCAGGTGGCTCAGTTGCTTAAGCATCCAACTCTTGGTTTCCACTCAGTTATGATCTCAGGGTTGTGAGAGATCAAGTCCTGTGTTGGGCTCCATCCTCAGCATGGAGTCTGCTTAAGACCCTCTCTCTCCCTCACCCTTTGCCCCTCCCCCTGCACTCTCTCTCTTTCTCTAAAATAAATAAATAAATCTTTAAAAAAATAGAGAAGCAAATAAGGAAATTAGGAATAGTGTGTACCTCACCAATATATTGTGACAGTCATATCTTAAAATTTAGCAAGCTCTTTATAAATACAATAGTTGTTTTCCCTCCTTAGAACTAAAAAGTGAATGCAGATCTCAGATAATGTTCAGGCAGTCCACAGGCTCTTGAAAGATCTTAGAGTGAACATTTAGAACAAATAAAATCCCATTGAAACCAATAAGTATTTATTAAGCATCAACCCTGTGCTTGGAAATGTGCTATGCAAGGCTCCTTGGAATGTAGTCCTTGTGCCCCATCTTTTGAGATTTTGAGCATAGCCTATCAATTAGTAAATAAATACTGTTTATTGAGAACTCAAATTGGGCAGTATGTCAAGATGATCTGAAAAAGAATAAAATGTGACCCTTCACTGAAATGTGCTTTACTTTCTAGAGAAGAAAACAAGGTATTTAGCACTATTATTCCCATTTTACAGATAAAGATATTAAATAAACTATTAAAGTTCACAAAGACAGTATGTGGAAGAATGTGAATTCCGATCCAGATCACCTAACTCTAAAATCCTCTCTGATACTTGAGGGAAAATCTGATACAACTCAAAACCAGTGATCACAACCAGTGAACCAGCATCTATTCAGCACTCCCTAAGTTTCAGATACTGCACTTGACCCTTGACATGCTTTCTCCCTTTTAGCCTCACAGTAAACATTTGAAGTTGGTACCCTCATTGGCCCCTTTTTACCAATGGGACACCAGGACTAGCTCAGAAATGGCATAGTCAGTGTTCAAACCCAAGTCTATCTCCAAATCCTAACACTTAACCACTCACTAGAGAAGAAATTGCCTTAGTCTTCCTATCACCTTGCACACATGGAGAAGCAGCTCCCTCGCATTCTATGCACTGAAACTGTGTGTAACTAACAACTTCTCTCATTCATAGTTCAGAATATCATTCCTTCAGATAACGAATGGAAGGTATTTATAGCTACTATGCAGGAGATTTAAGTTATGTAGCTGGACAAAGCATTCAACACAAAGCCAGTATTTTGTTCTTTTATAGATGATCAAAATCTGGATTGCCAGAGAGGCAATGTTTATTTCTTATACATGTATCAGTTATATCTATATATTCTTTATTCTATGGAAATAGGAATTTTCAATGATGATTTATAACTATAGGACAGACTCATCTATGCAATTTCATCTGTATTCTTTTCTGTCAGAAAACAAGTAGTAGGTGATAGTTCTAACCATAATGAAAAAGAGACTAGGCTGAATCTGGCCTGATACTATACAAATAATGTGATTCATTTGTTGAAGAATCAACAATGATTCTCCATATCCTAGCAGATAAAACCCCAAATCCTCACCCAAGTCCCTCTGAATTTATCCAGACATATCCATTACTTTTCCCTGTCATGAATCCTGTTTATGCCTCCCAGTATCCTCTTGTCCTCAGGAGGATACTGAAACTGGATTTCTTGCTTATAAAAATGCTAATTAAAAATTCAGTTCCTCACACACTAGCTATACTCAAAGTTGTTTTGCCAACAGTGACATATGAAATGACTGACAGTCAAAATTTCAAACCAATAAAAGATAATCTTCCCTCATTACAAATGGTCATATATTCCTGGAAATTTCTGTGTATATTAAAATAAAAAAAAATATACTAGGTTTTTTGTGAAATTGAGTTATGTTTCAGGTTCTAATAGTTATGAACAAGTTTTTCACTCACCTAAATGTCAGGTTATTTGGTTATGAAGAGTACAGAGTTATTCTTCTTTGATCGAATTGTCCCCTAAGGTACAGGAAAACTGGATTGGCTTAAATGTCATCAGCATGTCCCCTTTTCTATCTTCATCGTGGCCCAGTGTGTGTCACATATTTCCAAAATCTCCCTGGGGTTGTTTCACCCCCATGGAGACCTCCTGCTCTAGAGTATTTTGGGCTCTGATATCATGAGTGTTTAGACAATGGCTGTTTGGTTCTAGTGAAAAATTTAACAGTTCTGGGATGGTTCTACCATGAAGGCTATAGCTGTAACCACAATGAGAAAGGGCCAATATCATACTGACAGTCAGTTTGCTTCTTAGGATGTTTAAACCTTAACCTTTTATTTTCTTAGATGCTACTACTAGTACTCTAACACCACATGCTTAGGAGCTGAGGATTCCTTTAGGCATTGCAAATATACAGAAATATGGATTATTAGCCACTCTCATAACAAGAGAATAGCAAATGGAGACCGAGTCTATGTTTAGAGAATGATGTGGATAACCTTGTAAGTTTCTTGCACATTTGTCCTTTGGAAATAGTCAAGTGGATATTTAAGGTTAAGAAACTTACATTTAAAATTTTATGTGTGGCTTTTCTTCATAGATACAAATAGCAATTTGGTCTTCATTCACTTTTCATTTAGGTACTCATCCAATGACAGTTTAAGTCCTTATTAAGTACCATGCACCATGCTAGCTACAGACACACAAAGATAAATAAAACAGGGATCCTATTCTCAAGAAGTTTATAGTCTAGTGGAGAAGACAGACAAAGAAACAATTAATTACAAAACAGTAGGTAAGTGCTTTAGCAAAGCACTTACCTACTGGGCATGTGGGGACAAAGAAAAGACCGATCTACTAAGAGAATGTGTGTGTGTGTGTGTGTTTTGGATGGTTTGTTGGGTAAGTCCCAAATGACTTCTTGGAGATGATGTTTATGCTGAATTTTAAAGTATGAGTAGAAGTAACAAGGGAAATGCATAGGAATGGGTGGGACTGGGCTTCTCAGGCAAGGGGGAAGAAGCATGAGCGAAAGCAAAGAGACAAGAAAAAACATGATCAGTAACAGAAACTACATTGGGGCACCTGGGTGGCTCAGTTGGTGGGGCGTTTGCCTTCAGCTCAGGTCATGATCCCGGGGTCCTGGGATCGAGCCCCGATTTGGGCTCCCTGCTCAGCAGAGAGTCTGCTTCTCCCTCTGCCTCTCCTCTTGCTCGTGCTCTCTCTCTCAAATAAATAAATAAAATATTTTTAAAAAATAAGGGAAACTATAAGAATTATGATGTCACTGAAAGTTAAATTTTGAGATGAGACTATGGAGGTAGGCTGTGAATGAGATTATGAATGCTTGAAATTCTTGTACTTGATCCTGAATGCAGTGAGGAACCATTAAGAGCTTGAAGTGTGGAATGACATGGTTAGACCTAACATTTCATTATGTTGTGAGAGAAGAAGACCACTTGGAAGGGGGTCAAGACTAGTGTGAAGTTAAAATGTTTAATTTACTGCAAAATCAATGTGGACAACAATTCTGTACCAAAAGTTTAAGTGAAAAGTTTAGTCACTTGTACATTGTTCTCTTGCTTTCTGGAACATAACCTAAATAAAAAATTAGTTGTTCATGAAAATGTTCTCCAGCCCATAAATTTCACTCTTTCTGCTTCCTATTATAATTTTTTTAGATCTAAAGCTTAAGATAGTTTTTGGTAAATAGGCAAAAGGGCACATTACTGTAACTGTAACATTCTTTTAAAAAATTAAATCCTTGTGGTAGTTTATAAATAATTTTGGCCTAACCAAAGCAAAAATGGCTTTATTTTTCCACAATAGTACTTAGTCTTCTTAGAATCAAAGTGATCATACACTTAAAAGAATCTTGAATTTTTATTTTTAAAGTAATTACTTTTATTTGAAAATATTTGATATTGAATATTGAAAATAATATTGATCTTGATATTGAAAATATTGAAAATAATATTGAAATATTTTATCTTATTTGTCAGATGGGCTAATTTACATTTGTTGTTTATATCTTTGAAAGTGTCAATTTGACATTTGATAAGCATCAAAAAGAAAAAGTAGAATAAGGTAATGATTGCTTAATGCTTTGCTAATTTTCAATATTGCATGTATTAATTTAAATTAATTTAAACGCATTGTCTTTGAGAATAAGATGAAGCTATAAAATTACCTACCACTGTATTTGACACCATCCCTAATTTAATTCTACTGAATCTCAGTTCCATTACTGAAATGTCTAAAAAAGATTTTTATTAGTATTCATGTTAATTTTTGTGAAGAAAAATTTTTATATATGTATGCACCCATTATACAGCACATGAATATATATGTCTATATAAGCATATACTTACACAAATATAAATAATCCATTGTGAAACTAAAAATAACCCTGGGTTCCCTGGAGCCCAGGACTTTAGTGATGATCTGGCACTGGGGACATGCCTAGAGCCTGGGACCATGAGTGTCAGCTTAGAGGCTGGGTACCAGGTGCTGGCTTGGCTCCTGGGACTATGGAGGGTGAGTTTCAACATTGTATCCACTCTTTTTCCATCTTTTTTTTTTTTTAAGCAGGCTCCATGGCCAGCATGGAGCCCAATGCAGGACTTGAACTCAACCCTGAGATTGAGACCTGAGCTGAGATCAAGAGTTGGGTGCTTAACCCTGGCACCCCTTTTTTTCCATCTCGTTGCTCCTCCTGGCCTAGCCTTTTGCCTAATCTGCAGGGTCCAAAGTGTCTCCATGCCATGCCCTCACTGGAGATAGTAGGAAAGAAAAAAGAGATAGGAGAAGATATCCCTTACTTTTTGTTAAGGGCAAGACCTAATCTCATACTCTGCTCATGTCCCATTGTTCGGAAGTTAACAAAGCTGGAAGGGAAGCTGAGAATTGTCATTACCTTGGGCAGCCATTTACCTCTAACATTTAGAGGTTCCGAGACTTTGGTGTAGATTCAGAGACATACGGAGATTCATTAATTTTTTTCTATCTTTATTGTGCCCTCTAGCTTTCCTTTGAATTTTTCTTGTCTTTTAGCAGGGTTTTTAAATGGTCTTCATAAAAATCTCACATGGTTCTTGTTAATTGTGTTTTACTCCATGGTACCTTTTGTGGTAAGTCTTTCATTTCTTGCAAAGTTTTGCTATACTTTTCACCCTTTTTTCTTTCATCAATGTCACGCTAGTCTCCTCTTAGTATTCATTGTTCTGGATTGAACTGTATCCCCTCAAATGATATTTTGAAATCCTAACCCCTATACCTCTGAATGTGACCTTATTTTGGAAAAATAGGGTCTTTACAAGGTAATCAAGTTAAAGTCATTAGAGTGGTTTCTGATTCAATATGACTGGTTTCCTTATAAAAAGGGGAAATTTGGACCCAGAAACAGACATGCTTAGAGGGAAGCTAATGTAAAGATTCACAGGGAGAATGCCTTCTGAAGACTGAGGATCCCATTTATGCCATCAGAAGCCAAGAAATGCCTGGGACCATCAGAAGCTAGGAAGATGCAAGAAAGAATTCCCTTCATAGGTTAGAGGGAAACTGGTCCCAGGGATACCTTGATTTCAGATTTCTGGCCTCCAGAACTATGAGATGATACATATCTATTATTTTGAGCTACCCAGTTTGTGGTACTTCATGATAGCAGTCCTAGTTGAGCTGGATTAATTATTGCATTGGATATTCCTGGATTAACAATTTTCAGGGGATTTATTTTTGTGTATTTGAGGAGAGTTGACAGATGGCCAATGTAGCATGTCAGCTTCGTGCCCTAATGACGCTCTTCTTTGTTGCCTCTTCAGAGATAGAGAGTTCCCACAAATGTGGCTTGACTGTGTGTGTAGCCCTACATTTTTAGTTGATTTTTACCAAATAAATCTAGGAAGGCTTAGGTTGCCAGCCCTTCTTACCTTAGTTTTTGCACTGATTTTTGCAAGCGTTGTGCTTACCATATAAGCAATGCTAATGGATATGTGATATTTTGGATACCAAGACCTCTCTCCTCTCTTTTTCTTTCACTTCTTCCCTTATGCCCCATCCCAACTGCTTTTATTAGCCCTATGCTTATTTTGGAGTCTGCCAATATATTTATATATTTTACTTAAAATGGAGTATGCAGGGTTTTCTTTTTTGTTGTTGTTCTTGTTGTTTTTGTTTTCCTGTTGCTTTTCTATGATTTATAGAAAGGGGAATGCAGATTTACCCAACCTTGTTCATGGGTGAAGACTCCGCATACACTTTCAAAGCTGTTGGCAGTGGTAAGAACAGAAATAGAAATTGCATAAGTCTAAGGGGTGATGTTGTGTTTTTCTCTTACCAGACATCAGATTGGAATTGTGGCAGATAATGGTGGCATCTCTTAAAGGAAGCAACTTTGTCAATTTGTGTAGTCACAGAAACATCACGATTCTGTTTCTCCCAAACACACCCCACAGCATCAACATGTAGCAAGTCTCTCACAGGTATGTCACCTTGGACTTCTAAAATGCTGTCAAAAAAGATATAGGTCTTGTCAGTTAATAGGGTTTCTGTGTTTTTTATTTAAAACTTCAGCAAAATAAGTGTTTCTGATACTTTTTGACTTGGAATCCATGGAATCTTTTTGCATTCTTTCCTTCAACAAATATTTACTGAGTGGTTTCAATATACCTAGTTTTGTTGCTGGAGGAGGAGATAAACAATGAACAGAGGAGACATTTCCATTCCTGCATGAAGCTCAATTTAATTTCTTTGAGAGGGAGTTACAGAAAAAAAAAATCTCTGATGGGTTTGTTATCAAAAGCATTGGTAATATTTATATTTTAGGTCTTTTTTTATTAGTTCCATCAATAAGATAGTGTCTAAGTCACCTTGTTAGTCTCTGGAAGAATTGGATATGTTCTTAAGTAAAAAAGAAATCATGATAGCACTGTTATGTTAAAGTTTTCATTTTTTTTTCTCTGAAGAATATTCTTCATGCTTCAGGAAGGTTAATATCACAAGATCTGGAACTGGATAGATTCAGATTCAAACCCTAGCTGTTCATGTAACTGGGAAGTTACTTAGGCTTTCTGAGATTCATTTTCCTCTGCTGAGAAATAAAAATAATAATACCAATCTTTCTAGCTTATTAGGAGGATTAAACATGCAAAACCATGTAAATCCCTTAGCATGGCACATAGGAAGAACAGTTTTATTATTGGTATAGTTATTTATGGCACTGTGCATTAAAGTTAGTTATATATTACATACTCCAGGTATGGCACCTAAGTAACCTCCTTTGTATGATCTCTATTGTATAGAAATTTTTAAAAATCATCTCCTCTAACCCATACTCTCACTTACTGCGTTCTTTATTTTTGTTTTTGTTGTTGATGATGGTGATGTATTTTTCATTCGATTTTTGTTTTGTTTTGTTTTGCTTTTCTCTGCTTCTTTTGTCTTTTGCCCAGTGATAGCCACAAACAGTCTTAGAAGAGTAGGCCTTATAGTGTAATAGTGTAATTCCTTTTTAAAATCTATCCTCCTTGCAGGCAGAAGATCCTTCTAGAGGCTGAGAGCCCAGCCTTTTATGATGGCCACAATTACCTGTGTAGTTGTACCCAAGTTAACTCTGGTCACTGGTGGTTGTTTTTGCAGTAAAATCTATGCCGTGGTAATGGATGTGATATATTTTGGATACTGGGTCACACAAGATGAGTTTTATTGTGTTCCCAAGCACTGAGTAGTACAGAAGCAATTCCAAATAGTGTCTTGGTTCCATGAGCAGTACAAGAAAGATGATAGAAATATTAATTTCAACTTCTCCTCTGGTAGCAGGCTCTGGTCCTGCACTCAGAACTACCTCTGTAATCAAAGGTAAAAGTAGATACAGTTTTAAGAACATCGTTATCAGGGAAGATGTGGGTGATGCCAAAGAAACAAGGACTACTGGGAGTCCTGAGCTCTGTTACAATTCTGGCTTTTTAAGTCGTCAGGTGGACTTGAGGGAATTCATTACATTTTCCCATTTCTTTCATCGTCTGAAATGTCAACTACAATGTGATTAAAGTCATGGACTCTGGAGCCAGACTGCCTTGGTACAAATCTTATTTTTTGCTACCTACCAGGTGTTGGACAAGTTCATTAACCTCTCACTGTTTCAGTTTCCTTATTTGTAATGAAGTGGTATCTACTTCATTTAGTCATTGATATCTAATCATTCGGATCTAATCATTAGGATTGAATGAGTTAATGCATGGAAAAATGCAAAGAACATAGAAAGTATGTACTTAGAAAGTGAGTAAGTGATTAAGTGAGTAAGTAAGTAAGATGACTCCCATGTCAGGCTGCCATATGGTAGGGGTCAAGAAAGTATTCAGTAAGACCATCACTGCAACCATCATCAGCAAGGCTCAAGAGAGTGTCAGTGTCCTCAAACTAAGGTGCTCTTCTACAGGACTCCTCATCTCCATCAGTAGGAACCAGGTGTGAGGCCCTCAATCGTTCTTGCTTCCCCTCCCTAAACACTCATCACCTTTCAATTACTTCGCACTTTTGGTGCATCAGAAAGAATGTCATGATATCTTTTATCACTGCTCATGGACTCCTAGGTCTCTTTCATACTCTGGACTCTTAATTCTAGGATTCTAGGCATTGCCTTTTCTGTCCTCATCTCCCCTAGGCCCACATCTGAAACCCTAGAATTCTGTGTGAATCATCAATTAGATCCTCTTTATATACAATCTCATTTATGTGAACTTTCTCTTCTCCTTTTGCTGTAACCAAAACATGGCTCAAAAAACCATAAACCAAAAACCAAACCAAACAAACAAAAAAACATGGCTCTACCTTCATAATAATGCATCTCTGCAGCCTTTTCAAGTGGTGAATGCTTCTTTTCCCAAGCCCCTCATACCATGGGGCCTGGAATTTTCAGGCATCTGAAGGCAGGCCATCTTCTCTTTTCCTTAAAAAAGACCCCATTTGAATCCCTTGTTATCAGATTTTACCATCATTATCCCTCCTAATGTAATCGTTTTATGACTTCCCAGGTTGCTAATCTTTAGTCCTTGAACACTCTATCGGTTAGCCCACTCTTTTCCCATCCAACATCACTCTTGCCATAATTTGGGGAAAATTCAACATTCATTTAGAAGATTGTACATTTGCTCTGGTATTGTAGATTGCTTAACCTCATTCACCCTCCTTGGCCATTCATTCTGATGTCCTGTCCCTTACTGCAAACTCTCCATAATCTCAATTGCACAGATTCTACTTTATACCCACTATCTCCCATTTTTTGCTACCAAAATAATTTGAACTTACATGACCACTGACCTTCTTTCTATAATCTTCCATCTTCCTGACTTGCTCTGCTTAAACTCCATGACTATTCATTATAATAGTTTTTTGTATAGATACTGAACTCCCTAAACTTATCCAATGTATATGTGCCCTTTATTCCATTTTTCTTGTCTATTCAAGGACACTTCCCCAGGTTTCCTTTGTGTTTTTTTTTTTTTAATATTTTATTTATTTGAGAGAGAGAGAGAAAGAAAGAGAAAGAGATTACAAGCAGGGGGGGAAGGGTAGAAGGAGAAGCAGGCTCCCTGCTGAGTTCACATAAATGAGATTGTATATAAAGAGGATCTAATTGATGATTCACACAGAATTCTAGGGTTTCAAATGTGGGCCTAGGGGAGATGAGGACAGAAAAGGCAATGCCTAGAATCCTAGAATTAAGAGTCCAGAGTATGAAAGAGACCTAGGAGTCCATGAGCAGTGATAAAAGATATCATGACATTCTTTCTGATGCTGAGCAGGGAGCCTCATGTGGGACTGATTCCAGGATCCCAGGATCATGACCCTAGCCGAAGTCTTTTTACTTTCTTGATGGTATCCTCGAGGCACAAATGTAAGGTTAACCAGCTGATCCACCCAGGCGCCCATCCTTTGTTTCTACTAAATCATCATGTTTTCCTCTCTACCAGATCATTTTCATCAATATTTAAATGTGCTGTGATTTCTCTAGTTAAAAAGAAAAAACAACTTTTTGGATCTTAGTCTCTCCCAACCATCCCCCCTATTATCTTATCGCCCTCCTTCCCTTTACAGAGAAACTTATTGAAAGTATGTTCTATGCTTTATATTTTCTTTCTTTTTTTTTTTTTTTATTTTAAAGATTTTATTTATTTATTTGACAGAGAGAGAGACAGCGAGAGAGGGAACACAAGCAAGGGGAGTGGGAGAGGGAGAAGCAGGCTTCCCGCAGAGCAGGGAGTCCGATGCGGGGCTCGATCCCAGGACCCCGGGATCATGACCTGAGCCGAAGGCAGACGCTTAACGACTGAGCCACTCAGGCGCCCTTTTTTTTTTTTTTTTTTTAAAGATTTTATTTATTTATTTGAGACAGAGAGAATGAGAGAGAGAGAGAGCACATGAGAGGGGGGAGGGTCAGAGGGAGAAGCAGGCTTCCCACTGAGCAGGAAGCCCGATGCGGGACTCGATCCCGGGACTCCAGGATCATGACCTGAGCCGAAGGCAGTCGCTTAACCAACTGAGCCACCCAGGCGCCCTATGCTTTATATTTTCAATTTCTCCCTCATTCTTTCTTGTACCTATTCCAATCAAGTATCTTTTCCCAGCACAGTGCAGAAACTGCTCTTAACAAGTCAACCAATGACTTCCATATTGCTAAGTTAGATGAAAAGATGAGGCCAATTCTCAATCCTTTTCTAACTTGACCTATTGTGGCATGTGACACCATTGACTTCTCACTTTTTATTTATTTTTTTTTTTAAAGATTTTATTTTTTATTTATTTATTTGAGACAGAGAAAATGAGAGACAGAGAGCATGAGAGGGAGGAGGGTCAGAGGGAGAAGCAGACTCCCCGCTGAGCAGGGAGCCCGATGCGGGACTCGATCCCGGGACTCCAGGATCATGACCTGAGCCGAAGGCAGTCGCTCAACCAACTGAGCCACCCAGGCGCCCGACTTCTCACTTTTTAAAACACTTTGCTTCCATAACACCCGTACCGTTTATTTTTTTCTCCTATATTTCTTTCTACTCATTTTCTATTTTCTTAATTTATTTCTCATCTCTCTGACTTCTAAATGTTGGAATGCCCCAGAACTCAGTCTTTGAAACTCTTTCTTCCCCTATCTATCCCTTCCCTAGATGATCTCATTTAATTTCATGGCTTTAAAAACCATTTATGAAGTTATAACTCCCAAATGTATATCTGCAGCCCTGAGCGATCCTCAGCGCCAGAAATTTATAACCAGCAACTTATTTGATATGTCATGTGGATCTCCACAGACATTTCAAGCTCAACATGTCAAATACTGTTCTTGATATTTGTCACTAAACCAGCTTCCCATAATGACATTTCCATTAATGACAATTCTATCTTTCCAGGTGCTCCAGGCAAAGATTTTGGTGTTCTCTTGGACTCTTCACTTTCTCCTCCCAGCCCAGTTGTGTTGTCTCTGTCTTCACAATATGTCCAGTGTTCCACCACTTCTGTCACCTTCACCACCACTTCTTCAGCCCAAACCTTCATCCTCTTTCCCTTGGAGTACTGTAGTAGTTTCTTAACAGCCCTCTTATTTCTGGCTCTGTTCTATTGCAGTTTAGTCTCAGAAGAGCTACCTAAGAGTTGCTATGAAAATGTAAACCAGATCACCTTACACTTCGGTTTACAACTCTTCAATTACTTGCAATTGGAAAGTCCACATGATCTCACCAACCTCCTCCCAATTCCCAAGACCTTTCTGCCAAGACCTTGACACCTTTCTCTATTTTACTTCATTTTGTTAATTTTAGAAAGAGAGAGAGAGAAAGTGAGCAAGGGGAGGGGCAGAGGATCAGGATCCCAAGCAGACTCCCTGTTGAGCACGGAGCCTGACACGGGGCTTGCTCCCACAACCCTGAGATCATGACCTGAGCTGAAACCAAGAGTCCAGGGCTTAACCTGTGCCACCCAGGTGCTCTGCTATCAGATATGTGTTTTTAAAAATATTTTCTCCCATTCTCTGGGTTGTCTTTTTACTTTCTTGAGGGTATCCTTGAGGCACAAATGTAAAAAATCTCTACGAAGTCCAATTTATCTTTTATCTTTTTTGGTTGTTTATGCTTTTGGTATTACATCTAAGAAACCTTGCCTAAACCAAGGTTACAGACATTTACCCATATGGTTTCTTCTAGGAGTTTTGAAGTTTGAGCATTTACATTTAGTTCTGTGATCAATTTTGAGTTAATTTTTAAAAAGATTTTAAAATGTATTTTAGAGAGAGAGTGCAAGCATGAGCAGGGGGAGGGGCAGAGGGAAAAAGAGAAAGAAGCAGACTCCCCACTGAGCGGGGAGCCCAGTGATGCAAGACTGGATCCCAGGATCCTGAGATCATGACCTGAGCCAAAATCGAGTCCAATGCTTAACTGACTGAGCCACCCAGGAGCCCCTTGAGTTAATTTTTGTATATGATGTGAAGTCAGGGTCCAGTTTGATTCTTTTGTATGTGGATATCCAGTTTTCACAGCACCATTTATTGAAAAGACTATTTTTTCCTCATTTAATTCTCTGGGTACCTTTATTGAAAATCATTTGACCAAATGTGAGGGTTGTTTTCTGAACTCTCTATTCTGTTCATTTGATCTGTATGTCTATCCTTATGCTAGTACCACACTGTCTTGATTACTGTAGTTTTGTAGTGGCTTTTGAAATGGGAACATATGAGTCCTTCAACTTTGCTCTTTGTTTTCAAGATTGTTTCGGCTATGATCTTTTCCATATGAATTTTAGGATCAGTTTGTTAATTTTTGCTTAAAGGCAGCTTGGGTTTTGATATAAATTGCATTGAATCTGTAGGGCAATTTGAATTATATTGCCATCTTAACAATATTAAGCCTTCAAATCCAAGAATGTGGGATGTTTCTCCATTTACTTTTTTCAACTGTATTTTGTAGTTCTGTGTAAAAGTTTTGAAACTCTTCTATTAAGTTCATTTCTAAATATTTTATTCTTCTTTTTTTAAAGATTTTATTTATTTATTTGAAAGAGAGAGAAAGCATGAGGGGGGGAGGGTCAGAGGGACAAGCAGACTCCCTGATGAGCAGGGAGCCGGATGCGGGACTCCATCCCGGGACTCCAGGACCATGACCTGACCCAAAGGCAGTCACTTAACCAACTGAGCCACCCAGGCGCCCTATTTTATTCTTTTTGACACTTTTGTAAATGGATTGCTGTCTTTATTTTGAATAGTGTACAGAAATACAGCTAATTTTTGTATATTGATCTTTTATCCTGCACTTTTGCAGAACTGTTTATTGGTTCTAATAGTTTTTGATGTGAATTCTAATAGTTTTTTTATGCAAAATCATGTCATCTGTGAATAAAGGTAGTTTGATTCTTCCTTTTACATTTTATTTCTTTTCCTTGTCTAACTGCTGTGGCTAAAAGCTCCAGTACAATGCTGAAGAGTAGTGGGGAGAAGAGGCATCTTTCTTTTGTTCCTGATCTTGGGGGGCAAAATTCAATATTTCATAATAAAGTATAATGTGAACTGTGGATTTTTCATAGATGCTCTTTATTTGGATGAACAAATTCCTTTTTATTTGTAATATTTTTTTCTTCTTTTCCCCATGAATAGTTGTTAAATGTTTTAAAATGCTTTGTCTGCATCTACTGAGATGATCATGTGGTTTTGTCATTTACTCTGTTAATATGGTGCATTACGTTTATTGATTGTTTTTGTTTTTGTTTTTTTTTAGAGAGAGACAGTGTGTGTGCATGTGTGGTAGTAGTGGTGGGGTAGGGAGGGGTAGAGGGAGAAGGAGAATGTTAAACAGGCTCCACACCCAGTGCAGAGACTGACATGGGCCTTGATCTCTTGACCCTGAGATCGTGACCTGAGCCAAAATCAAGAGTTGAATGCTTAACCGACTGAGCCACCCAGGCCAACCACCCACATTTATTGATTTTTGGATGTTAAACCAAACTTGAATTTTTAGGATAAATCCCACTTGATACAGTCCTTTTTATAAACTGTTGAATATGGTTTGCTAGTATTTTATTGATTATTTTTTCATATACATTCATAAGTGATATTGGTCTGTAGTTTTCTTGTGATGTTTTGTCTAGAATTGCTATCCGTGTAATGATGGCCTCTGAATGAATTGGGAAATATTTCCTGCATGTCTACTTTTTGGATATCATCCAAAAGAATGTAGTAATGTAATGTTGAAATTGTGAACTACCTCCAGGTAGTATACCGTTCACTGGGTCCGACAATACAGATAGTATATGGAATTAGATCACCATTCTGTGTGGAAACTTGGCCAAGATATTTAACATTATTGAGCTTCACTTTCCTCACCTGCAACATAGGATTATCAAATCTACACATAGGATTTTATAGAGTTTGATTAGTAGAATCCCTGGCATAATAAATACTTGGTATACGGTCACTATTATTTAAGAAACATTTTGGCCTACTAATCAATGGTAAGACTTACTGACCAGTCAAAGATTTTATTTGTACCCGGATTTGATAACTAAGTAGTATGATAGTGGTTGTATTTGAAATAAAATTTTCAATTAGTAGGAATATTTTAGAAGGTATTAGAAGCCAAATTTTCAAGGGGAACTGTTAGGTTTAGATTTTAGTTTAAGTTTTGCTTCTCATTAAAAAAGTAACTTGGCCTCCCTTTCCTCATCTTTAAAATGGTGCATGTACTACCATGATGGGTATAGCATTAGGGGTGACTTTTACTTTTCTCTAAAAGTAAAAGGCGGTCAAAGAGTGTGAGTTTCCTTTCTTCCTGTCTTTCAGAGATTGTTTTCCCACTGAGGCTGAATTTTACCAGATTTGGTGTTCCTCCGGGATGTTCTTCAGGGATTCCTTAAGGGCATATTTTCTCTATAATCCCTAGTCGTCAGTATACTTCCTATCAAGTTTATGGGAGAGAGCACTGCATTTTATTCTTTAGCCAGACTGTGCAATGATGGAATAATATTGTCACAGAATTCTTAGAAAGTAGGCTGCCTTTGTTGTCTATTGGTATTTTTTGGTTCAGAATATAGCACAGGGACTCTATCTAGATTGTCTGCCATAAGGCAGTTATCAGTTTTTAATTAGCCTTTTATGATATTTTCAAAAGTTTTATTGACTTGGATATGACAAATATAAGATGAGGGGTGCCTGGGTGGCTCAGTTGTTAAACGTCTGGCCTTTGGCTCAGGTCATGATCCCAGGGTCCTGGGATCGAGCCCCGCATTGGGCTCCCTGCTCTGCAGGAAGCCTGCTTCTCCCTCTCCCACTCCCCCGCTTGTGTTCCCTCTCTCGCTGTGTCTCTCTCTGTCAAATAAATAAATAAAATCTTTAAAAAAAATAGTTAAAAAGAATAAGATGATGTAGTGATGATGTAGTGTATGGTGATTAACATAACAATAAAATTAAAAAATAAGATGATAAAAATGGAAAAAACAATGGTCTCAAATGACTTGTTATTTTTATTTTACTTTATTTTAATTTTTTAAAGATTTTATTTATTTATTCGTGAGAGACAGAGCGAGAGAGAAAGGCAGAGGGAGAAGCAGGCTCCCAAGGAGCAGGGAGCCTGATGTGGGACTCGATCCCAGGACCCTGAGATCATGACCTGAGCTGAAGGCAGACACTTAACCAACTGCACCACCCAGGCGCCCACAACTTGTTATTTTAAAAATAACTACTTAGCAACAGGTTTATTTGTCTTAATTCAATTGAATTTTTTCCTTAAAACATTTATTTGTTTGTAGATGAGCTGTGGTTCTCTAGATCCTCCAAATGGGTAGCTCTTAGTTCTTAGAAACTAAGTAGTTTCTTAGAAAGCAGGTTCCTTAATTTTTCAATCTGAATTTCCAAGTTAGTCCCTCTTGCCTGACTTAAACCTCCCTTATTCTAATTAAAAATTTTAAAGCCCATCTTCCATTTTTGTCTTAAGAGGCAGGTCCTTAACCTTCTTGGCATAATATTAGCAATGACTATATAGAGAATCCCAATTTTGGTGAAATGGTTTTGGCAGGATGTTACTTTAGTTAGATCTGCCCCTCTTCTATCTTAACAAACACTGTGGTGAACTCTACAGAGCACAATGCTCACGATGGGATCCTGCAAAAGGAGGAGAGGTGGGCACACCAAATTGCAAGACTTGCTTCATGGAAAATGAATGAGGATAAGGCAAGGGAGTGATTGGCAAATATAGGAAGGAGCAGCTTTAGGAATTCTCCTAAATTGGGAGATTTTATTAAACGCAAAACTTGGTAATTATTCAGTAATTTATTTCCTGCATTTTTAAAAGAAATGGGTAAATAGCCTTCTTTGTGGAATTATGTTCATGTGCCGTGTCTAGAGACAAAAATTAACAGGCTGACGTTTATCTACAGTTACACATTCCATGTTATTCTCTGGCATTTTCTTTTCTTTTGTGAAATTTCTAGTTCTAGCTAGGAACTAGCCACAATGAAACAATGATTACATTAAAATCCACAGGAGGGAAAAAGATGGAAAAGAGTAGTACCCAATCTTAATAGTAGTTCTACTTTTCTGTAATTTTAAATATTCTTTGAGAAGTATGTTTCAATGAGTATTTATAATTTTAAAAAAATGAGTGCATTTTATCTAAATAAAGAAATCAAAAGGATGCATCAAGTACCCTAGTCAGTCTGTCTGTCTCCATTTTTTTGCAACATGTAGCAATAAGAGAATAATTTTAAAAATAAAAGTACTTAAATGTATTAATATCTGTTAAAGTTCATAAAGCTTGAGAATCTTGGAACAGTAATATACATACACACGTACTTACTACTAGGATTACTCTTAGATGATAGTCCCTGGTTTGTGAAAAAGTTTGGTCTGACATTTAGTAACTAAGCCTTTTTGCATGATACTGCCTTACCTCAACGAAGCCACATACAAATCAGGTGTAGAGAACTATGGCTTTTAAGTGTTAAAAAATAACTGGAGAAGATGGGTACCTAAAATATACTTTGACAATAGGAACAACAAAGCTTAATAAATCCACATTCATTTTCTATTTGATTGCTAAATATATAAAGAGTTTTTAGTTATGGTCCGCCTGTCTCACAGAGAAAGTATGATTATCTAAATATGTGCTGCTTTTTTTTTTAAAGTAATTGCTTACTCAACTCTGTGCTTTCTGTAAAATATTGCAAAATTGTGTGCATCTGCAAGTTAAAACCATGTAATACAGCAGGCTAAAATTGAACAGAATTTGATTGCAGACCTGACTGTTTTTCTTGGTTTTGTCAATAGAAATATAATGTGCTAGAATGTGCTCAGGATTTTTTGAACAATCCATGAAAGGTGAGAGGGATGTTAATCTCCACTTCAGCCCTGGCAACTTCACTCAAGTCCTTGGCATTCAGAATCAGAAGATAAGCAGGCTTTTGTCCTGCCCCAGGGCTCACCACCACACTCAGAACTACACCTGTTAATCAAAAGTAAATAAGGCAATGTTAGATTAAAAGAAAAAAAAAAGCCTAGGACCATAGATTAAATGTCAATGAAAAAATATAGGAGGTATTATATTGACAAATAAAGAAAACCATATGACTTGGTATCTTGTTCTGACTCTTCCACCATCTGGCTGTGTCACCGCCCTGAAGGGATCTCTCAAACTCTTTATGTTCCCTAGACTATAAGCTCCAGGAAGGGAGTGACCATATCTGTCTTGTCCACTGTTGTATCTCAATAACTACTACAATTACTAGGACATAGTAGGTGTTCATTAAATTCTTATTGATGAATGATCTGTGCTCTTGTCTGTAACATAAGATTTAACATAACCTACTGCAAAAAAAAAAGTGTTGTGACAATCAAATGAGAAATA